>NW_020955393.1:704196-874810 GCF_003031625.1 Empidonax traillii | reverse complement strand
AATAGTAGGAAACAAAACAAAACAAAAAGAAAAACAAAAAACCCAAAGAAAAACCCAAACAAAAAGAAAAAGACACACACACACACACAAAACCAAAAAACAGACCAAAACAGAACAAACAAAAAAACCTCAAACCAAACCAAAATGAAACTAACTAACTAACAACAAACAGACCTGTGGTTTTGTACTACACAACCATAGTCAAATCTTTCAGAAACATGCATAAATGCCAGTGCTTTGTTATTAGGGATCAGTATTGTGGCTGCAGACAGCAGTTGGCATCTTAAGACATAGTTGTGTGTTAGCTTTGCAACAAATCATGCTGAAAATACTTTAATAAGGCTATGCGTAAGTTATGGTTTAATTTTGGAAGATTAAGGTGAAAAAACATAACTCCACCACTCATAAACAGTCTTCCAGATGTTATTCCTCTGATGTTTCAAGTATTTTCCTGTAAATTTATATTTAGATTTTGAACAACAGCAAAAAACTTCACAGATGGCATAGGTCTCTTATTTCCATCACCTTGTTTAAGATCTTTATTCTAGACACAAAAGCTTAATTACTCTGGAAATCACATGCATATTTTCATGTGACTGAAAATACACCAGCAAGTATTGGTGTGCTGCAGTGCAGAGCATCATATTTCTCAAAAGTCGTGCAGTTAGTCCATTCGGGGAACGGATCTCTCATCCATATCTCTGTTGCCTTAGCATCAAAGTTTTGTCTTTTAGATCTTCTGTCATTTAATGGAATGTGTCACCCGGACTTGCATAATTAGGATCCCTGGACAAATCATAATTCCTAGAGTCAAAGGCAGTAGCCAGACGAACTAAGTTGATAAGCAAAGACATCATCTAGAGTAAGAGAGTCTGCAGGAAAAAGAATGGGAGACATTTTTGCAATCCAGCCCACCCTCCTTGCCACCCTACAGGACTAAGATGTCATATTCTGGGCAACTTTCTCCTAGGTCAGAACTTGTACCAGGCTCATGAAGTAATTTCCAGTGTCATCTGAGGACCCCAAGGGAACTAAAGGGGGCTAGAGGGCAGAGTTACATAGGACTGCAGGAAACCTGAACTGGCAATAAGGTGGCAAGAATAATCTATGGTGTCTACAAGAGCAATTAAAAATATATTATATTACTATGTAATGTAATAGAGAAAAACACTTAACTCATGTCCACATGGAAACATAGGCATTCATTTGAAATTAAACATAAAAGTCTGGCTTACTGCTCAGAAATTCCTATTAGTAGCTTGTTGTGCTTAACAGCTTTACAGAGCATTAATCTGCAGACAGGTTTTCATGGATATTTGTAAAGTTGGCCTGGGGGAAAAAAACCCACAACCGACAGGACTGAGGATAAGCAATGTATAAGCAACGCTCAAAACAACTACCTGTAGAAATTATTAATTTCAAACTTTCTTTGCCTTTTTTTTCCAGAAGATTCAATGTTATCATAACATTGGCATCCTATCTGTATTCTGGCTCAATTAGCTTTGAAGTGAGATTTTTGGAGTCTACTTTCCCTCAGGTTGACCAAATAACAGTTTAAAATAAAGCTTCTAAAAAGCTTTTTTAGAGACTGTTTCTCTAAATGATGACTTTTTCCCATTATGCTAACATGTAAAGCATAGTTTTTCAATTGTTTACATAATATTTACCACTAGCATTTTCTGATTAAATATTTCTTTTTTATTATTTTTTTTTTCCCCTGTTAGTGTCTTGACTGAGAACTATTTCTTGTAAGTTCTGTCATCAGTTTTGGAGCCATTACATAGGAACAGTTTAAAAGCCTGACTTTTCTGACTGGGAGACAACTGATGAAAAGGTCAAACAGCAAGCGCTGCTCATTGTAGCAGCACATCCAACATCAATCCAAAGACCCTAAATACTGAAATATTCCAGTTCAGGATGACAGACTCAAGATAAATTCCTCCTGTTTTAGTAAACCCAGTGTGAGACTGTAGTGACAGTAGAGTTACACCAGCTGAGATGAACTGTGAGAGAAGAGTTTAGTTTTCAGTAGATCTCTTAAGGAAAACAAATAAATGAATGAAATATTTACATGTAACAAATGTGCATGGTTAGGAGGTTATAGAAGTCTTTCTTATTTCTGCCCGTCTCCCTATGACTGAGCAATGATAACAAGAAATCTCTTTTGGCTTTCAATATTTTCACCTTAAGAGAAACGTAGATTTCAATAATAAAATATTTTAAATTAACTTTTGTAGCTGATTCAAATGTAAAACTTTTTGTCTCAGGATAATTATGCGATCTTGGGAATTCTATTAATTGTTGTATACACTTATATTTTCAATCATAGAACAGGAAATGTGGTCTCCATTCTCAAGGATTCTAGTACTGAAAAGCATTAAAAGTGCTATATGAGCACTGAAGATTCTTACACTAATACCCCATGTATAATCAGTGCAAAACTGTATGAAAAAGAGGTTCTGTATTTTATATTTAGACAGCAGTGTTCTACAAGTCTTTAAATTTTGTGATGTTTATTTCTCTTTTACAGTTGTGGCAATAAATACATTTAGTTAGAAAATGTTACCATTCTGAATAATTTGCTGTAAAGAAATAAATGCCTTCTTTTTCCAGAACTACAAGAAGTAGTAGTATTAATGTCAGTGCTTAAGGGTATGTAAGGACATGATTTTGGCTTATGAGGGATGTTGATTTGCTTGGGATTTTATATAAACATTCTATGTTTCATGGTTTGATTCTGTCACTTCTTTTTCTGTCTATTAGTATGTCTAATTGCCTTACTTATTACATATTGATATTATTGATCAGTTAATTACATTAGATAATATAACTTGATGACATGTTCCACAAATACTTACAAAGACTTGTTCCACAGAATGCACTGTCTACACCCTCTCACGGGCTTTTTAACTTTCTTTGAAAAACAAACAAACAATAAAAAAAAAAAAAAAAAAAAAAAAAAAAAAAAAAAAAAAAAAAAAAAAAAAAAAAAAAAAAAAAAAAAAAAAAAAAAAAAAAAAAAAAAAAAAAAAAACAAAAAAAAAACACTAAAAAAACAAAACTCATACCTTTTTTGTCCCAGAAGGGATAAATTAAACAAAGATATGAAGATGCAGAATCAGGATTTGAACGTTGTACTTACATTTGTTTACATCTGATATAAGTACTGTTGTTTCTGAGAAGATCAAGTCATAGACAAGATCCTATAGGATATTGTTCCTCTCTTTTTAATGCAAACATTTATAATAAGATACATGAAAATAGCTTAAATACTTTCAGGGTGTTTTACACAGAAAATCAAAAAGTGTTACAAATATAGACATCTAATTGTACAAGATGAATTTTAAGTTGCAATATAGTCTTTACCTTTTCTTACTAACTAAGAAAAGTACTGTTTTCTACTGTATCTTTGTTTTCTTTCATAGTTCAGGATTTTTATAGGGAATGACTTCTAACAAGAGTGTGAAGTCTGTAAATTCATACTTCGAATGTTCTTGCCAGTTTACATTACATTTCAGTTAAGAAAAAAAAAATGCATAGATCTAGGAAGTTTTGTTGACAGAAAAATACTGGAAGTAAGTCTTCAAAATTTTTTTTGCTAAGAAAAAAGAATGTTAATATTAACTCAATTAGAATATTCACTCTTAGACTTCAATTTTGTTACATAAAGTAGAATCCATTGCAAAATAATTTCTTGTTATGAAAAAATACATGTTGGAAAATGAATATCTTACTAAAAGTTTTGCTCATTTCTTCAGCTGGTGTTGGAAGATAACTGGGTCTATAGTTTTCTAGTGGCTGTGGAGATTTGCCCCAGTACAGATCAACAGTTTTTCTGATCATCTCTGTATGACAAGAACAACAGTTATTTTCAAAGCTTTTGTTTAGGTGTTATTTCCAAGGTACTAACAGCAAGAGGTAATTCAGTTCTAGCAAGGGCAAATAAATAAACAAGTAAATAAATAAATAAATAAATAGAAATTTAATATTCACTGATTATTGAAAATCTGCTTTCTTCTAGGTGTGCAGCTCTGTATATGTTTCCTTACATAAATTATTATGAATAGTTACTGGAAGCATGGGCATAGTGGATGTTTCATCTCTCCAACCATCTTGCTCCCCAAAAGTGGACAAGAACAGATATGCAGGAAACAAAAAAAGGAAGTAGTTCAAGAAAACCCTCTAATTCATCTGGAGTAAGCGACATAGAGACTTCTGCATTGGTGGGTTCTTCAAAATCTTATTTAGTTCCCGGTCGGGGCCCCTCCCCGGGCAGATGGAGCTCGTTAGCCCGTAAGGCAATCCATCTACGTCCTGAGGACCTCGCTGCCACTGTCCAAGCGTGCTTGGCCCCGGCAGATGAACCTCAGGATTAAAGGGTGGGCTCAGTTCTGCGCACACTGTGTCTCACCTAAAAAATCCAATGCGCAGGCTGGAAGGTGTAAAAAAACCTTCCCCGGTTCTTCGTTCGCGAAGACTGGCCATTATTATATTGACCATTATTTAGTTACCAATGAACATAATTCCATAATTTTCTTAGACAGGAAAGAATGGAAAGAATATTGCTGACAAAAAATAAATAAATAAAAAAAAATCCACCCTAAAAGCACATCTTGAACATGAACTATGCGGACAAAAGAAAAACCTCCATGTGATTTTTCCACCCCAAGATCAGCTTTTCCCATCTTATTCTCCAAAGACAGCCTCACTAACCCTGGGAGGGAGGAATAAATTGGGAAAGGTCACAGATTCTGAAATGTGTAAAACTCTCTCACCTATTTGTCAATGCCATTAAGCAGAATATAATACATTTAGAGTGCTTAATGGAGCATGCAATCAAGATACTTGAAATCTTTCATATAACAAACTGTCCCTAATCAAGTAAAGTTGCATAAATTATTTTCATGACTCAGTTCTATGGCAAAATGAAAAATATTTTATTGCAATTGATTGACCTTGTCCTAGAGTGTCACAAAGAATTGATCTTCATTTGTAGGCTATGGGTAAAGAACGTTCTCATGAACAATCAAGAAATCAAAAGAATGCAATGAAAAGAGAAGGAGGCAAAGGATTGGTAGTTTATAATGATACTTAAGAAATTTAAGCATTAAGTGTGCATAAATGAATAACAAGGATTAAGTATCACAGAGCATTTTCAATAAGAATAGTGCCACATACAAACTAGGAAGAAAAAAGTTGGTTCTGTTGAGAGAAGATGGCAACTGTATATCAAAAGAAAGGAAAGCAGCATAATCCAATCACTTTTCCTTTAGTCTAGCAAAATCAGAAGTGCACATGTTAAATTCAGTGTTCCTTTTTTTGTAAGAATAGAATGACAATACATGCATATCACTGCATAATTTTCACTGTTTTGCATGAGAATAAGAATTATATTAATATTTGACTTTTCTTGGGATAGAAATGGTTCAAAATTTAAATATTAACACAAACAGTATGAAAATAAACTACAGACTTGATAAAAAATTACCAGTAGTACTTTGTGCATGAAAAGATGCATCTGTAAGAAAGAAGTTGTATTAGTTCTCCTGATGATATCTGACTAGTTATCTGAGATCACATTTTTCTAATATTTTGGTGTAATTTCTGAGACTACAATGCATATTTAGGGTACCTTTCACGTTTAGATAATTAGGTGGCTAGTTCCCTGATTCCCCTAGAGCTTTATTTCAGTGGTGTTCCTCAAGACAATCTGTTATTCAACACTCTTTGAAAACTGGTGCTATGAAATTACAAAGTTTTTCAGATTTGACTTCCCTAGCTGATATGATCTGAACTTTGGGAAAACTTCAGTTTTGTTTGAAAAGAAAGATAAATTCCTAAGAATGTCATAGTCCTGCTTCCATCTGGTATATCAAAGGAAGGTACAAGGAAAATGGTGAATGCCCTACAGAAAGAGAATGAGTATGGAAATATCAAAATATGATGAATTTATTCTGACACAAATAAATTAACTTAATATTTTAATGATTAAAATAGTGTAAATCACCTCTATAAAAGTACAGTCATCATTTTGATAGAGAACATGAAGAGAAACTGAAAATAAAATTTACTATTTTCATCAAAATATTTAAATAACTTCTGATGTAAAGATAACACATCACCTTACCTAAAAAAAATAAAGTTCCTAAAAATATAAACTCTAAGACAAAGTTTATTGAATGCATTTACACAGATAACAGTTTTCCAATAAACAAGTTACTACATTTCAGTTCTCTCTGCTAAGATGACAAATTGAGAGTGAGCTCGATTAACAACAGATTTCTACTGTACAAGTTATACCAGTGAAAGTTGATGGCAACTTTTTTTTTCTTTCCTATTACATAGGCTTTATTGTCCTTCCTATGTGTTCCTTTTGGAATGCAGTAAAACTTGCTTATGCGTTTTTCTGCACTCTTATTTTATTAGCTCTGTTTTATAATGATGTAATTTCAGTCAGTTTGAAATCTAGGATTAATAGGATTGAAGGTAAAAATGCTCACCATTATATATGTTAATTAAAATAAGAAAAATTAATTATGTCAGAAGTCAAACAGTCCGTAGATAAGGACTTGACTGAATGGATGCAGACAGAGTTGTGATCAATGCCTCTATGTCCAGGTCGAGACTGGTGATGAGCAGTGTCTCTCAGGCACTGGGACCCATGCTCTTCAATATTTTCATCAATGACTCACACAGTGGGATCAAGTGCACCCTCAGCAAATTTACAGATGACGTAAAGCTGAGTTGAGTTGACACAACAGAAGGATGGAATGCCATCCAGAGGGACCTGGACAAACTTGAAAGTAGGCCCACAAGAACCTCATAAGGTTCCACCAGCCCACATGTGGGGTGCTTCGCTGGGATTGGGGCAATCCTAGGTATGATTACAGACTGGGAGAAGTCATTGGCAGCAGTCCTGTGGAGAAGGATTTGGGGGTTCTTGTGGATGAAAATCTGAAATTGAGCCAGAAGTCAGTAATGCACGCCTACAACCTAGAAGACCAAGCACAACCTGGCCTGCATCAAAAGACACATGGACAGCACTGAAGGAGATGATTGCCCCTCTCTAATCTGCCCTCGGGAGACCCACCTTGACTACTGCTTCTAGGTCTGGGTTCTACAGCACAAGAGAGATGTGGACTTGTCAGAGTGGGCCCCAAAGATGGTCTGAGGGCCAGAGCACCACTCCTATGAAGACAGGCTGAGAGAGCTGGAGCTGTTCATCCTGGAGAAGAGAAAGTCTCCAGATAAGGTCCCCAGGGAGACCTTATTCTGACCTTTCAGTACCTTAAGGGGGCTTATAAAAAGAAGGGAGAGGGACCTTTTATGTGTGCAGAGAATGACTAGAGAAGGGGGAATGGCTTTAAGCTGAAAGAGGGCAGGTTTAGATTAAGTATTAGGAAGAAATTCTTTACTGTGAGGGTGGTAAGGCACTGGAACAGGTTGCCCAGAGAGGCTGTGGCTGCCCCATCCGTGGAAGTGTTCCAGGTCATGATGGAAGAGGCCCTGAGCAACCTGATCTAGTGAAAGATATTCCTGCCCATGGAAGAGGGGCTGGAAATAGGTGATCTTTAAGGTCCCTTCCAAACCAAATCATTCTACTGAACACAAAATAAATCAGTAAATGTTAGAGTAAGCAAACCTTTGGCATACTGATATAGACAAGACTTGAGTTTTATTGCTAGAAAAATATCTATGATTACCTGTATACAGTACCAAGGTTACAGTGAACAAGGTGAAGATGATGGACTGTGCTGTTAAAGAAATAGTGTATAAATCCAGAAAGGTGGCATGTTTGTATAGTGCAGTATTTATATGTCACATTGAGTAGGGTATGTAATGCTGAAATTATAAAGCAAGAAATACAGTAACTATGCTTGAAAGTGACAGGTATTAAAGATTTATAAAAGGTTGAAGAAACTGATTCTGGTTTGATAGACAAAAGGTCCTAAACTGAGTTATTAAGGTTATGAAGTACAATGATGAAAAAGATCCAAATAACTTTTGAATAACACCGAAAATGCATCTATCTATTAATATATATAATTACACATATGGCCGTGAATGTTATGATTTTACTATCTACCAACTACAAACAGCCTCATCTCTTTTCTTTTATACTGTTTCAATCTCAGTTCAGTCTTAAAAACTTTGATGAACTATTGATCCACTTTGGCCCAAAATGAGAATTAATCAATTCAGATGACTTGTCTGTCAGAAGTCTTGCGTTTTATGCCTTCCCTTTTGTTACCTCTATCAATATATTTCTTTAGCGATACCTTATAAGGAGCCAGAAAAGCAATCTATGGAATTATCGATTCCTTAGTAGAATTTAGCAACCTTACCATAACTTTATTTGTATAGTAAAAAAGACAATGATATCATATTAATACAAAATATATAATTAACATACAATTTATGATAGCATATAAATAATATGTAATTTCAAAATAACATTAGAAATATATATTACACATATGCAAGTACTATGAAAAGCTTTATTAACACTGAAATAAATCATAATCTGCATGAGAGAGTCAGATAAAATATTTTATTTCAGAAATTTTATTTATTATGTGAGTGAAATTGTTTTTACAATAAATCAGTTCGTGAAGTGAAAATGAAGGGATTCAAAAAATGTTGCTTTTGGATAACTGCTTTAAACAGTTATTAGAGCACATAGTAAGGTAGTGCTTATTTAATAAGAGGCTACATAAGTTTCAATTTCAGAGTTCCTTTATTTAAACTATCTCTTTAGATTTTTAGGACGTGGAGATTTCTTATTTAATGTTGAGCATTTTAGAACTTTCATAGAACAATATGCATAGTTACAGTGCTATATAACTAAATTATAAATTACTTTTTTTTTTAATTATGTATGGAATATGCAATGCCTTTTTTAGAAAGTTTTGTTTATTTTTAAATAAAAAATGAAAAATTCACCAAATAAAAGGTGAAAAGCGAGAAATAGCCTTTCTCCCATTACATGAAAAAGGAGCAGATCCTTTCCCTTCTCATTATTTTTCACTGAAGTGACACCAAGGGCTTAGCCAGTAACTTGAGGGGTAATACAATGCAGAAGGAATCCTTGAATATACAGCAGTTGAATCAATCAAAGCCTCACCACCCACCACTAATAAGATTATTTTCTGGAACGAATTTTTTTTTCTTCTTTTTAAAGGAAGTAACCCACTTCATTGCGGTCACCTTGCTCTTCTCTCATAGCATAGAATTTAGTTGGGTGAAGTCAGGGGCTGACAGGAACATATTTCTTTGGTGAATCCTATCTGGGAATTTGGGACCAGTGAAAACAACAGGTTTCCAGACCTTGGAGAGCTTCTGCTCTTCCAAATGATCTAAATGTTAGGAAATGAGAGTGTGTATTTGCCTCATACCACCTTCAATCTCCCTTTAAGGATAAAAGTTACAGAATAGCAGGATGGTTGAGGTTGGAAGGAACCTCTGGAAGTCATCTGGTTCAGCCCCCCTGTGCAACCAGAAGCACCTAGAACTGGGTGCCCAGGAACATGTCTAAACTCCTTCTGACTATCGTAAAGGTGGAAGATTCTATAGCCACTCTGGACAACCTGTGTCAGTGATCAGTCACCCTCCCAGTAAAAGTGTTTTCTGACATTCAGATAGAACATCTTTGTTTCAGTCGATGCCCATTGTCTCTGGTCCTGTCACTGTCAGTGCTGAGCAATATTGAAAAGAGCCTAGTTCTGTCTTTGCAACCTCCCTTAGCACATTGCTAAGATCCTTCCTGAACCTTCTCTTTTCCAAAATGAACAGGCCCAGCCACCGCTGTCTTTTTGATTATTTGTGAGCTGTTCCAGTCCCTTCATCATCTTTGTGGCTCTTCTTTGGACACAAAGTATGTCCGTGCCTCTGGGGAGCACAGGAGTGGACACAGGACTTCAGGTGTGGCCTCAGCAGTACTGGGTAAAGAGAAACGATCAGTCCCTCTTTATTTGTTGGGATGGACAACTTGGTCTTGGAGTAGGTGTTCCTTGAATATTAAACAACTTTTATGGGCCTCTCTTCCTCTCCAGGCCTTGTCCCTTAGGAATCTTCCAAGCAGACCTTTGAGCAGGCCAAAGTCTGCCATCCTGGATCCATGGTTGTGAGCTTGCTCTTGACCCTTCTCCCTGCCCTCAGGACCATCTCATATTTACTACAACCTAGGCTGCTTTCAACCTAGACATCCTCAATTAACTTTTCTTGTTTGAGAATATGAGGTCCATTTGGACACCTCTTTTTTGGCTCCTCCATCACTCGAATAATGATCAGTGATCTCCAGGAAGCTCCTGGACTGCTACCCCTCTGCTATATTGGAATATAGTAAAAGACTTTTTTTGTTTGTTTTGGTAAAAAAAATCCTTATATGTTTCTGAAGAATGTCACTTTTTTCACCTTTACAAACACTTATAGGTGAAAAAATGCTTTCCATTCATTTAGCACCTTTTTTCCTAGATCCGTACCTTTGTCTGCTGACTGACTGTTGTCATCAGAGTCACTGCAACAGAGTAAGAGGTTTTCCTCCTTTATTGTATAACCTATTAAAAGGTTTCAGGTTGGAAAAGAATCCCCATAAAAAGAAGACATTTTGCCAGGAGGACATCAGGAGACACTACTCTTAGGTTACTTTAAGTCTTATTATTGCAATAAATTTGTCCTCAACTTCCCAAGTGAGTGTTTTATTCCTGAATATTCCTCCCAGTTCTCTTTTATTCAGAGAACAGCAGAAGTAAATGAGTAAGTCAACTGAAGATCCTAAACTGACAGGCTTAGTCATTGACGCTAACCTTTATGGACCCTATAGACTCCTCTTTAAATAACTGCTCCTTAAGGAAACATAACCCAAAGTTATGATCCCTTTTAGAAGGGACTATTTACCACAGACACTGGAACAAGAGACTATTTTCTTCTAGTGTTTGGGATGGTCTCATGTAGTACTTAGCTTAGAGTGATAGAAAAATAAACACATTCATCAATTTTATTATCAAATGTATCATCCTGGGTTGCTAAAGATAGGCTTTTAAATATGTAAATAGAAAGGAGATTAATTACCAAAATTCCCTCTTGCTCTGACTGGCTGGGTTGTTTGGGGGGAGAGGGAATTGTTTTGGCAGGGGGTTGGGGTTGTTTTTATCATAGTATATACAGAATATATAGAATTATGTGCCTATGTATAGATATCATGTGTCTAGCTTTCAGGTACTCCTGTTTAAAAGTCTTGTGCGTCACTCCATTGAATCCATCCTCCATTCATTTGCTTATAGACTCACAATGTTTTGCACTTGTCAAATATAACTACCAGGTGTGGTAGGTTGACCTTGGCTGGATGCCAGATGCCCACCCAGCTGCTCTGTCACTCCCCAACTGGAGAGGGGAGAGAGGAAGATGGAAAACAACTTGTGGGCTGGGATAAGGCAGTTTATTTAAAGCAAAATTGAAGTAAAAGCTTGTGCATGCAAAAGGAATGTGAAGATAACAAGGTTTATTCTCTGCTTCCCATCAGCAGCGATGGTCGGCCACCTCTGAGCAGCAGGGCTGCAGCACGCAATATGGTTCATCAGCTGGCAACCATTGGAGAGAATGAATGCCTGCCTTCCTACTCCTCCCCTTAGCTTTTATATGTGAGCTGACATCACATGGTATGGAATATTCCTTTGGTGAGTTTGGGTCAGCTGGCCTACTTGTATAGGATCTTGCCCTCGATTGAGGAAGGAATGTTACAATGCTGATGCTGGGCTCAGCAGTAGCCAAAACACCAATGTGTTTTCAACACTCTTCTAGGTACCCGTGGAAAGCACAGCACTGTGAGGGTTACTGTGGGGAAATGAACACCATCTCAGCCAGACCCAGTACATAATGCTATAAACACTTTCAGAGTTCACTTCAAAATTTTAAGATATAGTTAGATGTATCAAACAATAATTAACCTTTAAAGTCAGCAAAAGGAATTTCATTCATCTTGGTATCCACTTCTAAAGAGGTAAATTACTGTTATTTCTCCATAGTTCACTGAAGGGAACCATAGTTCCTCCATACAGAAGCTTTACATATTTGCCAATAATTTAGGTTTTAATAGGACTGTCAAGTTAGTTCATATAAATTTATTCACGAGATGGAAACATAAACCTCTGAAACTATATCTTAAATTCAAAATATTTTCCCTGGAGAATCTGTGGTAACACATAACTGGTGTTCTTCCTTCTACACAAATAAACTAAGTTCTCAGTTATATGACTCCATCAGCCATTACATATACTTAATTTAACAGCAGCTTAATTTGTGTCAGTGGGTATTTTCATCTTAAGCCCTCCTTTAAATGTAGAGGGAGAGATGACATTTCTCCATCAGGGAAACACAACGATGCTCGAGGATTTTATTGTCTTTCTGTGAATACCTGCAGATACTTCCTGAGGTGATCCAAAGGTTCTTACATTCATTCCTTTTCCACAGAGATTTTGTTTCAGACTACCTCATGCTCTTTTATTCTTTCTTTCTATGTAGATATCTCAGAGGAGTGGCTAGATCAGACGAGAGAGCTGCCTGAATCTTTACACTAAGTTTGAACATAAGAAATAATTTCTACCATACACATATTATGAGTAAAACACTTATTTGCATTCCTCTACTTTTATGCAACCTTTTACCGATACAAAAATCTATGTCTTACTAAGCACTGGTTTAGATGCTTCTTTTAGAGTATTCTTTTCTATGGCAATGAGACATTATTAGAGAAGGTATAAAAAGCATGCATTGCAATAACAGTATGTGTTTTGGTAAACCATTTATATGTGTTATTTTCTATACCTGGAAACATGTCATATAGCCTGATTTTTATGTAGTTAGTTTTGAGAGAACTCTGTTAACTTCAACAGGAGTAATTTCAGGTTTATATTAGACAAAATAATCAATCATTTAGAATAATTATTACATTTCCTACTGTATAAATAGTAATAAAAAAAAAGAAATTAGTAATAGTTATGTAAACTCTTGTTTGATGAGATAACTTGGTCCATTATTAGCAAAAAGACAGAGTATAATTAAGACACACTGCATGTAAATGACGAGGAAATATATAAATTGAAATTATTGATTTGAAAGTTAGTAAAGGAATTATTGCACATTATGTGCAGTATTTGAGCTGTTTTTTTTGTAGCACAGCATGCTAAGAAAACTAGATAATCAATGTAGGTTGAGGAAGGAGTGGTGGAGATGTCTCTGAAAAACATCCATGAGCAGGTCCAAAACTGGGTAAGAATCAGAGATCAAGGCAACAAAGGAAATCTTGTGGTTGATGTCTGCTACAGGCTGCCTGATCAAGGGGAGCCTATTAACAAAACCTCCTTGCTCCAGCTACAGGAGGCATTGCGCTCTCAGGTTCTTGCCCTGACGGGGACCTCAGCCACTGCAACGTTTGCTGGGAAAGTAGCGCAGGGAGCTGTAGGCAATCCAGAAGACTCCTGGAATTCATGAAGAATAACTTCTTAAGCCAGGTAATAGACAGCCCTACCAGAGGGAATGCAACACTAGACCTGTTGGTCACCAACATAAGTGACCTAATCAATGATGTGAAGTTTGGAGGCAGCCTGGACTGTGGTCATCATGCCTCACTTCTCCACCTGGGAAGAACATGGAACAGATCCTCCTAGAAGCCTTGTTTAAGGGTACATGAAGGATAGAGAGGTGATCTGAGGCAGCCAGCTCATCTTCACCAAAAACAAGTCCTACCTGACCAATCTAGTGGCCTTCTATGGTGGGGTGACTACATCAGACGACAAGCAAAGAGCCACGGATGTCATCTATCTGGACTTCTGTAAAGCCCTTGACATGGTCCACTAAACATCATTATCTCTAAATTGGAGAGATATGGATTTGGTGGATGGACTGTTCAGTGGATAAGAAATTTGTTGGACGGTCACCTCCAGAGTGGTGGTGGTCAATGGTAAAGTATTCAGGTGGAGATCAGTGGCAAGTGGTTTTCCTCAGGGGCCCATATTTTGCCTAGTACTGTTTAATATCTTCATCAAGGACACAGATAATGGGATTGAGTGCAGTCTAAGCAAATCTGCAGATGACACCAAGCTGAGTGGTGCAGTCAACACATTTGAGGGATGTAATGCCATTCAGAGGGGCCTAGAAAAGTTCAAGAAGTGGGGCCATATGAACCTCAGGAAGTTCAACAAGACCATATGCAAGGTCCTGCACATGCATCAGGGCAGTCAGTAAAGGCTGAGGGATGAACTGATTGAGAGCATACTGGTGGATAAAAAACTGGACATGGGTCAGCAATGTGTGCTTGCAGCCCAGAAAACCAGTGGTGTCCTAGGCTGCATCAAAAAAAATTTATCTAGCAGGTTGAGGGAACTACTTCTGCCCCTCTGCTCTGGTGAGACCCCACCTGGAATACTGCATTTAGTTCAGGGGGTGCCAGTGCAGGAAAAACACGGACCTTCTGGAGAGGGTCCAGAGTAAGGCCACAAAAATTATCAAAGGGATGGAGTCACTCTCCTGTGAGGGAAGGTTGAGAGACTCACTATTGTTCAGCCTGGAGTAGGCTTCATGGAGACATTGCTGAGGCCTTTCAGTACTTAAAGGGGTCCTACAGGAAAGATGGGGACAGACTTTTTAACAGGGTCTGGTGAAATAGGACAAGAGATAATGGTTTTTAACTTAAAGAGGGTCCATATAGATTAGATATAAGAAATAAATTCTTTACAGTGAGAGTGATAAAGCACTGGAACAGGTTGCCAAGAGGTGGGGGATTCCCCATCCCTGAAAACATTCAAGATTTTTGAGCCACCTGATGTATTTAAAGATGTAATTGCTCATTTCAGGGCATTGGACTAGATGGCCTTTAAAGGTCCCTTTCAATACAAACTATTCTATTATTCTAAGGTACAGTTTTATAAATTTCTACATACATATAATGACATAGATCCTAACATAATTCCAATAATCAAATGACTCAGCCAGACTCACTGCAACAGTTCCAATTTAGATAAGTTCAAAATCCATCATAACGATGACAAATAATAATAATAAAAAAATATAGTTTGAGCTTTTGAGATACATTTCTGAAGTAAAATTGCAAGCTTGTTGAACAATGCCAAAGCACTATGGTGATGTCACTTTTCACTGAAATTACAGAAAAAAAACCCCAAACATTTTGAGGGGAAAAAGAATTACTTTTTATTGTCTTCTGTTCTGTGAACTCAATGCCTCCTATAAAATGTGGTTCTCTGGGGGTGACTTTTTCTTATTTGTGGTAGATTGAAATGGTCCTGCAATTTTTTATCCACAGTTCTTTATGAGGGAAAAAAGCCATTGTTGAGTCTTCCTCCCAACCACACCCACCCATTCTCTCTTAATTTTCTATTGTCCACATAAACTTCACTTAAACTAATGATGCAGAATAGTTGGTAGAGGAGGCAGAGTCAACACATCTTCAGCAACGGCTATTTTTCAAGTATAGTCAGAGGACAAAAATAAAAAAAAGTTTTAAGCAACTCATTTTTATACTTAACAACATTTCTTCCAAAGAGCTTCGCTTTTTACAGCCAGGCTGAAAATCCCCTGAGGGGACAGGTTGAATGAAGTATATATTTAGTTGAATGCAGACTGAAGCACTTGCTTTCCCAGTATTTCCCATTGGTACTGCAAGGACAGAGGAGAAAGAATACATCAGTCTGTGCACTTAACATCATGCAGAAAGCCATCTAAATGCAGGGAATACCATGGAGGTTAGATATATGAAAAATCTGAGAAATTCAGCATCAACCTAGGGTGTAGATTTTACCTTTCTTTGATTAAACCACCTCAAGGTATTATTTATGACATTTGATACTCTGCTTGGTATAACATAGTTATATGAATGCTGATTGTTTGCTGGTTTAGCTGCCAGACTTACACAGGTTCCCTTACTTAAGATAATTTTGATAGCTAAAATAAGGTTAGTGAAAGAAGTTGGGTTTTCCTCAATGATACACTGGATGTTTCTAAAGTTTCAAGACTACTTTAAATTGATCAATTGCTTTAAAAAGAGATCTGAAATGCCTGCAGTGCAAAGTTCTCCTAATCAATACGCTAGTGTTGAAGTGGTGGGGCAAGTTAGTGTCTCCGTGAGCATCTGTTAGCACAGAACAAGTTGTCCATGAGCCAGCAGGGTGCCCTTGTGGTCTAGAAGACCAATTGTATCCTGGTATGTATCAGGAAGAGCGATGCCGGTAGGTCTGTGGAGGTGATCCTGCTTTTCTATTTAGCTCTACTGAGGCTGCATCTGGAGTGCTGTGCCCAGAGTGCTGTGCCCAGTTCTGGGCTCCTCTTTACAGCAGACACACAAAGTTCCTGGACCATGTCCAGCACAGTGCTACAAAGATGATTAAGAGGCTGGAGCATCTGTCGTATGAAGAAAGGCTAAGGGAGTTGGGACTATTCAGCCTTGAAAAGATAATTGACTGAGAGGGGATCTCACCAATGTATATAAGTATCTGAAGAGGATGAAGCCAGGCTCTTTTCTGTGGTGTCAAGCAATAGTACAAGAGGCAGTGGGCAGAAACTGATGCACAGGAAGTTCTACCTGAAAATGAGGAAGAACTTTTTTTCTTTGCAGGTGACTAAGCACTGGAACAGATTATCCTGGGAGAGTATGGAATCTCCCTCTCTGAAGTAATACTGGACACAGTCTTGTGCCATGTGCTTGAAGATGACCCTGCTTGAGCAGGGAGGTTGGATCAGATCACTGTGATCCCTTCCAACCTTATCCACTCTGTGATTCAGTGAGATCAGCGGGTACATGGATGAAGGAGTACAAGTTTTGAAAGAACCTGCTGAAATTCTTTTGGAAGGAATGAACACAGAAGAAATGAACATTATTCAGTATGTCATAAAGAAATGGCCTAAAGGCTAGATAACATAATCTGAAACATAGGCAGGGAGTTTGGAAGAAATCTGCTGGAGGAATAGGAAATGAAAGAGATTTACAACCAGCCAAATTTTTGAAGGAAAAAAGTTTTTTACTGTGACAGTGTGTATTCCAGCACATATACTTTATCCCTATTAGATAGTCTATAGGTCATACAAAGTAATTCCTATGCAAGGAAGAAAATGCACTTATTTACTAAATTTGAAGATAAAAAAACATTCCTAAAGTGTGCAAGACTCAATCAGACATGTAAAATTTGTTGTAAAGACCTAGAGGTTCCAGTTTCTCAGTGATGCAGAAGACAAAACATAGCTATTACCAACAACCTTCATCCAAGATTTAGTGTGGGTTCTTCTCATAAAATTCAATAGGCTGTTTTTAATTAAAAGTGGAACTTTATGGGAATTATGTTTAGCCAGAAAGATAATAACAGTTATCAACAGAATAATTTTCCATCTTCATTTGCAGAAATTTCATTCCAAAAAATGGACAAGTTCTGCCTCTTGACAGAAAAGAATAAGGCTGATGTTAGGCAGAGAAAACATGTTGAATGTGGCTTCTCCTATTCTAGACCATCAACTGCAAAAAGAAGTATGCTACAGGGGTCTAAGACCATTTCTATTGCTCCCTCTGAACTCTTTATCAAAGGATTTACTGTTTCTACATACTTGTAGATATCTTCTCCTCAACTTCAATTTTCATAGAAGTATATGAATTTCATGTTGAAATCCTTGTATACTGATCGTCTTAGAATCATAGGAATTAAAAAAGGAAAATACTCACTGGGATAGATGTAAATACTGGTAATGTCCAGTTAGCTTAAAAAAACCTGAATATTTGCTTCTGCATTCCGGATTGAACATCCTGTTCAAATATATTTTTACCGAAAATGTGGAAAGTGCATGAAGACCAGCTTATTCTCAAGTCCTTGTGACAATGGTATTTAGGGACATTGCTCTTAAAGAACTGATGAAAGAAGCAAAGGCATGAAACTCTTCAGCTCAGTGTCCTTCAGTATGATAGAGTTCACACTGTTCTTCTGTACAGTCAGAAAGAACTGAGTGTCTCTTACATGAAAAGTCCCTCTGAAATTCTTTTTGGTGTACTATAGGTCTGCTGTGCTCTCAGGAACATGTCTGCGCCAAAAGACCTTAACATAAAATAGACTTTTCACCCTAGTCAATATTTAGTCAAGCTGTAGAGATTTAGTTCTTTTAATCTTTACTCATAAATCAATCTGGTCATTTTTTGCTACTTACATGTAAATTCCTTCCAATTTGTCAATATCTCTTTGGTAATGAGGTATGCAGAATTGAAAACAAGCAGTTTAAACAACTTGCAAATAGCTGTATTGTTCTTATTACTATTACTATTAACTACAAACACTTCACATTACAAATATACCCATCAAACCAAAGTTTTAATGATAAACTTTGATTTGGTATTGACAAACAGTTGCAAGATTAAACAACTGTAGATACTTTTGACACCATTATATACTTGGTGCTGAGTTACCCTTGCCTGTACATTAGGTAGCTAGGTGAAACTTCTTTATGAAAAAAATCCTTTGAAATTATCCCTTACTGTGTCTGTATTGCCTTTTGATTCGTATAAAATCAAACATGAGCAGAAGAGACTAGAAATGAGAAAGTCACAGCAGATAGTTTCATAGCTGACAGGACTGTTGTGAAACAGAGCACTCAGGAAACATCTACAAAAGTATTTTGCAAAGGCATTTTCAACACCTTTCAAATTAATATGTTTAGGCTGTGACAGATGTGAAATCTCTTTGACTCAAAGAGCATTTCAGTGACTTTTGAAAGTCCTTGAAGACTGTAAGAACAGACATGAGTCTGGCATAAATTAATTTTTCTATGTATCAGCTTTACATACAAACTGCAGACAACTTCAAGGAGTGCCTGGCAATGCAATGAGTCTCCCAAACCTCCTTTTGCAAGTTCCTTTAAAAGAATTTAAATAAAAGACATTTTCTCTTTGTTCAATAAAATCTCATTCTTGTGACTCAATAGTGCATTGTATACATTCTGGCTAATAGGCCTTCCAAAAATCTTCTGTGAAAAATTCACAAGGTACCCAAAAGCTAAGTAGAATATTATTTTTAAAGGACATTTATATGATAAGTGCTGTTGTTATTGCCTACATGTTTCTAAGATGCAGGCAAGAGATTTACCCTGATCACCTTTTTCTCTAGGGACAGTTGGGGTACTTTTATTCCAACAATTTAGGAAAGTGTCACAGCTTTATCAGGTGGTAAATGGGTAAATACCAAATGTGAGGGAGAGTCCTACAGGTCAATATGATGCACAGCAATCCTCTGCAAGCAGTTAGCATGAGAAGTATTGCTGTGTAAGCATTGCAAAGATACAACTACGAAGCCTGACACTACTCAAACTGCTGGATGGTGCACTAAGTCTGGAAAAAGCATATGACAATACCTAAAGAAAGATTTGTTTCAAGGCAGTGAAGGTACAAACAGAATGAGTCTGTGAGAGTGAGAACAGTAAATTACATTCCAAGAACAGTAGACTCAGGTAGCATTAACATCACTAAGATCACTGAACCTCAAGAGACTTCAAGATAAAGAACATTAAAATCACATGTATATAAAATTAGTATTAGCTGGAAGATTTCTGAAATAATTGACTCACTGTTCTTCTCATGTTCAGTATTCCATCAAAAAGGAAGAGGTAATTGTTTTGAACATTATTCAATCTATGATAGGAATGGTGCTTCTGGTTCTTTTCACAAGCTGTTGTAGAACAAAAGCAACACTACTAGAGTTGATGAAGTTAAACACTGAGGAAAACAAAAACTGTTTAATGAGATTCCAGCCCAAATTACTGAGGCTTTACAGAACCTTTGTTATGTGTCAGTACCTAGAAAATGCAAACAAATTGAACTGAGACAAAATCAGTGACAGGAGAGCAACTGTTTATGGAGTGTGTAGTATAAAAGATCATGGCATTCCTTCCTGTTGATGTACACTGGAAGTAAACCTGTAGTGGGAGTTTTAGGAAATGGCATTTTCTTAGAGTTCAGTGTAAAGCTGAATCTGAGAGACATAGAAAACCTCAACTTATCAAGAGGTTTTGCTTTTCTGAATTTAAGCTGATTCCATTTCCACTAATCCACAATCATTATGGTATTTACTGTTTCTGGAACTACAGATGGGGATTTCAGTGAGATTTATTTTCTTTGGAAAAAATTTTTTTGAACATTAAATGATCTAATATTAGCCTATCTGAAATGTAACTAGTATGTCATTGTAATAGTGCCCCTGGTGGTGAAGTGGTTAAGGCATGGTGCTGTTAACGCCCCCGGGTTCGATTCCCGGTCAGGACACTCCCCGGGCAGATGGAGCTCGTTAGCCCTGTAGGGCAATCCATCTACGTCCTGAGGACCTCGCTGCCACCATCCAAGCTTGCTTGGCCCCGGCAGATGAACCTTAGGATTAAAGGGTGGGCTCAGTTCCGTGCACACTGTGTCTCACCTAAAAAAATCCAATGCGCAGCCTGGAAGGTGTAAAGACCTTTCCCAGTTCTTCGTTCGCAAAGACTGGCCATTTATTAGTGCGCCTGCAGGAACGGCTTCAAATTTTATTACTTTTCATGAAGAGTTGTGGTTACAAGCAGCCACCTGCTATTATTTTCTAATGTGATGCATGAGGAGTGCCCCTAAAAGAATGTTATCCATGAGCTTATGCTTTCCTGCCCTGTACATAGGTATAAAGAGAAATTATGGACTAAGCACAAAAAGGAAGACTAATTGCAGGGGCAAGGAAGGAGCAATTTGAGGTATTTTAATATATTAAAATTGTCTCATAATCAATTAATGATCTCTTCACACGTTATTTGCTGATGAGATTTTTTTTTACTTCAAGTAGGCAATATTTTCAAACCAAAAAGGATTACAGTATTTTTTTTCATAAGTAGGCTTGATGGGGTAGATAATATAAAGAATCTGAAAATATTTATCTTTTTTTAATTACTTAAGTTTTTATTCTTATTTATTCAAAAGTTAAGACAAATATTATTTAACTTCAAGCATGTGAATTCTGCCTTTGATGTGAGTGCATGAAATTAATCACATGCTCTGTTGGATTAGATCACATATTGATTTCATTGGTTTGCCAGGAAAGGAAAGAAGCTGCAGTCAAAGCCAAGTAGTATAGGTTTATCTTGTGTACAAGATCTTTGTGGCAACATATATAAATCTGAATGACAATTGTATTAACCTGGCACATGGGAGTGACAAAATAAGAAAAGGGATACAGTAGTCAATGTCATATGTTCACAAACATATACATCTCTTCTGTAGTCTCGCCAACAGCAAGCAGACATGAAATATCACAGGATCATCAAGAAATCATTCAAATTGGGTTTGACTGGAAGCTGGCAAACATTGTCCCAGTTTTCAAGAAGGGCAGGAAGTGGGACCCCAGAAACTACAGGCCTGTCAGTCTCACTTCAGTGCCTGGTAAAGTTATGGAGAAGATTGTTGTGGGAGGTACTGAAAAACACCTGAAAGACATCACAGTCATTGGTCACAGTCAGCACAGCTTCAGGGAAGTCCTACTTATCCAACCTGATTTCCTTTTATGACAAGGTAACCCACTTAGTTAATCAAGGCAAGCCAGTTGATATAATCAGTAAAGCTTTTGATACTGTCTCTCACGGGATCCTTCTGGACAAAATGTCCAGCACGCAGCTGGATAAACACATCATATGGTGGGTCAGCAATTGGCTCTTAGGTCAAGCACAGAGGGTAACAGTGAATGGAGTGACATCAGACTGGTGACCTGTCACTAGTGGGGTTCTACAGGGCTCCATCCTAGGCCCTGTGCTCTTTGACATCTTCATAAATGACTTGGATGCAGGACTGGAAGGGATACCAAGGAAATGTGCAGATGATACAAAATTGGGAGGAGCTTTTGAGTCCCTTGAAGACAGGGAGGCCCTGCAGAGAGACCTTGACAAATTACTGGACTGGGCAATCGGCAACTCCATGAAGTTCAACAAGGGGAAGTGCTGGATTCTGCACCTGGAATGGGTCAACACCAGATATACGTACAGATTGGGGAATGAGATGCTGGAAAACAGTGCCATGGGAAGGGACCTGGAGGTCCTGGTCAATGGCAAGTTGAATATGAATCAGCAGTGCCCTGGCAGCCAGGAGGGCCAACTGTGTCCTGGGGGGCATCAGGCAAAGCATCACCAGCCAGTTGAGGGAGGGGATTGTCCCATTCTGCTCTTCATTGGGGCTGCCCCACCTTGAATATTGTGTGCAGTTTTGGGCACCACAATATAAGAAAGATTTTAATCTCTTAGAGAAGGTCCAAAGGAGGGCAACAAAGAGGGTGAAGAGCCTTAAGGGGAAGGCATTTGAGGAGCAACTGAGGTCACTTGGTCTGTTCATCCTGGAGAAGAGGAGACTGAGGGGAGACCTCACTGTAGTCTAAAACTTTCTCTTGAGGGGAAGAGGAGGGGCAGGCCCTGATCTCTTCCCTGTGATGACCAGTGACAGGACCAGAGGGAAGGGTCTGAAGTTGGGTCAAGGGAAGTTTAGGTTGGATACTAGAAAATGGTTCTTCACCCAGATGGTGATTGGACACTGGAACAGGCTCCCCAGGGAAGTGGTCACAGCACCAAGACTGACAGAATTAAAGAAGCTTCTGTATGATACTTTCAGGCACATGGTGTGATTCTTGAGGATGGTCCTGTGCAGAGCTAGGAGCTGGACTCAGTAATGTTTGTGGGTTCCTTCCATCTCATTATATCTGTGATTCTGTGATTCTGTGATGTATGAGGTCACTGCATGTCAGTGATTTTCTGTTTCTAGTTACAGTGCTAGATATGAAAATATGTTTCATATTCCATTACCTTTGTTCTTGGACTAATATCAATCCTCAATAAAGTAGTTTGACCATTTAATATCTGCTTTTAAGTAAAAATTAAGGTTAGAAGATATTTAGGATCTTATCATTTTCTCATTTCTCTTTCTTAAAAACAAGAGCATCTTCCTGACCCATGTTCAGGTTTATAGTGATCTCATCATAACAACACCTTTGTCTTATCTGAATCCAGTCAAGAGAAAGAGCTTTGTAAAACCAATTCAACTACTGGGGAAAGACACTTTTTATATGAACTCACATGTTTGTATGAAAATGAAAATTAGAATTCTTTTTTCACATATCTACTTGCTTACTGTGTTGCCACCCATTCAAATTTCTCAAGGAATTTTAAAAATATTTTTAGTATAAATCTTTTCCTCTGCCTGTAGTTGTAAGGAAATATGCAGTTCAGGATTAATATCTGGATATTTTACTGTTGCTAGCAGAGTTGAGGAAATCAAACTTGTAGACTGGAAGACCACATCCGTGGAGTGGATTTAATCTTCAATTATAGAAGAGATCAAACAACAAAGAATAATCTGGATCTCTTAAAGTGGTCTGGAAAGCATAAAACTCTACCTGTACTGACTGCAATGAAGAAAACGAAATTAAAATATTAAGTTGTATAAGATTATGCAGCAAGATATCTCAGAAAAAGTGGAAAAAAATTGCATGCTGTTTATCCAACAGAGGATGAAGGAATATATATATACATATATACATTTAACAGTTTAAATAATTTCTTTCTTTTACAGTTTTGATCTTCAAATAAAATTTCTATAGTTTTGTTTTCTTGCAGAAGGAGCAGGGATGTTTGTGTACTCCTTCTTCATGTCATTATGAGCAAACTGACAAAAGACCTGTCACCAAATGTGGAAGGTATAAAGGGTATTTCTGCTTTACAAATACATATATAAATACATTATTTTATATATATATGTGTCTGTATTTTTATGCTCATAAACAGGATCCCACTGATAAAGCAGGACATTGTTACAGTGAACAGGAAATTTTGCTGTGACATGCACTTCAGGCTTTTGTAAAAGGATACCGAAAAGATAAGAGAATCCAGAAAATAAAGAATATCCTTGTTTAAAAAGAGAACAGTTAGCAAGAAACAACCCATTTTTAAATTGCACTATGATATCAGTTTAATGCTCCCTTCAGACTAAAATAATGCAGTCTCTTGAAGAATAACTTGCAGCCATTGGTAAATGATCATTGCAATATTTCTTCGTGGTCTGCCCTTCTGACAGCCCTGTAACATACACTGTTGAGTTTAGAAAAGTAAGGATTCAACCACTAGATACATCACTTGCCCAAGAATGTATATCCTAAGGAAAAAAAAAAAAAAAAGAAAAGAAAATTCATAATCCAAATGACTATGGAACATGCACAGCACAGATAATTATGATTCTTTTGAAAAAAACCACAGTGGGTACAAACAGAGTCTAGTTTTTTCCAATAAATAGAACTAACTCAATAAAAAGCTATAGCTTTCCTGTTTGTTTTATGAGCTGTCCTGTAGAATTTGTCATGAACTGCTTACAAAGCGTAAATAAGTCTATAGAGAGACTATAACTTCATATTAATTTCTGTAATTTCTACATAGATTTCCTATAAAAGTGTATTGTTGTTACATTGCTGTTACAAAAAGTGTACCTTGTTGATAAGCTGTTCCTGATTTGTCTGTAAACATGTGCTCCAGCGCACAGACATTTGTGATATGGTAGCCTAGATGGAGAAATTACATGAGAGATAAAAAGTGCAAAAGAATAGGAAATGAGATCAGCCTTTAAAACTCAATTCTTTCATTCTCTTTGTCATCATATGATCAAAAATTAGCACTTGAAAGGTCATCTGGACAGACTTTCCATAGTGCCTAACTTCAGCAGTGCCCCAATCAGGAGATGATATGAACAGTTTCTAAAAAAATTGTATAAACACAACTAGAAAGTTTGTAGCAGCCCTTACTACTACCCTGCAAATACATAGCCTGGTTGGACTGACTAAGTTATTAATAGGGATTGATCCTGGTGATTTCTGTGACATATCTGAAAATGAGAATTCTGTTTCTGGGTAAGAACTGTTACACAAAGTTAGTGGTCAGTCTCCGGAACAGAGTGAGGAGTTTTAGTTTCCTACAGAGAGCTTAAGCTGTCAATATAATTCATGAGCCTACTACTCCTATTTGCTTTAACTGTTGTTTTTCATTTTTATTTTGCAACTATGTAGTGACACCTTGTCTGTATTATATTGTCTTTCCTATCATCTGCTGGAAGTCTTTAAAAAAAATAAAAAAACCCACCTCAGCAGGAATTAATGTTCTCTTTTCCATAGGAAATGGGTTTCAGAGACAAATTTGTTAAACACAAACCTTATATTTGTAAATGTTGCGGGGAGGGGGGTTTCTGGAATCAATTTATTAGTGGTGCTGACTTGGTGCTATAGCATGCCAAGAAAGAAAGTAATAAGAAAGATAGAAAAGATAGAGAAGTTTGAACCTTTCTGATGTCTCATTCCCAAAGTCATTCGGCACTCATAAAAGTGTACTTTGTTTGCTTAGGTGTATTATGTCTCAGATGGTCTTTAATGTTTAGTGCAGTCATTTATTTAAAGGTACTTTTCTTGTTGGAATTTATATTGGCTGACTCATACAATACTGTGCATGTTTAAAATCATTGTAGAATAATTCAATTTCAAAGATGATACTACATATCTGTTCTTTTATATGTTACTCTTAGTTTCTTTTCTAAATTCTTACTTTCCTAGTGTCTAGGTTTTAAAGATGGGTTCAGTTTCTAATGGCATAATTTTGCATGTGGAATTAACTATATCTGCCTTTTCCACCTTCACAAACCTGTCTCATGTTTCCAAAAGTCATATGATTAAAAATACCGGTAAAATCAAACACACAACAAAAACCCACATTATAATTGAAGTTTTAAAAGTGGAGCTCAGCTTGAGGGATATATGATATAAAATGTATGGTATTAAAACTCAGATCTGAGAAATCATTTATTCAAAGACAAAATATGCTGTATAGATTAAAGAGGAAAATTATAGTCCACATAGCTCCATCTGGGGAAGAAAGAAAAAAGGTTGAATTTTGTTATAATTAGAAGAAATTACTTTTTAAATTTTATTCAGATTCTTATAGATCTTTTTATTAACTTCGTCTTATACCTTCTGATTAAATGGCATATTAGACATTTGAGTCTTCATTTTTTAGTCTTAAAAAGCTTGAGCCAGTATCTTTCAGAAGCTTTCAGAGCTAACTATGTTGATTTACATCAGTTGAGTCACTTTCTTTTTTAATTTAGTTTAGCTAATTATTATTGTTGATATTTTTATTGTTTTTATTTAGAAAAGTAGAGAATTTATGTATAGGAAATAACTTGAGCTAAAAAGAAAAGGGAATGCACATCAGCAGGAGAGCACCTGAAGATGCAGCACAAAGGAATTCCAGACACTCCAGACAGCGAGTTCCCTATAAGGGGTAATAAGGGGGCCCAATTTAAATGTCTCCATGCAAACGCACTTAATATGGGGAATAAACAGGAGTCAGAGATAGTGCATACCTGTGGGGCATCACAGAGACACTGTGACTGAAATGTGGGAATTGAAGCATACATGGGGACCACAAGAGAGCTGAAGAGTGAATTTTTACAAGGGCATGCGGTGGTCTGACAAGATGCAATGGCTTTAAATAGGCAAAGAATAGCTTTAGATTGGATATCATGACGAAATTCTTTACTGTGAGGGTGATAAGACACCGGCACAGGTTGCCCAGAGAAGTTGTGGATATCCCATTCCTGGAAGTGTTCAAGGCCAGGCTGGGCGGGCCTTTGAGCAGCCTGGTTTAGTGAAAGGAGTCAGGGGAGTTGTAACTGAATGATCTTCAAGATCCCTTCAAACCCAAACTATTCTGCAATTCTATGAATTTCAAATCCAGTCAATTGAAGATCAAATATAGTCCATATCAGTAAAAAATAAAATTTCTCTTCTTCCCTTCTTCTCTCTATAACATACTGTGTAGCAGGAGGAAAGCTGACTCATACAATTAGACAAATGATTGACAATGCTCAGGACCCATAGCATATTTTTACACTGATCACCTCAAACACTAAAGCAATGTACTTTGCCTTTTTTTTTTTTTTCTTGTAGTCCTCTCCAACATGGTATTTTGGAGATAGTAATGGGGGCTTTCTGTAAAATTAATCAACAAAAACTTCTCTTCAGACTGTGGATAGTTTATAAGTTTTTCTGAATATCAAAGCAGTTAGCATGGTTTAGATGGAAAACTAGAATACATTCAAAAGCCACAGGAGCAGGGAAGAGACATACGCATACACAGACAAATGTACACACAGATCTCACTCCCATAGTGAACACTGCTATAAAGGCTATTTGGCTTATGTGTGCAAGGGATGTTCCATGCTGTTCAAAGGGACAGCACACACCATGATGAGTGGCCACATCTGTGTGAAGCAGAAAGGACATTCACTAGGCTCACGTTGAGATATACCTCATTTGTAGTCTGGATGCTGCACAAGTGCTTTGTGTTGCTTCCTCAAGCACACACGGTCGCAAGTAGGTTAAAGAAACAAAGTCAAAGGGTATTTCGTCCAAATGTTCCCCTGTTATTGGACTGTTCAGTAGGAAATATGGCTCCATAAGGCACATCTATTTCCCCTATACTCTGTAGGCTGGAACAGCTGGACAATACCAATCTCTACTTGAATCAAAGGTAAATGCTGTCAGCTTGTTCTTTGTGGTGCCTGAAAGATTGGCATTTCGACAGACTATGCTTTGCCTTAGAGAGACCTAAAACATGGGCGTGCCCCCCCCCCCCCACCCCCCAATTCAACCCCAAGATAGTGTTGTGCTGGATGAAATTGGAAATAAAAGCAGACAGAAATAAGTTGAAAGGAGGGACCAATGAAAATTTCATGTATAAGGCAGGATAGTTACAAGGGCACTAAGGGCTCACCAAATGTCTAATCAAGAACTAGACATATTTTCGGACTTCTTGAAATCTAACAGCTCAAAATCTGATTAATTACTATTTCTCTACTGAAAAACCTTTTCATCATATCTACACATACATATGTATGTATCCATGTGTGTGTATATTTTGGCAGTTTACCTTTTGTCTCAGTTTAAAATAATGCTTTTATGGCACTCAATTTTACTTCTATCTTCATACATAAAGGATTAGATTGACCTGGGTCTAGATCTTTAAAGAATTTTTCTTTCTATTTTGACCTATACCACAGTGAAGGAATGTATCATTTTCTCCTTGGAGTATTATTCTCTCATTCTTGGAGTGTTCTTCTCAAATGTAAAAAATTATTTCTATTTTTAAATGCTTCCTCCCCAACATTCAAGGCATAAATCATCTCATAAGCATCTCTAACTAACCCCAGCAATGTAACAGAACAGGGATATTTTAATGGATTGGTTTTTATTTGTCTGCATCTCTGTCAAAATTGAAACTCCACTTATTATGCGATACAATGATGACAATGTCATTCTTCTATGCTTATCCTTTTCTCCATTTTTCTGGAGCATATCAACAAATCTAAGTACTTGAAAAAGTACCTCAGATCTATTCAAAACAAGGCTGTACTATTGGGAATGATCTACTAATGTCCATTTTAACAGTTCCTCCAGCAATCAAGCACTTGATCACTTCAAACCATATATATTGAATGACCATCATGACTCGTGAATGCATTTTTTTAAAGGAGGGATCTTTTGTGAGCTGACTCAAGGATGGTCAATTTGTCTAACTACTCAACCATGGGTAAAATCATAAAATACAAAATAAAGTATGTAATACAATAAAAAAACCAGAATCTTCTATCTTACAAAGACACAGCGTATTTTAAAGGGCTCTTCAATAATGATTGATAAATATAGATTTTATTTTTCAAAAAATGTATTCTGCTGTTTCAAATTAAAAGATATTTTCCCTGAATTTTCTTTGCTCTGCTTTCACCATGACGGATGCCATAGCTAGGTGTGGAATGATGCAGAAGTGGAGCTAAACATTCCTAGAGGTGAGAAATTATTCAAGAGGCAGCAAGGGAGGACTAGAACTGTTTCATTGGATAGGCAATTGAGTACTTCTACAGTGAAGGCAGAAGAGAGAAGCAGGGTTGTGCTTAAACCTTGCCCTGATACAGCTCTCCAGGGAGACAAGACACACAAGTCATGGATCCAATAAAAACTTCTAGGTGACTCTTCATCCAGGCCAAGTGATCTGTGGTTGTAAAAAGCAAATTTTTCTAGGGATTTTCTAGGTATATCTACGATGAAAAGCTGCAGTTTATTTTTCAGTTGTTTCACCCAACAGAAGTTTCTGACTAGCAAAAGTCAGTCATTAAAATGCAAATGTTGATTTCAACATTTATACTACTGTATGTGCCTAGATTTAGGAGTCTTTATTTTGTCCATTGTGTACCATAAATCATTGATCAAGTTACATCATTTATTACCTCAAAAAATTCACCACAAAAAGGCAAGGGGAATTAGGAGGGGGTGAGGAATGGGAATGAGAGAGGCAAGGAAAAGCATCCCAGTCACTTTTAGAAGCTACTTGCAATCCTCTGCTAGCACTGAGGTAAATCTTCATCTCTACCTAAATAAGAATATCTATAATCCTATACTAGGCTGGTAGTCCTGGTTTCCTTTATTCAGAACATATTTCTAAAAAAAAACCCCACAACCCAATCCAAACCAAATGCTGGGATTTTTTTTCCCTTTCCCCATCAGTATGGATTCATTATCATCAGATTCAGAGATCCCAACATATTGAGATAAGTTATTGTTCTAGGAGTGTGCACAGCAGTGGGGAGGTCAAATTTTGGTACATGGCAATTATACGTGTGTTAGCAAGAAGCAAAGACTAACATAAGATAATGTCTAAAGCCAAAGAATTGTTGCTAAGAAACTAATGTTTACACAATACTCCTGTAGGATGGGTTCTCACATCCCTTTTTAGTTGAATCAAAACTAGCTTTAGTCTTGTACCTGATGGGGAATGCTCATCCACAACTGGAAGGCATTAGGTGTGTCCCTGAAAGACATCCTGTAACAGTTCCATTTGAAAGAAATCCAACTGTGCTCCAACAATTTCCTTGATATGAACTGAATCAAAATGAGAAATTAATTGAAAACCACAATTATGTTCTAAACTAAACACCACTGCAAACTCAACCTGTAAAATAGTTACACTCACTTGCATTAAATAAAGGCTCTTTATTTACCAACATGCAAAATAATGTTACAGTGACTTAAATACTACAAAAAAAGACAGAGACAAAAATTGTCTGTTCCATGACATTTAATCTAACTAAAAATTCTATTTCTTTGCAATTTTTTATTATTGTTTCTAGATGTATAAACAGTACTTCATTTGTCTTAGCACTGTTCACTGGTGTTAACACCGTGAACTTCTGAAATCTAATCACATATGTAATGATATCTGGGATATAATCCAAAATTTCTATCCTAATAATTGTAATTATGAAGAAAAAAAAAAAGAAGATAGAGAGGAGAGAATAATAACTCTGGTTTTTCCCCCACCCTCTGTCTCTCTAGATTGCTAGCCTTTCAGAGGCTGAATCTTTTTATATCTACAAACTGTAATTAGCGCATCTGAGCCCTGATCTTAGGCCTCTACTTCCATAACATCAGCAGAAGCAGGCGAGCAAAAGACTTCTATGGTACTACTCCTACACTTAAAGTTATGGAGTACTTAAGTGCTTTGCTGATTTTGACCTAGATGAGGAGCTGAGAGGGAACTTGCTACTTGAGGCGTACAGTAGTTATTGAATGCCCATAAATTCCACCTCATTGATCAGCATATTTTAAGTAGTCGTATTATTTCAGCACTTACAAAATGATATTCACCCTCCAGTGATGGAGTAAAAAGCTTAGATGCAGTTATGTTGTTGTTGGTATTGTCAATTTTTACCAATTTTGTTAATTTTTCCTCCACATACTTTAGATAGGTACATTACAATAAATGTTGGGTGGACTAAATATTTGACTGATAAACTCTTTTAACTATTTCCTCCAAAACCTTAATTTTCTTAAAGTTTAGTTAATTGAGTGTATATTTAAGATGGCCAGCACTCAAACACTTCACTAATAGAGTTGCATGCTTTGCTGATCTTAACAGTTGAATGGTATATTTCATTTGTGTTCATTTGCATAATTTGCTGATTAAACTACACATTTGATCTGTTGACCTTTACACTGTACTTATCCCAAATTTACAGAGATGTAACCAACGTGCATTACTGAATCCAGCAGACATATCAAAGCTTATTTACCCCCTGGAAATTTCATTTAAAGCTATCAACACACTGTGTCTTAGCTGTTTGTTGGTGTTCCTTCTCTTACTCCCTAAGGTTGACTGAATGGAAAATCTAAATAATCCCCATAGATAATAAACAAACAATATCTATATTTATCATAGGCTATATCTAAGTCCTGAAATGAAGGATACAAAAACACTGACCCCAAATTACAGAGGTAGTAAAATCAGCAAAACCAAATCCAATGAGGTAAGAGTGAACAGACATAGACTGCTGTCTTGGGAGGGAGAAAAGGAGGATTTTGTAAAAACAGTCATGTGACCAAGGCTTTCTGGGGGCAGCTGTTGAGCAAACTGGCATCTGATCAAAACAATATGGAGCAAAAATATAAACCTGCTGTTCTTTCCATACCAAGCACATCTGACTCACTTCTATGAGCAGTGGTTCCTGAAATGCTTCCTGTAACACTGATGATGACACATCTTGGGGTCTATGAGATCTGATTGAAGCATCCCTTACACTTTACTTGTTGATAAACAGCTAAGGAGAATTGACCTGAAAAGTGAGTCCTGGCTATCTGGGACCAAAATGCAAAAGCAAGGACGAAATTTTTGTCAAGAGCTATATCCAAACCACTGTTTTGTATATCAGTCAGGGAGTGTAGTTTTTGCAAAATTGAGATATCATCTTCAACACACTTTTTTACCTTCTTTTCTCATCTTCCTATAACCAAATAAAGAAGCATTCAGAAGTTTCCATTCTCACAATGAGTAAAACCAATCCTTTTTTTTTTATCCTGCTACTTGTCACTTATCAAGTGAGGAATCACTTCCTCATTCTGAAGGTCAAAATTATTCAGAAAGAAAACAATGAGCATGTGAGAACTACCTAGTATTTATATCATGGACCACACTTTTGGTACATCTAAAGGACAGTAGTCTGGACACAATTCTGTGCAATGTGCTTTTCGATGACCCTGTCTGGACAGAGAAGTTGGACCAGATGATTGATCCACTGTGGTCCTCTTCAACCTTACCCATTCTGTGAGGGCAGTAAGTTATGTTCAAAGCACCTGACTGCTGTTGCATCAAATCTTCAGGGATGTCGTTGATTGCCTGAAGACTAGATCATGGGATGGGGACAAGCCAACCATGTTTTGTTGTATTTGAAATGTCACCTGTCAACTTCATGACCAGTACTATCCTGCATCAAGTCACAAAATTAGTTCTTGTGTGAGAGTCATAAATGCAAGGGAGCTTCCTGAGGCCAGAAAGCCACAGACTATCTACCACTAAGTGTAAGAATGAAACTTTTTGTCAGTTATGGTGTGCATAATAACATCATTGACGAGATTAGTTAATTTCATCAGTTAATTTGAATGATGACCTATCACTGACTGGTAAGAATTTGCTTTTCTGTTCAAGTAGAGAATCAACAGTATGAAATACAAGCTAATGCCTCTTTCAGAGAATGAGGTGGGCATTTGCAGAAGAAAACCATGAAAATGGCTTTCTCAATCTGAGAATAGTGTTGTGTAGGGAACACTATAAACCATGAAGCAGATACTACAAACCCCTATGAATAAGACGAGCTAGCCCATGGAGAGCTTTTTGAGAATTTAGTAAAAGGAAAGGTGATGGGCTTTGAGAGAGGAGCATACACTGTATTGGAGAAAACTTCAAGGAATTTCTACAATAGCTGAAGTAGCATGTCCAGGGGAAAAAAGTGGTTGCTGATACAAATTCAGTCCCAGATGGGCAGCCCAAGGCTGACCTGGTCAGCAAGCAATCTGGATACCCGAGGGCTGTTAGCAAAAATCACAATGTAGCAGAAACAACTGGAATTAAAGCTGAAGAAATAGAATCAGGAGATGACTAAAAAATAAAAATATCTGGAAGTTACTGAAATGGAGACCCAGAGGCAGGCAGCACTAATGAAAATGGAAAATGTGCTTGCACTCCTATGGAGGCAAAGCAGTGAACAGGATTCCAAGGGCCTCCACCAACTGAAATCACCATCTTTGGTAAATTTCATCGACATGTAGAACAACTTTCACATATAAGTAGTTTTTATACCTACTGAAAGTCTGTACATTTGGCATAAGACAGCAAAAGTCTGTAAGGTATCCCTTTAACTGTCCAGGCAGGAGGGACAAAGACTATCTGTTCTCCCCATCCTATTTCCAGATGAACTTTTTATGTTACAGCCTACCTAGGGAAAACTTTATTTAGCAAGTTCTGCAACACTGTTTTTTCACCAGCAGTAATTATGGAACTTGCCAAAGCAGACGGGAAGGAGTTTTATGAAAATATCTATGCATTTTATACTTTCATGCGATAAAAGTGAAGAATCCATGGTCAATGATTCCTGCTGATTTTTTTTCATAGGTAGTGTCACACTGTGACAAAAAATTATAGAAGTTTAAGAAACTCAGAAAAACAGAATAAATAATTACAAAGTCTGTCTTACCCATGAGCATTTAGAAACTAGTTTTCAGCAGCAGAAAATGGGAAAAAAATAGAAACTTCACTATGCATAAAGAAAGAGAAGAAAGCTGAAACTAATAAGACATGAGCTTAGCTTTCATCTCCAAAGTCATATGATACCCAGTATTTGTGTGGATCAGCAAAACTTCTGCACCCATAATGTCCTATGTTGGCAAAAAGTGAATCTGAACCTCAGACTGTCCAGGGAAATGCTCAACAGAAACCACAGTAAATTATAAGTATGCTTAAGGTGGAGGGAGCCAGATACTTCTTATCAAGGGAGACATAATTTTTGTATTTTCATTATAACTGAGCGAATTTACTTGACTTACCTAAAACTTCTGGTTGTAGTATTGCATATTATGGGAAAAAAAAAAAAAAACAAAACCGCAAAAAAACAACCAACCAACCAACCCCAAACAAACTGATCAACCACCACAACAAACCAATCAATAAACAAACAAACAGCAAATAAAAAAAAACAAACCCACAAACAAAGCAAAACAATTAGGGTTTAGGTTTGTTGGGGGTTTTATGTTTGTTTCTTCAAACTGATTATCAAAATACTGTAACCACTTTAATTAACCCAGAGCATGGTGTGACTACCAATTTTATTGAAGATCAAGAACCAAACTGGATCACTAAAGTATGCAGCTGGATCCATAAAATACCTAATTGGAACATCAAAGTATGAAGTGTAACACTGAGGCAGTATTTGTACATTTTTAGGCACTAAAATCTGCACCTGAATCAATAAAATATTGTTTATCAGAAGACAATATGAATAGAACACACAATGAAAATGTAAAAGTGAATCATGAAGATGTTAAGTGTGAATGGTAAAAAAGGTCAGTCATTATGTAAGCACTGTAAGTACTTTAGAGTAAACTTAGTAAAAAGTACATGAAAACAAAACTAACAACATTTGCAAAATAGAGCTTCATAACACTATGCCAAGCAAAACCAAAGCCTAGCAGGACTTTACCTTTGAATAGCATTTCTTTGCTGAATATCTATGAGGTGTGACTGCAATGACGTCTTTTAGATATTGCTGGCATTATGTAAGTCATATGTAAGTTAGCCCAGCTTCACTAGACTCATGATTTACACTAGCAAGGTATTCATTTCAACTCTTTGTCTGGTCTTCCCAATGTAAGTCTGAGACATGTTTATGAAGTCTCACTTTCTACATCAGTTTGTATCAGATAAGGCACAGATGTGCCAGAGTACTCCAACTGCTGTGCAGTGATGCAAAGCAATTACAAATTCAGGTGCACGTGACACATTTGTGGCTACTTTGGCAGGCTGGAAGAGTACAGAGGAAGAAGAGTGGATCCATAAATGTAGACTCATGCCTCCTTTGTTGATCTCACCAAGGCTTTCGATACTGTGAGCAGAAAAGGTCTGTGGCAGATTTTGGAACGTTTAGGATGTCCTCCCAAGTTCCTCAAAATGATCATCTCGCTTCATGAGGACTAGCACGGTCAAGTCAGATATGGGGACGCACTTTCTGAGCCGTTTCCAATAGCTAATGGTGTGAAGCAAGGCTGTGTTCTCGCACCAACCTTATTCACAATCTTCTTCAGCATGATGCTCCAAAGGGCCACGGCAGACCTCGATGATGAAAACGGTGTCTACATTCGATATCATACCAATGGGAGCCTTTTCAACCTAAGGCAACTGAAGGCCCACTCTAAGACCTTAAATCATCTTGTCCGTGAGCTGCTTTACACTGATGATGCCGCCCTCGTCGCCCACACAGAAGTAGCTCTGCAGTGTTTAACATCCTGCTTTGCAGAGGCTGCTGAGCTTTTTGGTCTGGAAGTCAGCTTGAAGAAGGCAGAAGTTTTATATCAGCCTGCACCTCAGAAAGTCTTCCATCATCCCCATATCACCATTGGTGAAACAGCGCTCAAATCAGTCCAACAGTTTAATTACCTGGGAAGCATCATCTCCTCGGACGGTAAGATTGATGGTGAAATTGACAACAGGTTAGCAAAGGCATACAGTACTTTTGGTATACTACATAAAAGAGTGTGGCAAAACAAACACCTGAAGAAAAGTACTAAGATCAGTGTTTACAGAGCCATCGTGCTGTCTACTCTTTTATATGGATCTGAATCATGGGTCATTTACCGGCACCACTTGCATCTCTTAGAATGCTTCCATCAGCGCTGCCTCCGTACAATCCTTAACATCCACTGGACTGACTATGTGACCAACACGTCTGTCCTTGAACAGGCAGCAGTCACAAGCATTGAGGCCATGCTGCTGAGAACTCAGCTGCATTGGGCAGGGCACGTCTCCAGGATGCAGGATCATCGCCTCCCTAAGATCATGCCTTATGGGGAACTTGCCACTGGCTACTGCAAGAGAGGAGGCCCGAAGAGGAGATACAAGGACTGCCTGAAACAATCCCTCAACCTTGGCCATATTGATCACCACCATTGGTCTACCCTGGCCTCCAATCGGGAGGCCTGGAGACACACCATCTATAACGCTGCTGCTGCTTTTGAGAACAGACGCAGGATCACTCTCGAGGAGAAAAGACAACGCAGAAAGAATCGCGTCTTGTCGATATCACCTGGGGAGTCTTTCTGCTGTACGTTCTGAACCGGACTTGTCTATCTCGCATTGGCCTCTTTAGCCATCAGCATGCTTGTAGCAAGCATGGGTAGAGCCCCTCTCAAATCTTCGTTCACTCCACTTATGCCTGGAACTGTCAAGGATTCATATACACATATCTCCCTAGAAGGTCCTTGTAACATAAAAAAAAAAAAAAAAGTTCTATGCTATGATATATTTTTAATGCTATGGACTTTTCCCCCCAGACAGGGTAAATAAAGTGATTGGAAAATGGAGGTAATGTGATGCTTCAAAACATCCTAATAAAATCCTATTCCATGATGATTATCTAAAGGGTATCAAAATCTGAAGGTACAGATATGTTGAATTAAAAGAAGATAAATCCTCAGAACTCATACTGTGATTTCCCCTGTTAATTAAGATTCTTCGATGTACCCCAAATATTTATCCCTGGGGTATGACCAAAACCTGCCTGGCTCTAAGTATCCTAGACATAGCAGCATACACGAACTAGAGGTATGCTAGAAACCAAATAACTAATTAGTCCCCAGAAGTTACAACTGCTTAAACAGGAAGATTTGAGCGGTTGTTCCAAGACACCCTTTTAAGACAAGATCAGAGCCCCTACTTGCAAAGTAGAATGGAGAAAAAAGATATAGAAAACCTTCCTCAAACAAAGAACTTTGTGCCACAAAGGGTTTTCCCCTTTGTCTGGAGATACTGACCTTGGTAGTATAATGAAAATTAAGATCTATGCCAGTTTTTAGTTAGTGTGAAGAGGTCAGTGTTCCTACATATAGGTGAAGGCTTGGGATTATGAGCTGGGGACTTCAGTCATAGCCTCCTATTCAAAATTTCCTTTTACCTAGCTTGTCAGAAATACTCAGCATTTTCTAAGGGCTTTTGTGAGTCACACAACTCTTTGCAGATACGATACAGAAAACTGAAGGCTTTAATTCACTCACAAGTAAGACATATAAAGTTAAGGCACTGCAACGGCTTTAAAATTGATGAGAGCAGAGACTAGAATTGAACCTTCAGTCCGGATTAGAAGGAAAATAGAAAAAATCAAGACATGAATTTTATTTTGCATCCCAAGAAAACCTACTTGGTAGAAGTAGTTGGGGGGGTGGTTAAAACCAAGTTTTTGAGCAAGAGAGAAAATTAAACTAATGGAGAACTAAAAAGAGCCTAATTGGCATGTATTTCTAAAATGTCTCACTAAGAGTTAAGAGATAGCAAACAGAATAAAAAGACTATAAATACCAATAGGACTACCTGTACACTTACTGAGAAACTTTCTAAGGGGACATTCAAATAATATCCATAGGAGAGTGACTAAAACTGGTCCAGTTATTACTGAAGCTGGTGGCAATATGACAGAAGTATAATTTCAGTATTTAAAGGCCACATGTGCCAACTGTCTGCAGAATGGCCAGATCTTTCTGTTATATTCTGCAATCTTGCACTGTTTCCCTATCTTAGCTCTGTAATACTGAGTTATGACATATCTTTATTGCATCAGCAAATTATTTCTCAGTGCATTCACTTTTTTATGCAAGAAAATTAGTATATAGACCACATCATGCTCTACCAGGAAACAAAACATTATATAGAAGAATATTCAAATAGTTGATGTTCCATAAAGAGAGTCTTTTATAGCAATGAAAGCACTCCTGAACAAATGTCTGCCCAGGTATGCATCGAAGTGATTTCACACATTTTTACAAGCCCAGTTCCTGATGTTTGTCATCACTCAGCATACAACACAAAGCAATAAAGCTTATCTGATAAAGAGGAAGCAGTATGAAGTGCTACTGTTATTATTATTATTGTCATTCTTTAGTGGAAGACTGAATGAAGGAGTTATGTGAAGAAGTCTACCTGAATCAAAAATATTGCCCCTGTATTAACAAGGGCTGAATGCTGGCAATATCTTACTTAGAGTTTAAAACAGAGACTAGACAAGCATAAATTAGCATATTGTATAAATAATCAATACAATATATGAAACACATAAAGAAGAAAGGAAGAATACTAAAAATTATTAGATTAATGAAGTAGGAGACAGAAAAAAGGCAAGGAAGTTTTAGTTAACCCATTAAGGGATTTGAATCTTTCCAAGTCAAGCTATGCCATCCACATTAAATTGTGTTATATTAGTTTCATCTTTATGTTGTTCTGTACCAGTACCCGTGGTTCTATTTATCTGCAATCTGCAAACAAACAAACAAAAAAATTCTTACTTAAAGCAGGTTTACCGCAACAATTTATTCCTAAATCTGCTCAGACTGAGAGGTGTCTCCCTGGGCATACTGTGTAGGATAATCAAGTGTTTCTTCAAAATCCCAAGTTTCTTCCATGGAAAACCATTACAAACTCAGGCACCACACCAGAGGACATGCAACAGACAGAAAGCAGGTAAGACTTTTCAGGACAAGAGAATAAAACCCTGTCCATCCCTTTCCTTAATGGTGTTATAGCCTAGCATGTATAAACATTAGTACAGCTACATTCCTTGGATCACTCCATTCATATTTTAGAAGAAATATTCTTTGGGTAAATGCAAAAAAACCCAAATGAAAATAATAAGAAAATAGGATGTCATAATACCTTGTTCAGAAAATAAATTTATCCAAAACAGCAGTTACATAACTTCCCTGTGTTTTTTGAGTAATCTTCTCTTCTGCTAATAAAAATAAAAATGCCACTGCAAGCTTATTGCCTAAGCAATTGGCATTTCCTGTTCAATCTCATAGCTACCCAGGAGAGTTTCAACAGGGAAAGAAATCTCTTTAGGAGAAAAGATGCAAATTTGAATATTAAAAATATATTAATATAAAATTAATAGACATATATGTCTAAATGTATATTCAATTTTTTTTCTCTTAAAAATACATTGTTTCTGTCCATAATGTCAAATAAAATCAGTTCTGAATGCTTGCACTTTAGAAGTACTGTATAGATACTGAGCACTTTAAATGATTGTAACTTAAAATGACTTTCTAAAATTAGTCATGAAAATGGATCTCAAAGAGAAGTGGAACAGAAAAAACATTCTTAACAACTAATTTCCCCTTTGTATTTTCACTTCTCTTTTTGCTTCATTTTTAGCCTTCCTTTCACTAACGTTGAATCTTTTAATTCAACAGGGCTTAACTTTCCTAATGTGCTGGTGTGAATTGTCTAAACTAGAACAAGTTCCTGATTCAGTTCTTAGTCTTAATACAAATGCAAAAGAACACAGACCTTGCTTTCACGTGACTTGAAAGTGACCTTAATGATCATCTAGTTCTAACCTCCCTGCCATGGGCAGGTACACCTTTCACTAGATCATATTTCTTGGAGCCCCATCCATCCTGGGCTTGAACACCTCCAGGGATGGGGCATCCACAACTTCTCTGGGCAACATGTTCCAGTGCCTCACTATCCCCACAGTAAAGAATTTCTTCCTGATATCTATCTGAAACCATTCCCCCTTGTCCTGTCACTACTCACCCTTGTAAAAGTCTTTCTCCATCTTTCTTGTAGGCTCCCTTCCGGTACCAGAAGGCTGAAATTAGGTTATCCTGAAGACTTTTCCTAGATGAACAATTTCATTTCTCTCACTCTTTCCTTGTGGGAGAAGTGCTCCATCCCTCTAATCTTCTTGGTAACCCTCCTCTGGACTAGCTCCAAGAAGTCAGTGTCTCTCCTGTGCTGAGTGGCCCAGAGCTGTACGCAGTACTCTAGGTGGGGTTTTCATGAGGGTAGAGGAGAGGGACAGAATCACCTCCCTCAACCTGCTGCTCTCGCCGCTTTTGGTGCAGCCCAGGAAACAACTGGCTTTCTGGGCTGCAAGCACACATTGCCAGCTCGTGTCCGTTCTGTGATCTATGACAATGTAATATATTTGTGGATGTGGGACTGGTTTTGTGTGTCGTTTTTTTAGTTGTTGTTGTTTTTCTTCTTCTTTTTCCTGTTGTTAAATCTTTATTCTCCCATTTTGACATCAAAATTATTTCCACAGAAGCTAATGATTATGTCACAAATTTTATATAAAGTAGAGGATAAATAAGATGACATCTGTTAGCTTTGGGGACCATCTGTTAGGCTGGGGAATTATGAATGTGATGTTAAATTTAAATTATATTAATTGTAAGCACAATAGGATGGTGTAATAGGCAGTATAAGAGACTAGTATCTTTCTGATTTCTCTCATCAAAAGCAGGAAATGTGGCTGTAGTCAAGGGAATTGCTACAATGGAGCATAAGGGAGAGGTTATATTTGTGAAGCACAGAAAAATAATTTTAGAAAAGAAGAAACAAAGAAACAGCTTTTGCACATACCAGTCATGGGTATTGGATTATATTTATACTTTTGGATCCTCATTTAAGAAAACATTTAAGCACATGCAGGACTAGAAGTACACACTTAAATGTCAGGTAAATTACCAAAATATGAGAGAGACTTAAAGAAACTGAAAGTTTGCAGCATAAAATTTTCCTTCAGAGGTTCTTCATTCTCAGAGTCAGGCGCTTTCACTTGTATTAGGTGCTTTTGATGCCAGAATTATATAATAAGTAAATCTTATTATATGTAAATATAATGGACAGATTTAAGCACAATCTCAAAGTAGCAATCAGGAGTGTTGGAGGTATACTATACAAAGAAAATACTGCTGCAAAGTTAGGTTATATATGAATATATGTATGACATGATATATATTATTATGTTTTATGCACACGTGTACCCTGTGTCTGAGCCTGAAGCACATCCATTCTGCATGCTTTGAACAGATGCAAACACTAAGTGTTCAGGCTGTCTTATGAAGCTGATTTTTTTTCCCCTTTGCAGAAGTATATCCAAATAGCAAAATGTCAATTACTGAACAACTGCAATACCGGTTAGTTATCTGAAAGATGATTTAGTAGTATTCTTCTTCTGTCTGTTCCCCTGAAAGGCAATGGGTATTCATATTAAGCATTTTCACTGCCTTGAATTAAACTTTGCAAGAAATTTAGATCCTGTATGGTTTTTATAAACCATGTTTTACACAATATCTCTCCTACCTCATACAGGGTCTCATGTTTTTCCTCATGCTTCTTTGCTGCTTCAAGCAATTCAATCAGTTAATTCCATTTTTGTTCTCTCCAATTGCATTTTTCTCTGTATCCTCCTGCATAATAACTATACATTTATGACTTTACCTCATCTCTTCTCACTTAGATATCTCTTTCCACATTTATTCCTACAGAACGCACTGAACTCTGTTGACTCTTCCTTCCTGTCGAATTTAACAATGGTAAAAAAGCAGGAAAAACAGTAATTTTGAGAAAAGGATGGTTAAAAAATTAATAAAACATCATCTCAGTCACTGTCTTGAATTCCATTTCATCCACACTTCCCTCAGTCATCCATTGTCAAATTCATTTGTAGATTCCTCAGAACAGAATAGCAGTTTTTCTCACTTTTTTAAAGCCATTCTAATACACTGGAAGTGTCCTGTAAATAATTACAAAATATTTTGGGAATACAACGTTTTTCTATGTATTAATGTTGTAGTCAGAAGCTGGGATAAGATTCAACTCATATCCTAGTTCACTGAGACCTAGACTGGTGACTTAACTTTATTTGTTTCATTGTGATTGATTCAGGGAATGGACCTCATGTTTTTTTATTTTATTTTCATTTTGTTTTTACTTCTCAGAGATTCTAATGAAAAACATCCATAATAAAAGGTAATTAACAGGAAAGAAACCCAAACAGTTCCAACTGTGCTCTACTAGTTAATTTAATTTCTGCATAAATGAAACCTATCAAACAGATTTTTTTTTTTAACAGGTAACAGAATTCTTTTTGGAAAAAAAAAATAACAGAGACATTTTGGTATGATTTTTACCTCTATTGAAAGCTTTGCAATAAATATTTGCATCTAGATTTAGTCCCAATACAGAAACTGAAAGAAGACTTATAAAAAGAAGCAATGTTTTATCTCTCATGTCTCAGAAATTTTGGATTGTTCTTATAATCTACCAGTTTCCTCTAAATGGCAGCATTTCTGCAAATCTTTCATTACTTTTTTTACTCAATTTGTTGTAGTGTACTAGATGCTATTATTAAACAGATATTGTAGTTTTAGAGTTACCTGAGATACTTCCCAGTTTCCAAGAAAATTTTACAGTAACTTGAACAGAGCAATATAAGATCAGATCCTCCTGTTTTTGTAATTACTTCTGAATATTCTTGAAAAATATTAGAAAGGAACAGAATTGAATAATTCTATGTGATTTAAGTTTTCAGAACATTCCACATTTTAAAAACATCTTTCATATGACAACAACACCTTTTTCTTGGAAGTTCTGGCTGATCCCAAACCTATCATGAAATATTGCCAGCAGTGACACCAGCCCACAGGGATGGGATATGAATTAATACATGCTTAATACTCCTACTACTACTAATAACAATACTGTAACTAAACAATATACTTTCTAACATCCTGAGTAACTAGCCTTTGGAACATCTTTACAGTTTTTACGATTAATGAAATTAATTATAATTTCAGAGGCAAAACCAATCCAAAACAAATCTCAGCCACCAGTATTATATGAACCATGCTGAGAGGTCTCCAGGATAGGATAAAAAAAAATTAGCATAGATTAAAAATAATAGAAAGTGTTCTGCAAGTGCTGCAGTAATGTAGAGAAGAATGAATGAGAAATTATTCTAAATCACAATGGTACTCCTGGATACATTATAAATCAGTCCTAGATTTCTAATACTTAACCTATACAAAAAGTGAGGGTAAAACACACCACCGCTTTTAAGAACATGACTTTATTTTTGATGAGACTTTGTTTTTAAGTGACACAATAAAGATTAAGCTGTGTCCTCATTGACAGATGTGTGCTTTATAGACAAAGTAAAAATAGAGACTTTGGATAACGTTGCTAATACAAAAGAAGAAATCTCTCAGTATTACTGTTGCATCACATCACTGTTGTTTCTTGACTCCTTAATATTTTAGTGTTCGCTGTGGTGAAACATTAAACTGCTACATATTTCTAGCGTCCCACCAATGTTTTCCATTCTCCACAGGAGAACTTCAATGACAACTGAGCTTCATGAGGTCTTCCACTATTAAATTTCCTTTTCCACTATGTTCCATACTCATAGCATAACTACAGGAAGTTATTGTGGGCTTCCCAGATATGATTCACTCCTGATCCACTGCAAAGGAGATTGTTCAAAGCTTGAATACAACTTGGTAGAAAGTGAGGAGAATAGAATTGTGCTTTTTGAGAGCAAAGAAGGTTTTATTATTCTTCCATAGAGTTAACAATAGAAGCATGATTTTTCCTTTATCAAATATGAAAAGTGAATGTACTCTCCAGTTCCAACCTCCTGAAAGATTAGGACTGACAATTCACTCATTGTTTCATGAATGAGTTTCACTCAGATTGCCATTAGTGCTTCATTGTAAAAAACATTTCAAAATTCTTTCAGGCCTGGTTTCAGCTTCCGTCTGCTGCAAGATATCACCCTTCTCTGAAAAGAGATCCAGAAGATTTTTCTGAAGACAAATAGCCAAAAGACCATGTTTAAGTGTAACTACGCAAAGAGTGAATGTTAACACAAATGTGTAAGAGAGAGAGAGAAGACTCACAAGAAAAGAAGAAAGTAAAGGCCAGTGTTTTATGATGTGTTTGGGAGGACACAGATTCTTTTTCTCCATAAGTCTAAATGGTAAAAGATAAATGATGAAGTCCATGAACCAGGAGTGGATTCAGCAGTTTTAATTTGTTATGACTGAAAAGTGACAATTAGAAATTTAGGCATAAAATGAGCAAAGGGTCATTTTTGTATTACATACCGCTATCACATTTCTGGTTTTTTAAAACATTTGTAATAGTGTTTGAAACAATAATAAATTCCAAGGGTTCCCATCCTCATGTGGTATTATGTGAGACAAGTGTATAAACCCAGTTTGAAATGGAAAATGTTCAATCTAATTTTTTCCCCAGGGTTTCTTCACTGTTTGATTAGAGAATGACTGCATCTGAACATATTACCATTCTGTCAGCAGCGCTCACAGACTTGTACTTTCTCTGCATGATAAATGAAGTTTACACAGTTTATGTTGTGCGAGGACAGAGTCTAGTGATTCAGTGATGCACATGTGATTTGTAAGTGTCTGATTTGGTTAATCATTAAACACCATGCAGTCTTAAAGTTTCAGAACTGCTGTGCAAATATAGAAACTGAGTGGAAATGATCCTGGGGTAGTGTACATCACCCTGTGCCAAGGAAGTAAGGAAAACATACCAGCTTCTACCATGAATGATCTGACTGGCAGAGTTTTTTTCTCAGTTATACATGTTAAAGAATTGTATTTTAAATTAATCTTGTGTTTAAACAAGTTCATTTGTTGACATGATACATACATTGCCCTTACAATGTTACTTGGCAAGCAGTACATATGCAAAATATGTAGGAATTGAATAACTGCTGTGTTCTGTTTTTTTGGATTTTTTTTTGTTCTTTTTTTTTTTTTTTTAAACAAACTGTTCAACCATTCTAGAAGTTGATGCATCATTTTAATGATATTTACAGAAGGTCTGCATAGGAATCTGGAAAGTTGGTCTTCTTTTTTTGGGGAAATATAAGAGATGACTTGTTCACAAATCAAAAATGCCTGGAAAGAAAGTAAATAGTTCTGATAACAGAAGACTTTTCCAGTCTCCAGGTAAGAAACACTATTAGTCAACAACTGAACACTGACATCAGCAATGATTACATGAGAATTGTCATGCAGTATTATAATGAAAAGTTAGATCAGACTGTACATTCTCCATTTCATCTACCATTTCAAAGCTGAACGTTTCTAAACATTTTCGTTTCACTCAAAGTAACCATGGCTTGACAGCTGCAGGTCTTTTGGTTTAGGAAAAATTCCAGACTAGATGATCCCAGTAGTCCATCCTAGTATTAAAGTACATAGCTACAAGCAGCTAGGGGTGGGGGCTGGGGCGGGGGAAGGAAAGAGAGGGAAAATCCTCATGCTTGAGATCATGAGTTAGGCTTAACTACATGAGGCAGTAGATAACTTTAAAGTGATAGATCACCTCTAGGTGGTCTGCAGCACTTTTCCATGGTGTTGCTCACAGGCAGAGACAAAGGACTTGGCTAGACTAACAATGACTTTTTCCATAACTGTATAGCACTGGCACCTAGACTTCAGTCTCAGAGCTCCAATCTGCCTCTGACCTGTAGGCCATAGACCTAATGATTCAGTGCCCTTGACTTTATGGAAATACACATTTATTTACTGAGGGAATAAAACCATGTAGTTTGCTCTATCTATATGTTTATCTTAATATGAAATCTACCCTCAGGCAAATATTCAAAGTTTCCAAATACCATCTTCAGCTATATAAGTATCTCTTACATAGAAAATCATCAGTGTTTTCAGACAGTTAATGTCATAGAGAAGTGTAATAGGTCACACTGACAGGAAATTTGTTCAAGGTGTTCTGTGTCTTGGGAGCAAGACATGACTGTCTATAACCGAGCACATCCTGTGAATAATACACTTACAAATAAAATCTACTGATTTTTTAATTCCTTTCCCATTAACCTGAAGGATTAGGAATACTAAAACAGTTAAAAATAACCTAAAGAAATGTGCCATACATGAGTCATATCTTTCATTCTTAATCGATGACTAACATTCTTCTTTCCAGACAAATTACTGGGGTTTTTTTTTGGTTTGTTCTGTTTTTCCTCTATATCAGTCAGAAAGCAGGGTCCTGCTTAAAAGTAGAACGGATATTGCCTTTTCAGATCACCTTTAAATACATTGAATGTAGGAAAAATATATGTGTTCACAAGATATTTTATTTCATGTTCTTGTTTATATTTAATAATGAATTAGTTTTTATATGTGGTTTTGAAATATTTTATGATATAGTTGTCAATTCTGTTAACCTTCTCTCAGCGGGCCTAAAAGAGCCCAGTTTGAGCACCATAACTGTTCTGCATCAGTTTCGTGTGCAACTTTTTCTGCTAAAGAAAAGTACTGAGCTGGCTTCAGAGTTGGTACGTTTCATATGACAGGGTGATTATACACAGCAAGGAACTTCAGATTAAGGAAAGAAAAGGGGAAAAATAACATCTTAAATTAAAACAACTGAGGTGTCAACATTGCCTTCATTAAAAGAAAATTACTAAATAGAATGACACATTTGTTATCTGTACAGGAGTCCTATAGGAAAGCTTACTGCTTTCAGTCAGCAGGAAATTCCTCTTATCCCAAAATCACCGTGTTCTTGTGCTCCATGTGCTCTTTTGTATTTTCTCTCCATCACATTTTTTCTACATATCTTCATAAACCTTTATATCCTTCCTTCCCTTTCTCTTTTCTACTCTTACTTACATGCTCAGTCCTTGACTCTAACCAATTTAAAATTAATGACTGAAAAGCTTACAGAAAATAATTGCAATTATTACCTTTCCTCTTTATTCTCCTGTGTTGAATATTTTTAAGCTGATCTACAAAACGTATAACTTAGTTATTCTTTTTCTAAAATCAGTGGGTCTTACACCAAAACCAAACAGCTTTAAAGAAGGTAATAGTGTTATGGCCTTGTTAAACAGATAGTAAGTCTACATTTTTATCATTTTGTTGCTGACTTAGCTCCATAGTTTTCAAACTGACAGATTGTTTGGGTCATAAATATGAGAAAAATAAAAAGAAATTATGAAAAAAAATTTGTTCTCCAACAGGATGGATCAGCAACTCATAGTAACTTTAATGTATTGCTCAGTGTAATAGGAAGAGGCAGCATGTGCAGAATATTTTATTTAAATCTATTGACCTTTTGACATACAGTTAAAAAAAGGAAGAAATTCTAGGAGACCCAATGCAAAAAACATCGAATTATATTTTAAAGTAGTTTTGCATATATCAACTGGAAACACTAAAACAAAATTATTTACAAATATATTAATGTTTGAGCTACTCATTTATCATACAAGTGTCAGACAAGAGTTATAAGTCTCTTTCCTACATTATTGATGAAGATCACAGAAAGGCAGACTTTCAAATTACTTTTTCTCTTCCTAACATACCACAATGAAATTGTTAAATGAACATGTCAAGAATACTATACGATTATCAGTGGCATACACTTCTCATAAGTGATCGTTTTATGTGAAATGCAGACTACCAGATGCTTAAGCTGTAACTGGGTAAGTCTGTCCCAGGCTGTTGCTGTTCTATCTACTGATTTGCCTATTTGCTGAGATGAGGCAGAAAGTAGTTCAGCTGTGTCTTTTAAATCTTCCGAAAGGTAAAGAAGTTCTGTGCTCTGAACTGAATGGGTTCTATAAATAGCTGTGGGACATAGCAGCTGGTGTAATCATTACTGCAAGGAAATAAGGTCTCCTTTCTGCCTCATCCAATTAAACATTCTGTTGTGGAACCTAAAACCTAGGATACACTGTCCTGTGGTCTCTGTTCACCAAAATCTTACACCAAACAGTGGACAACAGAGATGATCTTCCTGAGAAATATTATGTTCCTAAGGAAAGAGAATATGCATAGAGAATATCCAAGAAGTCACATGCATGCATCTGGATGATGGTGACTTGATGTTGCTGATGGTTTTTGTGCAATCTCTGAATCATTGTATACTGAATCGAAACTCCTTGGACAAACTAGGACACCACTAGCAAGCAAAAAAGAGGTAACAATTCTCTTTTAATTCTAAGCAAATGTTTCAGAATTAAAGGCTTCATAACCTTCTTAAAAACACAACTCCTCTTGACCATGAAGTTCCATCTTTGCCTGGGAAAGGAAGTTCCTATATTTCTTGTACATTGTTTATGTCAACTTCTCAAACATTTTTGCTTGAAGTTGCAAGTTATCACACTTATCCTCTATGGAGCATTGATTCTCTTATGTAGGAGATTATGCACTTTTTTTTTTGCAATTTGATCATAAGAAGAGTAAAATACTAATGCTCACTTTTGCTCATGAGTCTCCTCTTCAAGAAAACTGAGCATAGAAAAGAAGATAAACAATAAAAGTCAAACATTCCTACTGGAACTGTCCATTCTATACAAATTCAGGAATGTCCATTTCTCCTTCTCTGAACCCTCTTTTCTCCTCTGCCTTGTCCACTGAAAGGGCATCGGGAGTCTGTTCAACAGCACAGAGAACATACAGGGGATTGTAAGAACTGTGAATGGAAAGGCCAGAATGTGAAGTGAAAGCTTGACTGAACAAATTAGTCAGAATTTTATAATTAGTATCAGTAGGTATACGGGACAATTCTGTCTTGCTGGGCATAAATGAGATATGAATTAAATGAAGAATTAAAAAAAATGAGAGAGAGAAATAATAGTGTGCCTAGTTTGGCAACAGCAGCTCTAATAACATCAATACAGAAAAGAGACTAAAAGAAGAATTAGACAGAAGTTATGACTGAGAACTTCTTAGCTATTTATCACCTTTTTTATTTAGTTTTGCCTCATTTCTGGCTGGTTGGGTATGCATTTATGACTGATGAATTTAGCATATCAACTGTTTTCATAGTGTATTTATAAAATAATTCTAATGGCTTATAATGGAATATTTTGCTTTCTGATAAAAAGAATAATCCATCAACACAACAGGCAGAATGGAAATGGAAGAAAACATTTGTTCAGAAAGCTTTTAAATTATGTTGTTTGTTCATGTTAACATTTTTTTTCCTATTGCTATGTCTACTCTTCTTCCACAAGGACCAAATCAAGCAATTAAATAGAAAAAAAACCCCAGTAATACTACCTTACAGTTCACATGTTACCAGGGGAACGAGCAGGGGATGATTTGCAAAACTGGTGTTTGCTGAGTTCATGTAACAACAACTGAAGTCCACAACTGGTGTACTTAGAACACAATAAACTGAACCGAGGGCAAAAGTAAAGTAAAGTACTGAGGGGAAGCGGAGGGGTAGGCACTGATCTCTCCTCCCTTCTGACCAGAGACACAACCTCAGGGAGTGGCCTGAAATGGTGTCAGGGGAGATTTAGGTTGGATATTTGAAAGGGATTCTTCACCCAGAAGGTGGCCTGGGTTCTGGAACAGTCTCCCCAGGAAAGTGGTCACAGCACCGAGCCTGACAAAGTTTCTAAGGAGAGTTTGGACAATACTCATGGGCACATGGTGTGACTCTTGTGCATGGTCCTGTGCAGGGCTAAGTGTTGGACTAAGTGTTAATTCTTGTAGGTCACTTCCAACTGAGCATATTCTGTAATTCTGTGAAGTTGAGTACATGCACAAACTCTCCTCAGATCATTTTCCCTCATCTCCTTCCTCTTGAATCAATGGATACACACAGGTGAGAAGTTGTTCTGCATTCTGTTGATTATTGCAGTTTCCGCATTCTATGTCTTAACTTGTCCTGGACACTGTATTATTAACTATTCCATGGAGAATTATAGTGCCAGGATTAACAGGACAAGTGACTTCAGCTGCTCTTCCTACAGCTTCACCTCAAGGCTCTTCACCATCTTCATTGCCCTCCTTTGGACACTCTCTAAGAGCTTAATATCTTTCTTATATTGTGGCACCCAAAACTGCACACAATATTCAAGATGAGGCTGCACCAGTGCAGAGGAGAGTGGGACAATCCCCTCCCTCGATGCCTGATGCCCTCCAGGACACGGTTGGCCCTCCAGGCTGTCAGGGCTGCCAGGGCTGACTCAGATTCAACTTTCCATTGACCAGGACCTCCAGGTCCCTTTCCATGGCAATGTTTTGCAACATCTCATCTCATTCCCCAGTCTGTGTGTACATTCAGAAGTTTCCTGGATGAGTCTAAACTCCAAAACAATTTTGCAGTATCTAATGTAATAATAACAGTAATAGAAGAAGCAGGAATAGATTAAAAAAAAAAAAAAAAAAAAAAAGAGAATGCCTACATAATAGTTTGTTTAGTAGTGAGTCAAACTGCTCTCGCTAGAAATAACCATGAACTCCACGGAATTTTCTATACATAATTCTAAAAACAAAATAAAATGGGGTCCAAAATGTAGCTCTTTAAAATACCAGTAATGCACTATTTTTGGGCAAGTCTTCGTGTGAGTCTCTCCTCACCAGTAAAAAGAGAGTGACACTCACTTTGGTACAGCTCTGTGTATTCATTATGTACTAAAGTAGTATGGGAGTGAAAATTTAAAATTAAATATGAACAACAGCCTAGCCATGGTTACTTGGCTTATGAAAATACTAGAGCAAAACTAGAACAGTTTCTTTTTTTCAAGCGGGTGAAGGTAAGTGGGACGGTAAGTTATGGACATTTTTAACTTGCAATTTTAGAATATTTTTTCTGAACAAGACTCAAATATTTACCTGGGAATTCCCATGAGTATTAAGATGTCATGCCATCATTACATAAAATTTATTAATATTTCACTCTTAAAGAACTCTGGAAACATTAACATTAGTGAATATGTGTGGTATTATTATACATATACCCCATGGTAAAGTGCCTTTTGTAATTCTGTTTGGAAGTGGTCTGCCCTGTGGACAGATGTGACCATGAAATTCGATGCCTGCAGCCCATTTGCTGACCTTCAGCAAGCTCTGACTTTTTTGTGTTGCAAGATTATTTTTTTTATTATTTTACCCGAAGAGAGCACTCTGTGATCAGCAAAGAGATGCTTTTATCTTAATAATTGTTCCCGTATTCATAAATATTCATATTTTCAGTCTCCCAGGAACACCATTCCCTATTCCTTGGTATTGACAAAAAGCAATGAAATAGTTTCAATGAGAGCTCAATAGAAACAGAAGCTGATAGTCCAGTTATGCTAGTAGCATAAGACAATTTTGGTTTGTGCTTGTTTAATTCTGTGAAATTCTAAGCTTGTAGTCTACAAATCTTTCACATTAGGTGCAGCTCTATTTAATTTAAGAGAAATATTTGAAGAGTGTCAGGCTTAAATTGTTAAAATTTGGAAGAAAGGATTTTCTTTATTCTTACCAGCAGTTTCTGGTAGAGTTGATCTGTGATTAAATGTGTCGGGGAATAAGTCAATACTTTAAAAAAAGACAAAACCAATACCAGGCTGAAGCCTGACACCAATATAAAACTGGAATAATGTCATTAAATTTAATGGATTAAAACAGGTACTTAGAAAAAACCTGTCCAAAGTGTCTTAGAAGGGACAAGAGAAATTTAAAGGACTTTCAAAATCATCTCCATGGAAGACATGAATATGGAAATAGTTTTATGATACAGTTGTCATCAAGTCATAAGCCTTCAATTCAGTATTGTATTAGAATAAGCTATGTATATTTTTTGTAAACATATTTTCATTGGAATGAGAATGTCTGAAACACAATGGTGACTATGACTTTGATAATCACCTGCAGACACCAAATTATATATTTTTAAATTATCTTCATTCATTTGACATGAGTTTCATACAAATACTAAGAAGAAAACCAATCAAAAGCTTAAACAGAATATACGTTACATATAATATATAGAGCTACATATATATATATATGTAATTTTATTGAGGGTTTTTTATGATTTTATTTATGAGGATACTCCATTGCCAAGTGCTAGTGAAAGGACCAATTCTTAAATTTCAGTGGTTTAGATTATGTAGTCACTTGTGTATCAGGATGCTGCCTAAAGTAAGAATATTAAACTCATCTCTACTTTAATTTAAGATATTCAGGTAGCTGCAAAATTTTAGACCAGGACAAACGTACAAAATACCTGTCTCAAACATATGGTCTTCACAAACAAAATTTTGGAGGTTGGTAGAGCGAAAAGACTTTTCACCATACAAATATTTTGAATCTTCAATACCATATTTCTAAATGCTATTATGAGAAATACTTTTCCTCGATTAAAAATCGTGTGAGAAGGATTATAAGGTTTAAAATTTTAAGACTATAAGCATCTTAAGTGTCTGAAGTAAAGAATTTGTGCCATCTAAATTTTATATTTGTGATTTTACCAGCACTTGACAAGTGTCCTCAAAATTTCAGTTGTAAAGAAATGATTGTGTTTTAGTCCAGATTGCTTGGATCAAATGCATTTGTGTAGCAATAGTATGACCAATTTGATTAACTAGTATTTTTTACAATGGAATTCTACAATAAACATATAAGCATCTGGATATTATGGAGAAAGAGCCAAACAACAACAGTGTATTTAAATATTTCCACTCTTCATTCTTGTATTTCAGAAGGAATAGCATAGAAACTGCTTCTGACATTGTTATGACTGGGAATTTGGAGAGGAGCACAGGGAAAAAAGAAGGTGATTTGTTGAGAGAACAACTGAGGCAATTATTGCATAAATACGTACAAGAGAAAAAAAGAGCTCTCATTTTAAATTCTTTGCTACTTGAAATGTTCTCCACATTGGTGTTAGTATGATGACAAGTCATTCTTTGCTAGTCAGTAGAAAAGTAAAAAGGTCTGATATTTAGCCTGGTTTTTTAACTCATCTCTTTCACTAACCATTTTCTGCATGACTTTGCAAGCATGATATGGAAAATGAAGTAAAAAAAGCAAAGCAGGAAAAAGAGGGACAAAGAATACATTCTAATACATGGGAGTACTACCTGATAAGCGGCACTATCCAAAATAATAAGTCTTCAGTTTGTTGTGCTTTTTGTGTTTGTTTGTGTTTTTTTTCTCATGAAGAAAACAGCAGCAGAATAATAATAATAACATTAAAATTAACAACACTAGGGAAGTTTCTGATTGCCTAATTTCTCACCAGCAGGATTTACCAACTGCCTAGTTAATGAATATGGAGTTTGTTCTGGACATTATCTTGAAGTAGAAGTGTTCTCACCTAGGATAACATATGCAGCATTCTAAAGTGAAAAATAAGATATATAAAATAGTGCTTTATCTATCGAAGCCTACATATATATAGTCATTGACAAAATATCTCAAAATTATAAAGCCATTATGAATCTTTTATCCTCATAATATCTCTCAGATGCAACAGACAGGGACAAAAATAAAACCCTCATTTTACAGATTAAAAAAAAAAAAAAAAAAAAAAAAAAAAAAAAAAAAAAAAAAAAAAAAAAAAAAAAAAAAAAAAAAAAATAAAAAAAAAAAAAAAAAAAAAAAAAAAAAAAAAAGAGCAGAGTAGATAATAACTTACCTAAACTGACATAGCTGATGTGTGGTTACACTGGGAACTATAAAAGTCTTAATGTTATGGACCCTTTTATGGATAAAAACTTCTATAGATTGCTGTTCCTAATTCATAAATATGGCATATGAAAATAAATTATGATATTGCAAAATAAACACAGTAAAGAAAAGAAGCAAATGTAAATGCTTGATTCGTGCACAGTGCAGATTTTATACAATTTCATTATCATATAAATAGCTCACATATATAATCTTTCGTGCGTTAATTCTGATAAATGTTACAGTAAAAATTAAGATTAATTGAGGTTGTTTTGAAAGATTTGCTAGGAGTTGTATCTGCGGTACTTTTAGCCTAGTTACATTATGTTCTAAAAAGTTTCAGTATTCTACTAGTGATTTACGATATCTGCTTACTCGTATTTTTATAGACTGCTAAACTGTGTAAAATTGCTTTTTTCAGTCTTAATTTTTGATGCTTACAATTTATTTTTTTTTAAGCTTGAGTCTTCAGAATATACTGAGATCTGCTAGAAGACTGAATTGCTAACGGTTTTGGAAATTAATACATGATAGCTGAGAAGAAGCATTAAATCTGCATAAGCTTACAAAGGTTCATAGCTAAAATGGGTTACAAAAAGAAAGTGAAGGGCAAACATTACTTGTTGTCATTGAAGGACACTAAGTTTTCTCACAGTCAAAAAGGTATCTAGGGATATATTAATTCTTCCTTTGGATCTTACACATACAGAAGTACTGCATACCCTTCTGTGTAGGCAGACATTCAAATAAGGCAACAGCAAGCATATTTAATAAGATATGCAGTGAAACACCAGTAGTCTGATTTTTTCCTAGCTTATACCTGGTACAGATATTTTTTGTGTTTAAAAACTTAATGAAAAGTAGATTTAAAATATAACCACAGCAGAATGCCAGCGTTTTATGCTCAGTTTGCATACATTTACAAAACTACGTATTAAATATAATAAACTATGAAAAGCACATTTCAGTATAAAAGCTTCTCATTTCACAGCTGTACCAATCATAGCCTTTCTTTTCAGAACCCAGAAAAGCCTTTGTGTCACGCTACTGCATCGTGAAAGCCCATGAACACAAGCTGCAGATTTGAACACCTTCATTTCTATTAGTGGACTAATATAAACCAGTATGAAAATCTTGTCTTTCAGTTGCAGTTCAGCATTTGAAAATGTTCACCAAAATAATCAAATTAACTTTGATCTGTTTCCTAGTTTTACCCTTTCTTCTCCTGCATACTGACAGTTTTCCTGTGAATGTTATCCATGCAGTCAGTGTAAGAGGACTACAGGCAAACCAGATTTTCTTGTATAGCATTAACCACCCTGCTGCTTTGGTACTCTCTCCAGAATAAATAGGCATAATGCATCTTCAGTCAGTAGTGCCAGACTCAACAATGCTTAGCAATGAAATTCCCCAGAAAATTTAATAAAATATGAAAAGCATTTATCCCATTTTCAGTGGATAAATGCCATTTCCCACAGTTAGTGTCATACTATAAAATCACACAATAGCATATTAATGAATGGGGTTATTCTTTGTTGTTATTTCACACTCTTTGGAATTCTATAATGCATATCATACAAGTGTTCCTCTGGGATGCGACAGCAATAAATCTTTAATAAACTATGAACAACATTTCAGTCTGAGCAACAAACCCTTTCCTACAAAAGTATTACTGTATATATTATAATAAAAATAAACAAATGAGAAGATATTATTAAAAGTTTGCCTCTTTTTCCAGATATGTGTCTCATATTGCTTGGAATTAAACAGCAGTAAATCTTTCATGAGGTATGAACGAATATACCAGTCACTTGAGATTTATTGACACATCAATATCCATAGAATAGTATCTTACTAAACTATTGCAGTTTCTTTCTTGATAGTCATTATATATTCAGTATTAATAATACATGAGCATTTTTAATTCATTTCAGTTGTTACACCCTGTCCTTACTCTTGCAGCAACATTATTAAAACTGATTTTATAAATATAATTTTCTCCAGATACATGTGTTAAGTGTGACTGGTACTGAAGAGTTGTAAATGTAGCTGAGTTTAAAATTCCTAATTTATTACTGATAAATAATACATAGCTTAACAAACAGAATAGCATTATGCTTAAACTGTTCTTTCTACGAGATTGACCCAGAAGGAAGGAGAACGCTCTTTCTTTTACAAGTCTGACCTATATTTATAAATTACTAATTTGCAAAGATCAGAAAACTGTGCAACTGTGGATGCTGATCTTTTCACTTTGACATCTGGCTTCTGAGGGTTGTCACTGCGGTACCACGCAAACCTTTCTTACGCTTCCACATGTTAATTGCTGCACTAAAATCATGGTTCTCATCTGGTTCAGAGTACTGCGTCCCTCTAAAGACAGAGAAAACTCAGTTTCCTTTGGCTTCTGTCTTCACCTGATACAACGTCACTTACAATTGTTTTCTACCAGACCAAAACATTGAAAGGTTTTGCTGTGACATTGCCCTGCTGTCCTCCCAAGTCAATTGGACAAGCCCATAAAGCAGCACTGCTTAGAAGTGAGACAGAGTGAGAACTGCATTTTGTAAATATATATTTAAACCACTTGGCAGAATTTAAGGTCCTCCAAAACAAGGGAAAAGCTGCTTCTGTATTCTGCCCTGTTTAACTACATCCATGACCAAGGTTTTTTTTTTTCCTTAACCACTTCATAATTTTACTTCATGAATGTCAAATCACTTTCTAGTGACTGATAAATGATTTCTTGGGAGATCTGTGCCTAACGAGTAAAAGGTAAGTATTGTTTCCTGAAATCACTGATAAGGACAGGTAAACTCAAGAGACATACTGTAATTAGCACACATAATCCCTGATCATCTCTGCTGGGACTGGATCTCTTAAAAGATATTAAACTTTTTCCAAAAGGCACTTTGTATTTCATGTTTCTATAGATGATTTACTGCCCTTTTACTGATGTATTTTAAATAGAACACCGTTATTGAATGTGATCATGTTAATGCTAATAATGACTTTGATAATGGTGACATTTAAGTGTTCATGTTAACGGTTACTTACAGAACTCCAAATTTTGAACATAGGACAGAAGGACTTTGCAAGAGTGGAAGGTAGTACAAGATCAGATACAGTAGAAAAGATGGTGATCAGTGGCTAGAAATCCATCTGAAGGCTAGTCATAAATACAGGCTGGCGGATGAACAGATTGAGAGCAGCCCTACTGAGGACTTAGGGATACTCTTGGATGAAAAGCTGGACTCAAGCTGGCATTGTGTGCCTGCAACCCAGAAAGTCAATCATATCCTGGGATGCATCAAAAGCCACATGGACAGCATGTTGAAGGAGTTTATTCTTCCCCTCTACTCAACTCTCATGAGCCCTGACCTGGGGTAATGCCTCCAGCTCTGGGGTCCCCAGCACAGAAAAGACATGGACCTGTTGTAGCAGGTCCAGATGGGGACCACAAAGATGATCGAAGGGTTAGAGCACCTCTCCCATGAGAAAAGGCTGAAAGAGTTTGGGTTGTTAAGCCTGCAGAAGGTTACAGGGAGGCTGAACAGCAGTCTTTCCGTAGTTGAAGGGAGACTATATGAAAGATGAGGACAGATTTTATGAGGACCTGTTGTTATAGGACTAGGGGTAATGGTTTTAAAATAAAACAGGATATATTTGGACTATATATATATTAGAAATATTTTACAGTGAGAGTGGTGAAATACTGGAACAGGTTGACCAGATATATGTATATATGTATATCATACATGAGGTATATGTAGATGCCTCAACACTAGAAACTTTAAAGATCGGGCTACATAGGGCTCTGAGCAACAAGATGTAGTTTCACAGAATTGCAGAGTCACAGAATGCACCAAGTTGGAAGGGATCCATAAGGATCATCAAGTCCAACTCCTGGTTCTCTAGAGGACCATTCCCAAGAGTCACACCATGTGACCAAAAATATCATCCCAACACTTCTTATGTCCATCTTGGTGCTGTGACCACTTCTCTAGGGAGCCTGTACCAGTTGCCCACTACCTTCTGGGTGAAGCACCTTTTTCTAATATCCATCCTAAACCTCCTCTGACACAACTTCAGGTCATTCCCTCGGGTTCTTTCATTCTTTCAGAGTGAGTAGTGGAGTAGCGTTGGGTCCTGCATGGTGAGCAATCACGTATGAATTGTTTGTCTATCTTGTAATCTCTGTTATTAATATTCTTGTTCATTGTCTTTTTTTTTTTTTTTTCTGTTTCTAGTAAATTGTTCTTATTTTTACCCATGAACTGTTATCTTTTTGTCACTCCAGTTCTCCTCTCTGTCCTGCTGCAAGAGGAGGAGGGTAGGAAGTGCATGAAAGGTGTCTGGTCGGGGGTGTTTTGATGGAAACACCACATTGGGGAATACCATTCCTAAACCAAGGCAACTACATAAAAATACTTTGCAAGCCGCAGTGGTGGTGATCTATTGTGAAGATACTTTCATGATTAAATTACACTCAGGTCTGATAAGCTATTATGAAGATCACTTGACTAGTACTAACATCATAGGAAAAAAATTACTATCAAAGAGTTGGCATTCTGAACAGCATGAGGTAGACAACCAAACTACCAGCTGTAACCTGTGCAGTACTCTCTTCAGTAAGATTCAGTAAGGTGCTCGTTTTTTTCCAAATTTTAAGATTTCTGTAAATTCTTCTGTCACAGGCAGCTCAGAAGCAGAACTAGACAATTTTTATTTGCATTATATCTCAAACCAATTTATTCATAGTCTTTTCCACTTCTGTGGAAAATGAACAGGACACAGAGAAAATATTAGAGACACAAACATATTGTAGAAATCATAGTTAAAGACTTCATACTTCAGAGATGACTAAATTTGCAGAGGGCCTATTGTCCTGGTACACTACACATTTTTTGCCTTTAACAGGAAGTATTTCTACCACTTGCCCTCTGTATCTTGAATACTATTATAATTTCTGGAGTTATCTCAAGCCCTGTTTTCATTTTCTGTAAAAGTAGAGATGAGAATATTCAGTTCTACTGTCTTCTGCATTAAAAAAGTGGGTTTGGGTTTCTTTTTTATGACTTTGCTCCAAGCTATGGTCTCTGCAGAAGGAGGGAGGGAAATGGTGTTTGATATATATGCCTTCCTTAACAGAGTCCAGAGTAAAAGAGGATATTTCAGTAAATTTGGTGCATGTTGACTTGCAAGTGTATATATTCATATGAACAATTACAGTTCCAAATGATAAAATTCCTAAAAGACATACATTTGCAATTTTTATTATTCTGGGAACAGCTACAGTAGTTTCTTTCTTCTTTATTACTATTAGGGGCAGAGGTGAGTCCATTGAATTTGCTTTTCGGTGCTTACTGTGTCTGATAAAACATTTCAACTTATATTTACCAGATTTTTTTAATCAGTTCCAAGCATTGAGCAGTTTCTTTTGCATACCTTTCAACACTTGGCAAATTCATTTTAAGTGTTTATGTGTGACATAAAACATCAGTATACATTTAAAAGAAATAAGTGGCTGCCTTTCAAGTGTGATGTAATGTTTAATAACTTATATTTCTACACCCTCTTTAATGAAGAAATATAAAATCATATTAATTAAGCTTCCCAACCCACATGTGACACTACAAGTTTCTGTAATACTCTATTTTTACTGAAATAAAGAGAAGAAAATATAGAATATAATTATACAAAAATCAAGAGCAAAGAATAGTATTGATTTCCCCATCAGCTTGGTAGACCCAAGAATGTAAGGTGAAATCCTACGAGAATTTAAGACAAAGACTGTTTTTTCTTTAACCACCCATGGCATAGTGGGAAACTGGACCATCGCGGCTTCTCTCAGTAATGAGAGGATACAATAAAATTCATCCCAATCTTCACTCTTCAGAATAATACTGTTATTCTAAGGTGATTCATTATTGAATTGGACACAGAGTAAATGCTATCACTGTCAGAAAAATAGTAGTGTTTATAATGAATTTGCCTATAGTAGTGTCTGTAATGAATTTGGCACATCAAACACAGGAGAATTCTTTCTCATTGTATTTGTTAAGGTCACAACTGACCAAGCCCTTAGAAAAGCAGTGGTACTGCTAATACTGAATCAGAGTTCATGATAATCTGCAACTGGCAGATTAACACCAGGACATGAGGCTGGCATTTTCTGTAACGCTCCACCCCACAAAAACAGGGAAACAAACCCCTCAAGCAAAGGAGACACAGGAAAACAGCAGTCTTCTGGGAGAGGATATTTTTAGTGGCTCCCATGAAACTCAGGCCCTGTACCAGCTGAAGACTGGCTTTTAGTTTAGCAACCTTATGTAGGAATACAGTAATATTTGAGTAGGACAAAATGACTATTAGTTTTCACTCCTATCTCCTGAAGGTATATCTAATAACTTTCATATACTTCAAAATCTCAATCTTAAATTTAGGTTTTCTCATCCATACTCTTCTAAAATATCACTATTCAAATAGCAAAACCTTTTCTATTTTCAAATCTAAATGCACTGGGAGATAACACTGTATGTTTTAGATTTCTCTTTCCTTAACTGGAGTATATTGACTTTTTTATTTTTCTCTATGTGTTTTCATAGATTATTGCTCATATAACTTTAACAGATTTTTCCTTATGTCTTATGATAGGAAGATTGTCTAATTTACAGCATGATCTGTATATAGCAAGAATAGAATTGTCTCCAGAATCCTTAAGGATTTGTTTTTATGGTTTGGGACTCTCTATTAACCAATACCAATAGTTTTCTTACAGCAGCAAATATTACATTCTGCTCTATTTTTGCAGCTCATTTGTCTCCAGTCCATTCAAGTACACTTAGGAATGCACTGGAATAATTTCCATGACTACAAAGCAAGTAAGTGGTGTGAATCAGTGTTGATTTTCTAAATAGTAATACTATTAATCACTACTATTTCTTTATGAATATTTCATGATTGATATCCAAATAATGATTATTTAAATGCAATTTGCCAACCAGATTGATTGATTGTAGGTCAAATCTTGTGTTAGTACATTCACTGACACCACCAAAGAGTGTTAGTTAGGCAATTGGTGTTGAAAACTCTCAAGTGCCCAAGGAGTGAAAATATAACACGTATACAAATAGATATAGAAAGAGAAAGTGTGCCTGTTATTTCTGAAGTTTTTTCTTTAAGTCATTTCTGCATGTCTGTCTCATGTATTACATTATTACCTTAACATTCTATCTTTCAATGGGTTTATTCAAAGGACATATGTGATGAAATTTAAGAAATATCCAAATCCAGACTTTTTCTAGAAGCCTTCAAAATCTAAACTTTGCCTAGATTAAAAAAAAAAAAAAAAAAAAAAAAAAAAAAAAAAAAAAAAAAAAAAAAAAAAAAAAAAAAAAAAAAAAAAAAAAAAAAAAAAAAAAAAAAAAAAAAAAAAAAAAAAAAAAAAAAAAAAAAAAAAAAAAAAAAAAAAAAAAAAAAAAAAAAAAAAAAAAAAGAAAGAAAAAGAAAGAGACTTGATGCTGAAATGAAATATACTATGCTAATTCTAACAATGGAGGTGTGGTGGGTTGACCCTGGCTGCATGCCAGATGCTTACCAAAGCTTCTCCATGACTCCCCTCCTCCAGCTGGACGGAGGAAAGTATAAAGAAAGGCTTGAGGATAAAAATAAGGACAAAGAGAAATGACTCACTTATTACCACCACAGGCAAAATTGACTCAACTTGGAGAAATTAATTTAATTTACTACTAATCAAATCATTGTAGAGTAATGAGAAATAAAAACTAAATCTTAAAACACTTTCCTGCCCCCCACCCCTCCCTTCTTCCCAGGCTCAACTTCATCCACCATTTCCTCTAGCTCCTTCCCACAGAGGTGTAGAGGGATGGGGAATGTGAGCAGTGGTCAGTTCATCATACATTGTCTCTACTTCTTTCCTCAGAGGGAGGACTCTTCACACTATTCCCCTGCTCCAGTGTGGGATTCCTCCCACACAAAACAGTCTCCATGAACTTCTCCAATGTGAGTCTTTTCTATGGGCTGCAGTTCACTAATTGCTCCTGTTGTCAGTCCTTTCCATGGGGTGCAGTCATTCAGGAGCAAACTGCTCTAGCATGGGTCCCTCGTGGGGTCACAAGTCCTGCCAGCAAACCTTCTCCAGCTGGGCTCCTCTCTATGGGGCCAAAGGTCCTGCCAGGAGTCTGCTCCAGCATGGCTTTCCACGGCATCACATCTTCCTTCAAGGCTCATCCATATGCTTCAGTGTGGGGTCCTTCATGGGGTGCAGGTGGACATCTCTTCCATCACAGACACCCATGTGCTGTAGGTGAACAGCCTGCCTTACCCTGATCTCCAACATAGGCTGTGGGGAAATGTCTCCTATGGGATCTGGAGCACTTTCTTGGCCACCTGGGCATACTGCTGGCTCATGTTCAGTAGCAGAGCAGAAGATTTTTCAGCAGTTAAGACAAGAGGGAAGGAGTCAGCAGAAAAGGAAAGGCCAAGCACGCAAAATATTATACAAAAACTTGAATGGGATAAAAAAAGGGTTAGAATCCGTGAGCTATGGAAGAGGAAAAAGTTGAGGATGAATTCCAGGTTAAGAGTCTGAGTGACGAAAAGGGAGATGGTGTTGTCAGCATTGGTAGGGAATGAGAAGGAGGGATGGCTTGAAAAAGAAAGCAAACAGCTGAGGTTTTTTGTATGCATTAAGTCTAGTTAGCTGCCAAGATGTCCTCGAGGTATGAGGACAGGAAAGACAGGGGAAAGGAATGGGAAAGGAGAAAGTGAAGGGGAAGAGAAGGCAAACATGATTTTTGAGCTTAATCTCGGTGTCCCTTCCAGTGAGAACAATATGTGATTACTATATTATTTTTATTTCATGACAAAACACAATTTCATTTCTATTGCAGTAGACTTCACATAAAAGATTTAAATATGGAAGTCCATAAGAAGGGAAAGTCGCTAGATATCACAACAATAAGTTTAGTCAAAATTCTGTATTAGAGCATAAATTATTAATGACATTAAAAGTGGATATAGAAAATTTTTGATAGGGATTCTCATTTAGTTTTTACTGTATTCATTCAATTCCTGTGCTGTTGACTTATATTTTTTTTTCCTTTTTTTAGGATATGAAAAGTAGTAGCAGCCCAGCTGGGTTTTCAATTACATTAGTGTATATCAAAAGCCATTTCTCTTTATACAAAAAATCCACAGTAAAAGAAAATTATCACTAGGAATAATTTCTTTGACTACATGTCTTCACATTAGCAGTGAAAACCAGTTGATAACATACTGCATTATCAAACTACTTGATAGGTTTACTTGCTAAGACCTAGACCTTGCCTGCATATGGTAACCCAAAAAGAGGAATAATTTAACAGCAATACCAACTTATGGGTTTGACTACATACAGTTTTGACAGGCAAAATATGATATGTACCCAAGAGGGAAAAAAAAAAACCAGAGAAGCAAAATCTGGCACACTGGGTGCAGGCTCACAACTGGAGCTACAAAGCAGAAGATGCAAGTCAGTTTATTTAGTTTGGATGAAAGGAATAAAAAACATTAAACCATATGTCTGTCAAAATCTGAACTAGTGAGTATATATTCACAGTGTAGATAGATGTCAAAAGAGAGATAAATTAAACTCTAGAAATGTCTATTTGTCTTCCCTGGTTAGTAAAGAAGACTCTGAAGTTATGCACTGAGATATACATTTCTACTTTGCAGATAACTAAAATTCAGATGCACAGGACTTGAGAAAATATTTATATATATATAAATATTAATAAGATATTAATACAGAGATGATACATGGACTTCTGTTTGCAGGTAAGCTTACCTAAGCTGAGGCAGAGAACATACCAAAGACTGGTCTTCCTGAGTTTGTCCGGTGGAAGGGTGTGTGTTTGTGTGTGTTTACTGCACAGGAGGGTGGATTGAAAATGAAGATTACCTGAAAGTCACTACGTTAATGCATGAAATGAGAGTCAAAGCTGAGACCTCGCTTCAAACCAGAGGAAGAAGATACTTAGTGTATCCAATTTTGCATTCCAGGTAAGTGCCTCAGCTGCTATACTTTTGAAATATTCTCACCACAAAGAGGAAGAGGAGCTCTCCCTCTTAATACCATTTTGATACAAAAGATAACTGGGGGCAAGCTGAAGATAATGACACACGTATGTAAAGAAAACAAAAGATACTGTGTTTGTTGCGCAATCCGTGTACCTGCTGATGCATTCTGGATCAAAGATGGTTTGGATCTGTTCTTCCTCCATGTGATGAGGTGCACCACGTACTACAAGGAAACACAGCATTTGACACTTTGGGCCTACAGTCTCGATCTCAGCTATTTGAGCAGCAACGATATGAAGCAACATGTATTGAAGGAGGCAAAACAGGTTTTTTGTTACTTGTAAGACCTTTTAAATGAAAAACAGAATGAAAGAACCTGATGGAATGGCCTGAAGTTGTGTCAGGGGAGATTTTGGTTGGATATTAGAAAAAACTTCTTCACCCAGAGAGTGACTGGGCACTGGAACAGGGAAGTGGTCACAGCACCACAGCACCACAGCACCAAGCCTGACAGAGTTCAAGATAATACTCTCGGGAACATGGTGTGATTCTTGGGGATGGTTTGTGCAGGGTTAAGGATTGGATTCGATGATCCTTGTAGGTCCCCTCCAACTCAGCACATTCAGTGATTCTGTTAAAAACAGATTGAAAGCGGGAAGAACTCAGGTCATAAAAAACTCCCTAGACAAAACCAAAGCAGCTTGGAGATCTCTTAGGGGGTTTCTGAGAGTCAGGTCTTATGAGAACAAGCTGAGTTACTCTGCACCTGCATTTCGTTAATCAGAATCAAAAGGGACAATTGACCTTGGCTAAGTGTTTTGAGAGACAGAATGTTGTTTCTCAAAGTGGAAAACCACTTTAAACAGCCTGCATGATAAGCGTGTGTTTTTCTCTGGTGGCTGAACACAGTCACCACGTGATGTGAGTGTGAATGTGTGGGATCAGGGCACTGGTTTGAGACATTCCTGGGAATTCTAGTTGACTAAAAGAAAAACACTGGTTGCTGTTTATAAGAGAATATGAATAAAAGGGGAACGCCAAAAAGTGTCGAAGGACAAGTCCCAAAATTGAACTCTGTGTGTGCTGCCTCATTTTTGCCTTCAGCACCCATAAGGTCTATCTCCAGAACTTATTCAGCATTACATTCCACTGTGTTATGTGATGACAGTATAGAACAAGTTTAAATTTATTATCCACTGGATTAGACAAATAGGACACAAAAAATTAGTGAACAAGACAATTCTATTGAATGTATTCATTGCAAGCACAACTGGTAGGCAGCTTGCTGTAAAATTGTATTTGGTAGCTCATAAGAGAGTAAGGGGAGGAAGCATTAACTCATACTTTGATGTTTCCTTGGCCTTCAATTGTGAAAGCCATTCCTGCTGGCTCTGATGCTTTGAAGGATTATGCCCTTCCCTTTTGTCATTTTAAAAGTGACTTTCTTCTGGAAGGTTTGGACAAAGATTAGTCCTTGCTAGGAGGAAGACTGCATATGTTTTGGGTAAACCACTTGACTGCAGGAAAGATCTTTTTCTTGGCTTTTTCTCCCACTGAAAAGGATCAGGCTCAGCTGAGTGAGCTCCAAGAACTCTGCTAAGACTGCTGTGATTACCCACATTTGATTGTCTTGTCTGTTTCCTTTTGTTAGGTCCCTGGAAACATGAAGGGATTTGAAAGTACCCTAAACCATATCAGAACAGAGAGTGAATTTTAGGAATCTTGGCACCATTAAATTGCACAACTGATACCTTGCACAGGATTATTCCTTACTGTGGTTATGCACTTTTCCTGTTTTATTAAGCTGGCTTTTAACAGCTGGCTTGAATGCCCAGCCAGTCTGCCAGTGCTTTTGGGACTCCTCTCACCACCCACACATTCAGAAGCCTGTAAATAGTCTGTGGAACAATAAGAGCTTTGACCTTACGATCCCCTTTGGACAGTAACGTAAAATAAATAACCCACTGCAATAGCAGAGTAGGTATTTATGAGTCCTGTGTGGGTGTCACACTCAGCATAGAGAAAAATATTTCAGTAAACACTTCAGATCACACATACTTTGTTTTATTTCCTTTCTAATCTTACAAATAAGGAAATTTTCTTTTTTGTTGTTATATTCACACTGTATCGCAGTTTGGAAAACACTGAGCTAACTTGAAGAAAGCTCAAGCTGCTCTTGAAACATTTCTTTTGGTCTAAAGTTTGGATATCATCTCACTTGTATAATCAAATGTCTATCAGTCAAAACTCTCACAGCTTCATTTATCTAATTCAAAATGTTTCTGCTTCTGTTCTCACTGCCTACATTAAGCCTCATGTAGTAATATCTGTTTGCTACAATTGCAATATCTATGTCTTATTTCAAGTATCTCCTTCATTCCCAGCAGCTGTCATAGTTTTCCATTTCTTTTAAAGTAATATTTGTCTTACTTTAGTGATTTGTTTTATTATATCCAGTTGGTGTACCTAACTTTATTATTTTCCTATTACCTCACTAGTCTTCTGTTACTTTGATTTCTTCTCCTCAGTTTTTACCTTATGCACTTATATCATTCCTCTGTTACTGTGTTCTTCCATCAGAATTTCTCCTTATTTTTTTTTCTTATATTTTTCTCCTCTGGGATTTAGCTTATTGATCTTGCCAGGTATTTACATCACATTCACCACTTGCCTGGTTTATATGTTTGTTTTAATATTTATTTTGTCTTATGTTTTTCCTCATGATAAATCCAATAAAGTCTCTCTCTCTGCTTCTCATATTAAAATATATCTCACCGCAGTAATATAGAAAGTTGATGACATGACAACTAGTACCTCAAACTCATTGCTCCTTTCAGTTAAAACAGTGAAAAAGTTAAAAGTTTCAGAGATAAAAGAGTAACTGTCTCTACTACAAAAATGCTGTCTCCTGCACTATTTTTTTTTAAGTACACTTTGAACCCCAGGTCTTTCCAAGAGTGACCTTCTTGTATGTCAATACATGAGGAAAAGTGACAGCATCAGTACATTCAGTGACGAGTAGGGTTACCTCTGTTAGAAACAGATGTTCTCTTCTTCATAGCACTCTCCTCTCCTGTTGCCCTTATTCTCTTACAGTCCCATAAGAGTAGAGAGCATGCCTTTCTTCATGAACAGTGTGGCAGACTTTGTGGACCTTGTCCTGACAGGAGAAATGTGTTTTATGTTTTCTCATGACTACTAGAGTTAAACCAATCCCAGTAATTTACTGCTAAAGCTTAGTGACTGGTTCATTTGTAGGGATATGTATAGTGTATTGGATCTGGCTGAGAGGGAGTTCATTTTTCCCATTGTTAAACCACAATAAAGTTCAATATTTGCCTAACCTGTAGAGGCTAAGAGGGGTGATTTTTTTCCCTTTTAATGGCTTCTGTATGCCTACTGCCACCGTTGCAAAATAGTGCTTATGCCTTTAGCCACATCAAGGCATGTAAAGTCAAAGAATAATTCCTCATTTATGTAAACAGGAAAAAGACCATATTATGTTCTCCTTTCCTACTCTTTTTCTTTCATTAATTCACTCTTCACTCTCTTTTCCTTTCTTCACTTTCTCTATTTTCAGAATGACAATGGAAATCTTATTACTGTGAGAGGACTGTAAAACTGCTAATAGGTTCAGAATTCTGCATCAGTCAGGCAAAATGCTCTGCCTCTTCACAATCACTCAGGAAGTCACCACCATATCTCCACGTATCACCAGTTTTAAGAAAATTTTAAATAAAGAACTGTACATTTGAAAAAAATGAGCTATTAAAAGTTGAAGGATTATAAGAGTTCATTCTGTACTAGAGTTTACAGCTGGAATTTATAGAGAAATCTGATGTTTGAGGCAGTTCTTGGACAAGGACTTTTTATTTACAGTCAGTAGAAAACTGAATATCTTGAACTGAATTGCTGTCCCACATTGTGCAGTCCTCTTTCAAAAGCAATTCCATTTTCATGTTGCAGATGTCAAAGGCAACTGTTCTTGAAAAAATTCATAATGTGTTTCACAAAGCAGGTCTGACAAAGTTTTCCCTTATGTCTTAAGTAAGTACTTGCCACACAAATTCTGAACATCTAAAGGGGGCACGCTCACACTTATGCCCCTGTATCACCTCCGACTTAGGCTTCAGTACACTTCAAGAGATCATCTCCAAAAAAAATGATTCAAGGGCCTTACTGCTAGTTCAAGTCAAACCCAAGTAGTCCAACTTTGGTTTATACTACAAGACCATGAAATAGTGGAACAAAAGTAACCCGCAATTACTGTACTCTAAATGTGAAGAGGAAAGCAATGCCAAAATTAACAGAATGTGGAACAGGATTCCGCAATCCATCACTACCTTCCTCTCAGCTGGAGGTGGGGTTGTCAAACAGATGTGTCGGGATTTGTACAGAGAAAGGAGAAAGAACCTAGAGAAACACAAAAGGAAAGTATGCTCCACTGAGGACGTCTTGAGAGAGGATGGGTTGAGAAGGACTCTGCTATGCTACTCAAAATATCCGGACATTACCTATCATGTTTTTCTCTTTTACGCAGGTAAAACTACTGAGGAAAGTGTCACAAAAGAAAGCATTTTATCCTTCTGTGTATCAAGTCTGTCTACAAAGCAAAATGAAAACCAGTCTGGTTCCCAGTATTTTAGGAATTTTTTGTCTCTGATTTGGCACATGACACACAGCCTTCACTCTGATTTCTGTTTAGTTTGGATATAAGTAGGCCAACAAGATTTTATGAAACATGTGACTGGTGAGAAAGAAACTGAATGCAGAAGGTATAGAACAGAAACATCTTCTGGCTTCCTCCATCAAGCTCAAGGATAGATTTTTTTTTTTAAATTTTATTTTATTTTTATTTTTACTTGAAAACAACATAGCTTCAGAACTAGGGAAGTTAACAAGAAGTAACAGATCATCATGGTTAACACAACAAGACTCTGCTAAAGAATAAAAAGACTAGCTGACAGTGTTTGGGACAAATTAGTATGTTAGGTTTCATGTATCGATTACATTTATAATTATGTTTGCAGTAAATGATTATTCAGGAAGCTGATTGGAAAATGTACCTTTCAGCTTATCTAAACATAACACTTCAAGCTATGGCTGTGCATAATGAGGCAGAAAAGTAATTCTAGAATTTTATTAATTTGCTTCAGATAGATGAGTTAGACTAGAAAGTAAAATCTTCAAATACACACCATCTTGGTCATTGCTGTTTGGACTTTTCAAGTACATTGTATGTCTTCCCTTCAGATGTTTGGCATTTCTCAGCATGATAGACATACGAATATATAAAGCTTTCTAAAAGAAAGTGAATAATTATTAGGAGTGCAAGTTGGAAAGGAGGAATTTAATATCAGTTCTGTATTATCTTTCAGAATAAGAAAGAGATAAATGACAGCAAATGAAAGCTGCCTTTCTTGATAGAGTGGTAACAACAGTACCAATAGGGCATGGACTCAGCAACTTGAAAACTCTGAAAAAGGAGCTAAAAATCAGTGTATTACAATATTTCAGGTTAGACTATTCATTTCTTGCCTGAAAGTCAGTATTTCTTTCTGTCTCACTCCTTGATACAGAACACTTTCTGAATTGTATCCATCTGATTAACGATAGGATTTTTTTCATCAATGTGAATAACCAAATCACTTGTGATAGCAGGATCATTATCTTCAGGTAGTAGTGGGATTGAATAAATTACTATTTGCACATCTCTAGAAACAATCCCATTATGTATAAATTGGAATTTGATTTAAGCATCTAATTTATAAGACTTGAACCAAGACTTTGGTTTATATTTCCAACCCATGATTAATAAAACTGCCTAGTAAATCAGTCTTTTTTAACAAATAAACTGGGTTTCACAAAATAGATCTTAATACCCAGAGTATATGAAGTCCTGACTTATAAATCACAGATAAGACTTCAAATCAGTCATATCGCTTATAAATCAGCAATACTACTTTAAAAATTGTCATGCTTCCTAAAAAGTGCAAGACAAATGTTCCTTACTTTATATATGTATATTTAATTTAGGTATTTAAAGTGAAAGTGTTGTAAAGCTGCTTCTGAAATGGTTATTTGAAAAACAGTACCTTAAAGACATGACAGAGTAGAAGGGGAATTTTATTGGTATTCATAAATGTGCACCTTGCCATTTGTAACTGTCTTTGTACTCTCCCCTTTGCACAGGCTGCCTATCAGAGTTTTAGTATGCTGTCAAGATTGTTGCAGGTCTGATGCTTGTTATTCTCCTGTTTACTTTTTTCAAATATGCCCTTGCCAGTCTCAGTAGCAAGAGACGGACTGCTTTAATTTATTCATTTCTAGATGCTATTTTAAAGGTTGGGGCTAAACCAAAGTTTACAACCTCCAACTTTGAGTAGATGGAAAAAGAGAGAGGAAAAGGTTAACAGATCCCTAAAAATATTGAAAGCAATATTTTTTTTCTGATATTCTTCAATGAGTTTCTACTTTTCTTGTGTTTGATGGAAGCATTTGTGGATGATCCCATATCCTTCTCTCAAAGAAGAGACTCACTTTCCTTCCTCCCCAGTTAAATCCATAGTATGTTCTGGACAGCTCAAAACTGATGAATTTTAATCTGAGTTGGGAAAGACTGAAGTTCTCATCTTCATTCATTCTGCACTTCTCCTATAGTAGACCAACACCTTGACTGGAAGGATGCTAGATTGAGTAACATGGGGAAATAACTTTTTCAGTCTTCCCTACAATACTTTGCATAGGTATTATATTAAAATATAATAAATGCAAGCTTTCAAATATATCCTTTAACAAAAGTAGATATTTGTAGCAAACACATATGGTCTACTCTGGATTTCCCTTTGTCTGTTTTCAATAAGAATTTTTAAATATAATTTCTTCTTTTGTGTAACCAATGTTATTAATGGAAATGTTAAAATTAATTGAGAATTTCTGAAAAAAAAAACAAACAAACAAACCAAACCATTTTTTCTAAAAAAATCATATCCTATCAAGCTTTACTTTGAAGCATATTTTCTTCACAACTTTCTTTTTCTTCTTTTTGTATAACTAAAAACGAAATCTTAAAAAAAGGTCTGGTAGATTTTGAATATACTATTTAATATGTCAGTTTTAGCTCCTAATTTTTTTTATAGTCTGAGAGACAGTGAGGAGTAGTAATAACCAAGGTATCTTTTTGCCTTGTCAGTAATTTGGGGGGCTTTTTTAGATGCATTTGTTGGTGTAATGTTTTTCCTGCAATTATTATCCAGGAGACCAGTTGCAAAGCTGGTAATACTATCAACTTAAAACTGCAGAAATGGAATTTAATAGACAAAATTTAACCATCTAATTCTGTCTATGTAGTGTGATGATGTAGTCCTGTCACTCTCACTATGATGGTGCAATGATATAAAGAAATCCAAGATTTAAGAGAGCTTATTAACCCAACAGAGACCTATACTGAGAGAACAACTCTCTTTCCTGTTTTCCATGTTTCTGTTGCTAGGGAATACACAATTTTGTAAATCTATTCCTTTAAAAACTCTATTTGTGTGTGTGTGTATGTGTGTGTGTGAATGATCTGTGTTCTTGGGATTACTATTCCTATCATCTCTGTGCCTTAGTGTCTCCTCTAAAAAATGCAGATTATAATGACGTTTTGTTATCTTCTTTTTTTCCTTTTTTTTTTTTTTTTTTTTTTTTTTTTTTTTTTTTTTTTTTTTTTTTTTTTTTTTTTTTTTTTTTTTTTTTTTTCCCTCCACTCTATATTTTATATTCCTTGTTCTTTTATGATCATTTTTTGGCAATATCCAAAATATGAATCATTATCTTGTCCATACCCCAGATATACTGAGCCTTATGCCTTATAAAGGGGATTCCTGGTCACAGGATCTCTAGCATCTAGCATGTAGATTCTCTCTAGCATCTACAGGACAGACAAAAAATAAAAATTCATCTTCTCTTCCCCACAGAGAGGGATGGGAAAGTGGAGCAGCAAGTAATATAAGCTCATGCTGTGCTTCTCCTCACAGTTACCAATCTTGAGTATCGCTGGTCAGGGTGCCTCCCTGGGAATCTCCCAGCTTTCATTTCCATGCATCTCTGAACTCTGGGATGTTTCCTCACTTCCAGAATGTTTCTTCTAGCCAGAGTGATAACAAGATCTTCACCACCACCTTTATGATGCCACTTCTTTCCAAGACCGTTGCTTCTTTTTGAAAACCCTTTTTTTTCAGCACCAGCCCCTGTGCTCTGTATCCTAAGCCTCCAGCTTCTCCTAACTAATTAGTCTGCCTACAAATGAACAACAGGTGTTTGACTTTGCACTTGATGTTTCTCTCTTTGTCCTTTTATTAACTGAAAGACTTGCGATGTGCTAAGTCTGTTAGATCAGGTTTTACAAAAATTTACATCCAGTCCACACCAGTTTCATCTAGCAAATAGCAGGTTTCTGTTTGGGAACTGAAAAGTTAGTTTTGAGTATTCGCAGTCACACAGATTTATCCCATTAGCTGACTCTTCTTAGCAATCACAGTTTAATGCCTAAGACACAAACATACCACCAGACAGAATTCACTTTAGCATCATTTTGAGGGAATATGCAATATTATAACAATGAGAATAATTCAGTTCCAAAGTGAATGTAGAAAAAGTGACTGAAGGTCAAACAGTTGATTACACAAGTGCGGAAAGATTTTTGTTTTTTTGGAGAAAAAAGAGGTACTGTCACATAAAAATGATAACAGTCATAAGTCAGAAGATGAGCTTTCAGTAAATGTTTGAAATGCATGTATTTATGCTGCAAGAACATCACAAAAGATAACACTTATGAATGAGACGGAAAAAGAGTGCCTCAAGGTAAGCCAAAAAAGATTTTACTGAAAATTTAAAGCCCCAGAATGCTTTAAGAAAGAGGAAGAAAAGACTGATAAAATGTAGCTATTCTTGTGCTTTTATGTTTCTAGTGGCAATTCTCCTTTCACATTGGTCCTAAAACAACTAAGGCAACTGTTTGTGTCTGGAAGAAGGATTGCTGTCAAAAATAGAAATTTGCAATGAGCAGCAAGAAAAAAAAAATCTTTTATCTAAAAGCTTTACTTCACATCACAAACTGAGTAATATCTACAAAATATTTCATTTGGTTTGAAACTTCAAATGAACTACTCATCACTGATAATTGAAAATATTTTATTATATGTTTTATCAACCACAGTTGCTTTTTACATATACCACAAGAAAGAAGACAGACTTTTTTAACAATGAAGGTCATGTGTATGTAATTTAAGACTTAATACAGCTCTAAATTTTCACCCACCGATTTATTTGTTTATTTGTTTGTTTATTATATGATCTCTTTGAATAACAGGTTACACAGAGATTCATAAACTGCTGGTCTTCTTCAAATGTGCTGGAATTTTCCAAGTAGTTAGGACTATGGCTTTGGTTACGAAAGTTTATGTAACAACAGGTGATTTTGCACCTGTTATTTCAACCCTCTCCTCTCTACAGTACCCCACTAGCTCCAGTGGGAAACTTTCCAGCCAATAGAATTTAGTGAAAGATAGAAAGTTTACTAAATTAAATTAAAGTTTACTAAAGACCATTATAGTTTTATATAATATTAAATCCTGCTATAAGATCACTGACCAAAAGATTTAGAGGGGTGTGTGTATGTGTGTGTAAATTTTTGTTTGAAACAGTAAAAACTGTAATTGATTACAAAAGGACAAATCAAAACTCCAACCATGATGGAAAACAATAATTAACCGTATAAGAAAAGTTAAACATAAACAGATGGATGAACATATGCTAAGCAAAAGGTAGATGTAAAGAGAAATCAGTAAGACATAGAATTTCAGATTCTGGTTTTTTTTGTTTTATCTTAAATAAATTTCAAAATGTTTCTTTACAAATATAAGCACAATTCCACCAAGTACTACCATAGTAAAACAATCAAATATATCCAGATAGATAAGGCTCCAGAAGCAATGAGACCTAAATGGTACCTCAAGTGTATTGCTGAAATGAGGACAAAATTAGATAGAAAAAAATGTTTTCTGTATCTCATTATGGTAAGGCTGTCTTACCTATCAATCTCCTATTCATCAGTCTTTCAATCTGAATGAATTCATTACAGTTTTCAGCAACTGTTAATTCCCAAGTATTGAAAAAAAAGTTGTCCAAACCACCAACTTCACAGCTACAGATACAATATTAAACAAGAAAAAGTTGGGAGAAACCATATATTTTTTCTAAAAATTACAAGACAAATCACAAACAAACAAACAAAAAGTCCACTAAAAGAAGCACATACCTCATCTGTTTTTCTGCTCATTTTGAACTAATTTTTCACTAATTCTCTTTTTTTCTGGGGGCTGGAATGATGTTTTACTGCTAGTTAAAGATGCAGCGTCCAAGTTTGATTCCATTATGACAAATAGAAAGGGTTGTTGGGGTTTTTTTTGGCTTTTTTTCAGTCTGTAGTTTCTAAAGAAGTGATTCTGTTGAAAGAGAGGGAGAAGACCCAAACAAATGAACAGTCACTCAAAACTGCAACTGTATCTTGGCAAAGATTTTGGGTATAGACTGTTGTGTGAGAATGAGAGGATCATAAAACACTCTTCGCTGTCATTAACAGTTGCAAAAGCTTAAAACAGCAAGAAATACTGGATATGTTAATTATTGTAATTTAATTAACACTACTGATTTCCATTACCATTCTCCACACACTTAGCAGGTACACATTCATCTCTCACCTCCAATGAGAAATAGATATCTTTAGGAAAGATAGAAAAAAGCAAGAGTTAGAGCACTGAAGCCCATAGTTATGGGCCCATGCTGATTTCAATGAGCAATTAGAAACAATCTCTGTTATGTTACCCTGTGTACACATTTTTATGAAGTGTTCAAAAGACTCACAGTGATTATTTTGTGTGTGAAGCAATTCTCCTCCAAAGCTAGTTTCAGTGTTCTATTTTAAAAGTACTGAAAATTCCTTTGCAAAGGGTCATAAAAACTTAGCACAATTCAGTGTTCTAAACAGAAGTACCAGAAATGTGCAGTTCTGAAATTATTTGAAATCAAAGAGATTCAGTATTAATCAATAATGTTAAGAGCTCTGTACAGAAGAGTTTCAAATATGTGGCTTCTGCTATGTGAAAAAACAGAGCTGCCATAATTTCATATATAAGGGTAATTTAATCTCTATCACTAAGCTGGATAAACATCTTTTTCTTGTTTTTCTTTTCCTTTAATCTTTATGAATAGAAGCATAAAGCCACTCTAGGACATAATAGTGTTTCCCTGTACCTGATGTTTTACCTAAAGGGACAAACACATGGAACCAAAAAGGGCCTTCTGGCTTAACAATTTCAGATATTTGCTATCACAGATATCTGTCACACATAACCCATTTATGAAATAATCCATTTTAAGAATAATCAGGATTTTGTTTAGTTTGCATTGCTGCTGCTAGGAAGTTATTACAAGTTCTTGTTCCTCTATTTCTTAAAATTACTTTAGCCTTAGTGCTGGGACTGTATTTGAATATCCTCAAATAATGCGCAAAAGGTTAACATGCTATTGCTGAAGCAATTTATTCTATCTTCCATTTACCTATGGGATTTTTTGGGGTATTTTTCAGATTTTTTTTTTTAGTTTTTAAGTTTAGAAACATAGCACTGATCTCAATTATTTTTTATGAAATTATTTTATTAGAACAAGCAAATACAACATTATCATGACTATACACTTTCAAATCTTTGCACGTTATCTCTGTATTGGGTATGTACAGCAAGGTTTAGGTTGTGGGGTGGTACAGCAGTGGCTTCTGCAAGAAGCTGACAGAAGCTTCCTCTGTGTATGACAAAGGCAATAGCAGTCGAGTGCAAGATTGAACCCCTGCTCTGACCAAGACTGAGCTCATAGGTGACACTGATAGCACCTCTGGGATAACAGAGTTCAAAGGGGAAAAATCTGCTGGGCAACAGCAACCAGAGAGAGGAGTGATAATATGTGGTAGGAAGAGTCCTGCAGACTTGAAGGCCAGTGAAGAACAAAGGAGACAAGGTGCTCCAGATGCCAAAGCAGAAATTCCCCTGCAGCCTGTGCTGCAGACCACAGCAAAGCAGACTATCCCTCTGCAGCCCATGGAGGTCCATGGTGGAGCAGATATCCACCTGCAGCCCATGCAGGACCCCACACCAGAGCAGCCTTCTGGCTCTGAAGCCCCTGAAGGAGGCTGTGACACTAAGAGAAGCCTTCACTAAGGCAAGTTCCTGGCAGGGCCTGTGGCTCCATAGAGAGAGAAGCACACACTGGAGCAGGTTTTCTGGTAGCACTTGTGACTCTACAAGGAACCTATGCCTGCTCCTGAAGGACTGCATCCTCTGGGAGGGACCCATGCTGGAGAAGGTCAAAAAGAACAGCACCCCGTGGGAAGGACTCACATTGGAGAAGTTCATGGAGAGCTGCCTCATGTGGGAGGGACCCTATGCTGGAGCAGGGCAAGAGTATGAAGAGTTCTTCTCCTAAGAAAGAAAGAGCAGCAGAGACAACCTGTGATGAATTCATCTGGGAAAGAGCTGAAGGATTTTTCCCCATTTGAAACTACTTTTTTTGAGAAGTGCATTTCATTCATTCATTAATTCATATACTATGTGTTGAATGACATGCTGTCAAACATCTGATAAATGCCTAATATTATTAGATATATACTTCCAATTTCAACAAAACTTTTTACTAGCATCAAGAAATGAAATAGTTTTACAAGAGTTGTTTGCCATAAAACTGTATTAACACATAATTATATCCATATGCCTTATTCCTCAATCAATTTAATTCATTGAATCTATTTCATTGTTTTCCTTTGTATTGATCTCAAATTGAAGGTTACATTTATCTGATGATTTTACTTGTTTTGCTCATTTGGTTTTAGATGGCCTAATAAAAGGTCTCTTTAATTTTTTTGATATACTCAGATATATTCAGAACAAAGATAAACAAACTGCAGACCTCTAAGTTAACTTCTCTTGGCCTCTGACAATAAGGTAGACTTTACTCAGAGTTGTTCTCCTTGGCCATGGAAGTACCCTGTTTTGTCGAGACAAAGATTTATTTTTAGTAATGAACACTTTTTTCTTTGTATATTTCGGGTTTTATTTCTCAATCATTTACTTAGCATTTTTATTAATTCTGGGAAATTAAAACTTCCGAAAAGGAAAGTAGACATATGTGAGCGGATTACTGCTTCAAATTATCTTGTGCACTAAAGTCAAGCCATGATCTTGTTCCTATATCAAAGCTAATGACTTTTATTCCTTTTGTCATCTTCCCAGGCTTTGCTGAACAAGTTGCAATTTACAATCACTCACAGCCTCTCTCCAGGTTCCAGCAATACCACTCATATGAAATTTATTCAAAAATAATAAGGAATTCCAGTACCTCATGAATGTTTTCCACATTCCTAAAACTTTGCAATAAGCAAGTGAAAAACTTCATTATCTTGGACAAATTGCTGCAATTTGCTCACAGCAGGAAGAGTTTGCATCTGCCCCTCATATTTAACTTTAAATTACAGGCAATGAGTAGATTTTTATTTTCATTTAAGATCAAACCTGCTATTTAACCTGGTGATATCTAATCCTTAATTTGTATACATTTCTCCTATGTCCATATGTATATATATATAGGTGGATCATCTTGCTGTGATGTGACCTGAAAGCACAAAATTACCCTTCAAGTACAGCAATATAAATTCACTGTATCAAAACAGACTGGTTTTTTTTCTCCAATCCATCATATTCATCTCTTTATATCTCCTATTTCAGTGGGTAACAAGCACAGGATAGACATTTAAAATACAAACTTTCATCTTCAATTCACATAGTGTATCTTTGAAATTATGCCACATATGGAATATGTGCAAGCTACGTCCTGATCTGAGGCTCTAACAAACCATGAAAACCCTACATTTCACTGGAGCAAATTTCCTATTTTAATTGAAGATATCTTTTTTCTTTTTTTTTTCCTTTTTTTTTTTTTTTTTTTTTTTTTTTTTTTTTTTTTTTTTTTTTTTTTTTTTTTTTTTTTTTTTTTTTTTTTACATGGAGATGTGGGAATAATGAATATTTGCTGCTGAAACTGCATAAAAACCCCCAGAACTTTAAAAGCCCATTCCTTCAAGGTTTCACACAGTGCTCTGGACTGCTGAGGATGGCATGACTGATGGATGTTAAAGCAGTCTCTGTATAATCCACAAGTCTTTTTGTGCTATGATCTTTTCCTAAACTCAATCCAAAAAGAATGTGAGAAATTCTCACTCCCAACCACAGAGCCTGCCTTCTTAAATTAGGCTGCAGAGAACTGTGCTTCCAACTCTCAAAGTCCCCCATGTATGCACAGTGGCAAAGGCAAGGGGCTGTAAAACACTTCTCATCAGGGAATCGGCAATCAGGGGTGGACAGTATGGCTGAGCAGTGGTGACGTGTAAGTGCTGTAGGAGCCTCTGCCAGAGAATAATTTCAGCTGCAGTTCCAACTTAGGCAAGTAGGAACAAAATACAAAGATAAATGTAGAAGGAGGGGTTGAAAGCAGCATCAAGGTGGGAATCTTGGGGGCAGTCAAGAAAAAAAAACTACTCTAAGCAGAAATGAAAGTACAGCCTTGATGGGGAAGACAAGGACCTTGAACACAACTAAAAGGATAGTAAGCGGTAAAAGAATTTTAATTGGGGAGTTTCATGGCCTGAGCTTCAGGAGATAAAACTGACTTTCACAGCAGCATTCTGGAAGGATTTAAGGGGAACAAAGCAAATAACCTGGCTTTTATCATAACCTGTGTAATGGTTAAAAGGAGTTTTATGTACGTTTGTTATCCTTAGCTTTATAATGATTTTTTAAAAGACTTGGGAAGGGGTCAAAAGAGAGAAAGTTTCATCTGTGCTATGTGAAGGATATATTCTGGGGATGGAGAGTTGGCTGTCTTCATAAGCTGATCATCAGAGCTAAAACTATACAAGATTGGAAAATGTTGTCCAGCTCAAAAATGAGGACCCAAGTAAACAAAGAAATCTCAGCATGGAGGATAATAAACTCCTTCCAAATTGTATCATGATTACAGTAGATCATAGTCTTGTTTAATAAATCTAGTCCTGCTAAAAACATGCAATAAAATATGGACCCAGTTTGCTAAATTAATTCTATTACTGTCAACTCAAACTTTCGAATTTTTTTCACTGAAAGCCTATACATAATGCATTTGTCATTTAAAAATATACATTATTTTTACAATCTAATACTAATGGTTACTATACAATTTGAGAAAAAACTGCTCTGCTCGTTACAATACACGCATTTCATAGTCTATAATGGTTATGAAACAAGGACAACACTGGAATTTTAAATTAATTACTAGTCTTCAGGTAGTTCAGTGACTGATTCTTAAAATTATTATATTAACACACTAGATAGTTAAGGACCTCTACTGTAACACAAAGGACCTCCTAATTCATGCATTCCATAAGCGTTGTCATGTTTCAACCTAGAGCAATTTTCCTATGGAAGATTTGTTAAAGTCGAAATGCTTTTGATAACTAAAGTTTGGCATTGTCTTAAAAGTGACAGTGTGATTGTTCAAAATAATAAAAAAAAAAAGCTACCTTATCAATAGAGAGGATCTGAAGTTATAAAAGGTATCTTTGCCAGTGTCCACTTCTATCCACTCAAAAGAGATAACATTTTGCAAATATTATGTCTATCGCTGCCCCTATTAAAAAAAAAAAAAAAAAAGATTGGCAGGCAAAGCTCAGCCTCTTTGAAGGCTTCCTGGAGCTTTTATGTCTCATACCTTTGTCTCCCATTTTGGGCTTACTCTGAAGATCTTGAGAAAGGGTCATGATTTCATGTCAGAGCTCAAATATAATTTGTGTTTGTGAGTGATTACAAATAATAATAAAGAAGTAAGCAAGTAGTTACAAATTTTGCATGTAGCAGTTACCAATTTGCATGTATTTGGATTACAAGAAAGTGTTACCTCTGCAACCAATGTAATCGGGATGAGTAATTATTCTTAGAAATTTGTAGAATTTTTGAATTCTACTTTAGATATTTTTAAATTGTAAAACTAAATCTGATAAACATGAAATTCAGATGTCTTTGCTAGTGATATTTTGACATTTGTCTCTGATCATAATAAAGCTAGGCAACAATTTACACACCATTCTTTAAAGAACATTAAAGTATTTGAGGACTGACTATCACCAAGGCCAAACATCAAGAATTAAATTGAATCCTGAGACTGGTGAAATCAGAAGTTTTACCATGATCTGCCCAGTGGTGCAGTCCTGGAGTAGACAGAGAAGGCAATCTATATGTACATATATTAGGATTCGTTTGCTGCTGATGTACCCACACTGGAGTTTACAACTGAACCAACATCAGACATCACTACATGCTATTCCAGTTTCAAGTCAGATAGATAAATGTAAACTACTACCTCTAGGGATATTTCCTGTTTTACTCCTATATTAAATATTCAGCTGATGAACGTAGAACATTTGCACTGAAACCACAAGTGAGTTTAAGACATGTGTAGATTAAGCAAGCCCAATTTGGTTTTAAATTAGGACAGAATGCTAGCAAAGCCGACAGGGGGAGAGCTGTAACCCCCCTTAGTGCAAGACCCAGAAAGGACCACTCTGCATGCCAGTCACAGTGTGACACAAAATGGCCATTTATTGAATAGTGGCACCAGCTTATAAGAGGGAGAGCTCGGAATTTATTAGAACAAGGGGCGGAGATTGGGAGGAGTATTCAAAGGAGCAGCCAAATATAGGAAACAGGGATGAACTTTACTTAATATGGAAAGGGGAAACACTATCTATGGGGAACGCTGTAAAGTAGTAAAGAAGGGCAAACAGGAAAGGGGTTCACATTAAGCCAATAGGGGAGAAAGGGTACAAAGAGGGAATTATAATAAAGTTATTATAACAACAAACGTCACAACTTCCCAACAGTGGAACATTTTCACAGTAAATAGAACATTGGAATAGAACATTTCTCACACTTAGGATGATTATATCTTGTGCATTACAGCATAGGTGCACTCTGAGTCAACTTCTTCTGCTTCCATTTTCTCCTCCCTGAGAAGAGAAGACCCTTGGACCACCTCCAACACAAAGCATTCAAACAGGTATCAGATAGTATAGTACATGTACAGTACAAATGTACAGCCAAGACAACTGCTGCTTGTACATCTTTTCACACACTTCCACTCTGGTTTGTCTCCCCTTTGCAAAAGATGGTTTCCAGAAACTAGTAGGAGTGTAGAAGTGGGCTGAGAGTTAGAAAGCAAATTCAGCTTGCACTAACCACACACTGTAGGCACAATTCAGATTGCAATGACACATTTTTTACAGTCATTGCTGCATATGTTTTGCTTATTTGGTGGATCTCCCACCAGTAGCTGGAGTTTTCAGCTATGTCACCTCATTATGAAGTGGTCATTCTGCTAGAGATGTGGTAGAATTTGAGAACATAAAGATTAAGAAAATAGCTCAAGACCACTAAATGTCTTGCCTGAAGCTGCTATGTTTCAGAATGGGATGAACAGTTTGGATTCTTCCAATACCTCCTCAAAATGATGTTGTGTTACCAGGTTGCTAGAGTTCAGAAGACTCTTCCCTTAAGAAGAATATTACCCTTTTCCTCTTACAATGACAGTAATAATCATTTTAGTACTAACAGAATAAGAAAGAGACCTGATCTATGGCAAAGATCTTCTTATGCTAGTCCTTCCACAGGAAGTTTTTCACCATCAGTGTGACACCAAAACCTCTGACTTATCCCATCACTGTTATGTGACAGTTAAATAAGTAGAGCAGAACTGCTAAAAGGAACTGAAGTGTTACTAACTTTTTTTTATTACAATAACAATAATAGTAATTCCTGAAGGATTATGTATATTACAGCCATTATTTGAGACTGTCTCCTTAACGTCTCCTTAATGGAAAATTCTGGTTTGAATGCTACATGTTCCCCTCTCCATCATTAGACAGCACTAACTGCTTCCCTTCCATATTTGTTCTTCTTCTTTCTATGTATCAACAAAACACACTTCTTCTGCAGCAGAAATATCCCTCTCCTAATTGAGGTTTCCAGGGAAGTAAACTGAGATAATTTAATTACTCCAAATAGCTACTCTACCTCAAACTGTTCAAACCTCTTCAAATTAACCCTCACATAATGGGTGGAATTCACATATTCTTACAAAGTGAATAAGTAACCTGAGCAATATATACCTTAGACTAAGCTTGACAAATGAAATTAAAAAAAACAAAACAAAACAAAACAAAACCAAACAAAAACAACATCAAAATAAAATAAAAAACAACAACAAGACCACAACTTTATAGCTCACTTCTTTACACACAAAGCCAACCACAACATTAATGTTCTCAGAGAGAGGAAGCATATCCTAAGCATAACACTGTGTCATCTGCTTTGAAGGCTAGACTACCCACCAAAGTAGTTCAGCCACTTTTAGTTACTTCAGAAAAGGAACAAGTCTGACAGCATATAAACTGTACTTTGCCAGAACTGGACTGATTCTTCTTCTGATTATCATAGAATCATACAATTATAGTGCCACTAAGTGCCACGTCAAGTCTCACCTAAAAAACCTCCAGGGATGGTGAATCCACCACCTCCTTGGGCAGCCCATTCCAATGTCTGATTACTCTCTTTATAAAGAATTTCTTCCTAATATCCAACCTAAACCTCCTCTGGCGGAGCTTAAGCCCATGCCCTCTTGTCCTGCTGCTGGTTGCCTGGAGTAGAGACTGATCCCCACCTGGCTACAACCTCCTGTCAAGTAGTTGTAGAGAGGGATGAGGTCTCCCCTGAGCCTCCTCTTCCCCAGGCTAGACAACCCCAGCTCCCTCAGCCTCTCCTCATATGACTTGTGCTTGAGACTAATCAGAATTCTTTCAGGCAATTACCAGGTGTTTCTCTCTATCTGCATACTTACATGCCCTCTATTAGCACACTGTCTGAACATTTCACAAACTTTAATGAACTTGTCTAATGCAGATGCAGAACCTGTGATTCATCTCATTAGTGCAAGATAAGTGAGGTCATGCTAAGAATGGTACTTGATGGAACATCAATGCTGAAGGACTAGAACTCAAGAGAGAGTACAGAATTTTAAAAGTCTTGATCACTTATGGTTATTCAAGCTCCCTTGGATTTTTCTCACTGAACTAGAATGATAGTAAAGGGGAAAGAAACCGGTATTGACTTCTAAGTAAACTCTTTTTGAGATTAAATTAGCATGCAGCTCACCAAGAACCTGAAAGTTCAGTGAACTGGGACCATAGTCCTGTCTCTGTTTTTGCAGTTGTACAGAAGAAATATATCTACATGAGATACTTAGTTCATGCTACATTTGATACAAGATGTCAAAGTTCTGCCTACAAAGGGACTGATATTATTAGCCATCAGAGCAAAGTAAGATTGTGGAGACAGGATGGAAAGACTGAATTAATGTTATTTAAAAATAAAAGATCCCCTCACTGATTTTGACACATATATGAATTAATAAAAGTTTATTACCAAATAAATTTCCTATTACTTTCTCTTTAGTTCTTTGTGGTGTTTGAATATGAGCATTCTGTGACTTTTGTGGGAAACTATTTCTTTCTGTGGAAATTATAAAGAAGAGTCTTCTAATGGTTGGATGATTATGCAGTTTGGTGACCTCCAGGCTAGACTGCAGGGGCATTTTGCACTTAAATACCTGTAATTACACATTTTCAGCGGATGCAGTTAGGGAGAACAGCATATATGTGAACTAATAAAGTATATTTCTGACTTCATCCAGCGCTGAAAGGATGTAAATATTTCATAGGAATTTGTCTCTATTACTTTTAGTAGAATTTTCTGAAGGCTAATGATATACCATAGGATGAAACATATGTATGGACATACAGCAAAGAGATGTAAGAGAGAAGACATTGAGGCATTGTGGCAACATATAACAAAGGACAGTTTCACAAGTTATTCTCTCAGAAGCATAAAGATGAATTATTTCCCAAAGAAAGACTGAAGAAACCTTCCGGTCACATGAATACTGAGACTTGATGTAAAAAGTGCGAAAGCACAAAAAAGTCTTTCCTTATCCTTCTCCTTCTTCAAATAAATTCTGTCAGATAATAAAGGTAAAAGATGGTAGATGCAGAGGGTCGCAGCATTCACAAAACAGAAGTAGTTCATATCTATCACTGATAGACAGGCTAAAATTAAGGAAAACTGAAGCAAATGAAAAAGACAAAGAACTTCATTTAGATCACTGTGAACAGAAAGAAGCACAATAACTTGAAACTGGAGGTCATCTCAAAAGGCAAAAAGAAACAAAAATTGTCAAGCTTGAAAGAGAATGCAATTAAGGAACCATTAAGAGACAATTCCAAGAAAGTGATTAGGAAGTTTGTTTCTTATGTCTGCAATGGGTAGGATGTAGGAGATATAGTTGTCAAAACCCATTACTATCAGCTGGAGAACCTCCCTCTTTTTGGGATAAGAAGATATATTTTCACAGGTTTCTAAAATACTAATCTTCTAGAACCTCTTAACAGTGACATTTGAGCAGAAAAAAAGACGTGAAGAAAAAAAAGTAAGGTGGAATTATTTAGATAGAGCTAAGATGTCCCTTTAAATTTCTATTTGCTTTTGAGAGGTTTACAGTTTTCACCTGTTACCTTTTACCTATTATATAAAATTATGAAGTGCTCACAAATGGCAAAAGAAAATGGCTATTTCACAAGACAGAAGTGACAATAAAGATAAGTTTTCAGGTCTGTTCTTTTTTCATAATTCCATCTTAAGGATACCAACAAAGAAGAAATGAAAAAAGCAAAGGCCTTGAATCACTGTAAGCCTGCAATAGTGCAAAGGCAGAAGAAAGATACAGTCCCATCAATCTTTTACCAAGAGATGCTCTGTGAAGAGTCAGGAAGCAGAAGGAGGGAAAACTTGACTGAAGATATATTTTGAAACGAGGTCGCAGTGTCTCTTATGCTCTCAGGCTTACCATGGTAAGAGTTCTCAACCCATTAATTTAATGTAAGCCTCTGAAGATGCATTTTTGTGGAAAGATTCACTATACTGAAGACTGCAAATACAAATGTAAATGAAGTGTAGATCAGATGATGGGATATTATAAATCAATTTTGGGTTCAAACTACATTGGGTCTCTGAAGCTCAAGAATGTTGTATGAAAAGCTTGACTGGAACCACATAGGTATTTTATCTGGTTGATATGCCATGTACATCTGAGGTACTTCTCTCAAAAGTACATCAGACAAAGAAAGATTATAAAGTATACACGAAGGATACCACTGTAGTAGTCGTCACATCAAAGGAAGGGGAAAAGAGGAACTTGATAAATAGCAAAGAACATGAAATATTATCTGTACTTTGCGATGTTGAAAGCTTTTTCTGTAGGATGGTAGAAAATAAAAGCTAGTGAAAAAATCCATAATGATTGTGTCTCAATGTTTTGCTTGTGAAAACAGATAGGAATTTTTAAAAAAGCTGAGCATGGATATAGTAAATAAAACTACTAAAAGTATTAAAAGCCTGTGGGAACAAAGTGTTAAGACGTAGCACAAGTACAAAGAATGAGTTCTTTGCAGTCTGGTTAATCACTAATCTTTTGGCAATGGTACAGAAGAAACATATTTTTTACAAGATCACTCTTTTTGAAAGAAATAGGATTATATTTTATTACAGCATATATCAAGATACACTTCTAGCGTAGTGAGTAAGAATAGTGACCATGAATAACCTCATTAAATTAATCTGCATTAATGTAAAAGACCTTAACAGTATAATAAAAAGGAGAGAAAAACACAAAGAACTTAGAAAGCTCCTAGCAGACATCAGGAGACACACTTCATAGATGCAAGAACCATTATTCAGAGAAAATTGGTTTAATTAGGCTTCTTTCTCCTTGTACCTTTCTGAAAAGAAAGAATTTGATGTAACTGTAGAGAAACATAACTCACTTATAAAAAAAAAGAAAAAAAAAGAAAGAAATAAAAAAAAAATACATAATAACAGTCACAGTTTAACCTCGAAGACTACTCTAGGATTAGACAATGCCTCAAGTGAGTACAAATAGACTTTTACCATAGTTTCAAATGTAGCAAAGTCTGGTGTGAAAGCTTTCACATTCAGCTTGTAAAGCAGAATTCTGCAGCATCTACTGCAGCTATTGTTCTCCAGATGACTGCTTGCAGACTTGGGTGGGATTCAACTGCCTGACTTAGAGGTTTAGTCGTTAGATAATCTAAATTTTAGACATAATAATAAAAGCTTTGCTTATCATTTCAATCACTTTTTATATTAATTGGCAGGTAGTCTCCAGGGAGCTATTTGTCTTCTCTTGGAGTAGCTGTGTAACACAGGCCATGAGAGAACCTTAGATGTAGATTACTAATTTACTTGTATACATTTAAGGTAGAAGTGTCCCAACAGTCATGGTGACCAAAGCTCTCAGTGCTCTCTGCTTTTAGGCTTTTATTAGCTTTATGATAAATTATTTCTTAAATAAACCACAGGATAGATTAATACAGATTCCTTCTCCTACTCTTTTGGTATTGAAAAAAAAATTATATTCCTAGCCTTTCTCTGCCCTTTTTAGTCCTCAATAAACATTGATTCAATAAATGGGACCTCCTGGTCCTGTTTCCAATGATTACAACATTATTTTTTTTCTTGTGAACTTGAAAGAACTTTGACTTATTCTTCCTCTCACCTAAAAAAGAAATAATCTATATTTATTTCCTTATCAGTTCAAGCTGCCTAATATATATTTTGCTGGGGGTGCTTTGCAAGCTACCATTCCTAGAATGCTTTCCTAGTTCTCTGCCACATATCTGTCCAAGGGAACTTACAACTTCTGAATGTGTAAACCGGATAACTCCACTTTCTGCCACTCAATTTGCACTTGCAAATGTCAGTTTGCCCGTAGAAATGAAGATTCTTACGCATCTAATACTTGCATCTACACATGTTTTGAAAATTTGCCTCTAGGCAGACAATCACATTAACCTAGAGCAAATTGTTCCTCCTCTTAAAAGTAAAAAAGTTACCAAACCTTCAGATGAAAGGGACACTTCAACTAAATGTCAGGAAATTCAGCTGTAATTTGTCTTTAACTAGTGCTTTAGATCTCAACTTTAAATTCTAATTAAAGATTGAGGTAGAAGTATAAAATTCTAATGAGGAAGCTGTAGGGTATATTTTTCAGTGTTACATCATGTCCTCTGTTATTTCTAAAAGCAGAATATAATTTTCCTATACTTAGCATAATTTGAGAGGTTGGTTTTCTTACAGAGAGGAACATGAAAGTTCTATGAATAACACAAGACCACTGGTATATGGAATAAAAAAAAATTAGGGTATTCCCTTATTTAATTATATTTTTTTCTGCAGTTTAATTTAAATCAGTTTTTGGAAATTCCAGAGACTGACTTTTATTTTTAGTCATAGTTTGTTCATCTTTTCTGAAGGCTGAGAAATCTCGATGCCCTGTTGAGATTCTTCTAGTTTCATGCCCCATATGCTAACTAACAATTGGAAAAAAGGGCTATGTTTGCCATTAAAACTTAGCTCTATACTAAGAAAATTATTTACAAGATTGTTAGCTGGCATTTCAGCATTTGCATACACACTAACAAAACCTAATTAATGCTGGTCACTTTTTCCAAGGTTTGTGCAGATTGTTACATATTCCTTCAATTGGCTTTTGATTTATGTCTTTTGTTCAGACACCTGTTGTCTTGCTAGAAATACAATCTACATTATCCAATTCATCAAGCCCAGAAATGTGTTATATAATCAAATGTAGAAGTTGCATCATTAAACATTTCTGTGTAGAGATCTTTGTTCTACCTTTGCCACCTGCCATTGTCGTATAGCTAAATTTGTTTCCTTAGTTTTTTCCAAATATTCTAGAGCATGTACCATGCATTCAAATTCCTAATCACTGCAGTAGTTTTTAAATGATGCTTAAATGGTTTGTAGCTTCTTACACTTATGCATCATGCAAAAGAGACACGTTATACCATACTCACTTTCAATATCCTAAATGCATTTAGTTTCCCTCTTGAAAGCTAAAGGACTAGCTGAATTGACCACATCACTCTCTCAGTACAAATACATCCACTGATTTCACTATATCTCATAAGCAAGTTGGAATTTTTAAAGCCATACAATTCTCTATTTTGAATTACTGTAATCTTGATGAGATTCATATTGGTCCAATCATGTTAAAAACTGGGCATTATTTTCTGACTAGGAGCTTAATTCTTTGATTTGTCTCAGGTGTAACTGGGCAAGGAATATGTCTTCTTATTATTCTCTTTTGACTCATTGAAATCAGCTCAAAATTCTCTTGATAAAAAGTTCAGATTATGTTGCCAAAGTTAGGCATTTTTCCCTTGTTATGTGACCAGTATAGGAGAAGATCTGGTTTGGGCCTTGTTTCACCTGTTTCTTCTTTGGAATTTATTTGGAACCCTCTTAAAGTATTGGGCACCCCTTCAAAGAGGTGAAAAACCCAACCCGTAGGATGTTGGCAGACTCTCTATTCTCTTAGGTTATGAGTTGCTTTCATTCCTGTCTGATATCTTTTGCCATCAGAAATTATTTTCCTGAACACATTCCTATTGCCTTGGTGGAGTTTGGATGATATTCACTGCAGGTATTTGAAAGTACTCAACACTGGCTTCTTCACAAAGATTTCTAAGGTCCAGTGATCAGACTGCATGTCCTGCTTGTGCCTGAGGCTGAAGGTCTAGAATTCTTTTTTTCACAAAATCACAGCTGGTAGTTGTTTCTCTGCCTAAGCTTTTGGTTGTTCTGTGCTTTTTATTACTCCACTGGGCAATCAACACTGCTTACTCTCGTTAAAAGATATAATTTTGTAACTTCAGAAGATTCAGATGCCAGGAAAAAAAAAAGAAAGAAAGAGTAAATGACTTTTAAAAAATTCTTGACAAATGGTCAATATAGAGAACTACTTACTGGTCAATGTCACTGTAAGCCCTAGGAGAATTACAGAGTGAATCCTCTTGGAATAAATCTGTGAGTGCATGGAAGTAACTGCCAACAGTCAGCAAGGCTTTACAAGTCTTGCCTTGTCTTCTACAATAAATTTGATGAATTTGTAAATGGAGGGGAAGCAGTGGGTATCATTCATCTTGACTTTAGCTAGGTTTTAAACACTATTTCCCCAAGTATGTCCTGAAGGGGTGTTCGACTAGGTGGGTAAAAAATTTATTAGATGGGTAGGGTCAGAAGCTGCACTGCTCCTGGAGGCCAGTAACAAGTACAGTTCAGAAAGGGTCTGCATCAAGACCTCTTGCACGTGCCATCTTCACTGGGCGCAACAGAAGGAAAGACAACATAGTAAACTTTCCAAATTTGGTACCAAACCATGGAGAAGAAGTTGATGTATTTGAGAGCTGAAGGGTAATTTTAAAGGACCTAGACAGTCTTAAGGGAGGACTGGGTTGATGTTAAACAAAACAAATTCAAAGTTATGTATTTGGAAAGTAATAATGCAGTCTTTCTTGTTCAGCCTAGAAAAGAAGACTTTGGAGCAGATTTAACAGCTCCCCTTCTATATCCATGGGTGGGTTATTGAGAACTTAAAGATAGGCTCTTCAGAGTGCTGCGTGATGGGAGGAAAAGAGACAATTTGAAGCAAAGAGTGTTCAGACTAGATGTGAAAAAAAAATGTTTACCCCCTTAGAACAGCCCAGCTATGGAGCAGGTTGCTCAGAGGATGTGCAATCTCCATCCCTGGAGATTTTTCAGACAGTTGCGAAACCACATGATCAAATCTCACAGCTGATTGCTTTGAACAATTGGTTGGAATAGAGAACTCCTAAGATCCCTTCAACCTGAATTATCCTATAATCCTATGAAAACACCATTTTTGTAATGGTGCCAAGTTTCTCAGTTCTCTTCAACTTTTTTTCAGGTATTTCAATATACTGGGCTTGATACCTCTTCAGGGCTATTTACAGCTTGGTCCTGAATAGATGATGCCAGTTTCCTAACATTTCTTCTGCAAAATAAGGTATCAACCATAATCATGCTATTACATAAAAGGCCTTTAATGGACTTCATGCCAGCAGAACCCAAAAGGTGATTCAGATGACCAGCAAAAAAATTAAAAATCTGAAGTCATATTACTAAACTTTTAGGGCTATTTAAGATGTCCTAGGCTTTCCCAGTTGGCATCTTACTATGTTTCAGACAAGCAAAATTCTTCAATAATCCTGTCTGCTGGTCCTAGGAGAGCCTTAGATACCCTGTACCACTCATCTGTGTTTATGCAAATAAACTAAACTGGAGTTTTATGAATGATAACTGGAATTTCGACTTTTTTTTTTTTTTTTTTTTGCATTTGAACATCTGCATGTATTCATTAACTCTATTGTCTTTAAGTTGATTCCCAGAACTTTTAGTAGATCAAGGTCTCATTACTGCACTAGTCATATAGTTGAGCAAAATCCCAAATACCTACAAGCTTTTTGCATACCACACCTACATTACTAGGGATTCCTCTAACATAATATTTTTAATGTTTAAATGAACAATGAGGAAAAAATTTTGCTCTGTGTCTTCAGATCCTTATACTATTATTTTTAGAATTATGGGAATTTCTTCCTAAGGCTGCACTTGCACACAGTGTGAGACACAGTGCAGAGAGCCTGCACCTGTCAGCTAAATTGCTTTCAAGGCCCAAGTGAACACTATGATACATAGAAATAGTAGTTCAATGCAGTGAAAGCTTTGGGTAATGCCTTGATGCTATAAATCACCTTGAATCCAGAGCTAGCAGAGTGCCCTTTCCATGATATAAGTAGTGGAACAGAGGAGGGGAAAGTAGATATTTTCTGAGATGTTACTGGTGCTCATGTCAACAAATAAAAAAAAAACATAAGATTTAAAAAAAAACATACAGTGGAAGATTTTAAATGCATTTTTAGGTTCAAAAGCCAGATGTGGAAAGAAAAAAAAGTTTCCTTAGATGAAAAACAACAGAACTTAGAATTGACACTATGACTCATGTGCTTTGCACTTCAATAAGGTGGACGAGAAATTATTTAAATATTGTTAAAATAACCAAGAGGATTTCCTTGCACATTTGAAACATATGGTTAAAATTAACTGCTAGCATTATAAAATGACATTGACATGCTTAAATGCACTCAAAGGAGAGCTACCAAAGTGGATAAGGAATACAAAGTACAAGAAGGGTTAAATAGAATTGTATTTCATGCACACATTGGCAGACTGTATGTAAGATGGAGCCAGATTCTTCTCTAAAGTTGCCCTGGTGCAACTTGAGGCCATTTCCTATTGTTCTGTCTCTTGTTACCTGGGAGATGATACTGACTCCCACCTGGCTACAATCTCCTTTCAGGTAGTTGTACAGAGCACTAATGTGTACCCTGAGCGTCTTTGTCTCCAGGCTCCTCATAAGACATGCTCTAGACCACTTAAAAGCTTCCCTACCACTCCTTGGACAGACTCCAACACCTCAATGTCCTTCTGGTAATGAGAGGCCCAAAACAGGATTTGAGGTGCAGCTGCACCAGTGAGAGTTCAAGGGGATGATCACTGCCCTGGTTCTTCTGGCCTCACTATTTGTTACACCAGCCAGGATACCACTGGCCTTCTTGGCCACCTGAGCACACTGCTGACTCATCTTCATTCTTACACATAAGTACTCACTCCCTTGAAGGAACTGTGGCTGTGGGGCATGTGGAATATAAGGGTCTCTGGTTCTGTGGTGTGTTGGCCCTGTCTAGTGCCCATCAAAGCCATCCTATCACTCCCCTTCTCAATTGGGCAGGGGAGAGAAAATATAATTAAAAGTTCATAGGTGGAGATAAGGACAGGGAGAGATCAATCACCAATTACTGTCACAGGCATTGTGTATGTATACACACACACATCTCAGAGGTGCACTCTCAACCTTACTACTGGCGAAACTAAACTCAGCTTGGGGAAATAATTTTAATTTATTACCAATCAAATCAGAGTAGGGTAATGAAAAATAAAAAAAAAATAAATTTTAAGGTGCCTTCCTCCCACCTTTTTTTTCTTCCTTAACTTCACTGCTGAAATCTATTATTCCTTCCCTGCAGCAGTGCCAGGGGACAGGGAAAGGGTATTGTAATCAGTTCATCACATTACATCTGCCGCTCCTTCCTCCTCAGAGGGAGGATTTCTCACACTCTTCCCCTTCCAGCGTGCAGCCCCTCCCATAGGAGACAGTCTTTCATAAAATCATATGAGTCCTTCTCATGGGCTGCAGTTCACAAACTGCCCTGCAGTGGGTCTCTCCCATGAGGTGCAGTCCTTCAGGAACAGACTTACTGCTGCCACATGGACTCCTCTATCCATAGGGCCACAGGTCCCATCTGGAGCCTGCTCTAGCATGGGCTTCCCATGGGGTCACAGCCTCCTTCAAGCATCCACATGCTCCAGTGTGGGGTCCTCCATGGGCTGCAAGTGGATCTCTGCTCTCCCATGGACATCCATGGGCTGCAGGGGCACAGCTCTCTTACCGTGGCCTGCACCACAGGCTGCAGGGCACTCTCTCCTCCAGCACCTGGAGCACCTCCTCCTCCTCCTTCTGCACTGACCTTGATGTCTGCAGGGCTGTTTGTCTCGTGTTCTCTTACTCCTCTCTCTGGGGTCTCAACTGGCCCTGCACAGGTTTTTTCTCCCTTGTTAACTCCATTGTCCGAGAGACTCTGCTGTCATTGCTGATGGGCTCAGCCTTGGCTGGCAGCAGATTCATCTTTGAGCCATCTGGCATTAGCTCTGCCAGGCACAGGGGAAGCTTTTGGCACCTTCTCACAGAAGTCACCTCTGTAGCCCCCCATTACCAAAACCTTGTCATGCAAACCCAATAAAGGTTCATTAAGGTCATCACATAAAGAAGTTTTTCAGATCAAAGGGAATAATAATAAAGAAAGCAATAGAGAAGACACACAGACACAGAAACATGGCAAGCAAAAAAGTAAGGGAAATAATAAATTATACCAAAACTCCTCAATCACTAAATGGTAAGTCATTAAGAAAGTATGGGTAAAACTTTGTAGAGGGACAATCCAGGCATTGTAACTGATAAGTGGGACACAAAATAAACAGGATCATTACAGATATTTCAGGGGGATGGGAGATCTGGGAGCTTAAAAAACCATTATGGCATTCATAGAGAAAGAATCATAGGTGAAGAAAAGGGAAGCATCAGGGAAGCAAAAAGGCAGGGAGGAATAAGAGGAAGGAAAAAAGGGTTTAGAGTATGTAAGTAGGGACTGGACAGTACTCATCTGTCTGAATCCTCTGCCTGACCAATGCAGTCTACTCTATAATTCTTCTTAAGGCCTTTCTTCACCATTTTCTGTGTAATTTCACTCTCTACCCCATGCATGAGTGACGCAAGGTCTAGGTGCTAGAATATGAAAAGGTAGTCTTGGGACACAGGCTCACAGTTCTGTATGCCATTGACTAGGGAGATCAGATCATAAGTCCCTGCATGCGAGAATTATAAAGGTCAGTGGATGTGTATGGGTCTCAGGTTGTTTATATTTTCCCCTGAGGTATTTAAATTGATGTCCATAGATATGCATGTGTAATTCAATAGGAATAACCAGAGAGAAGGAGGAAAATGTGCCTCTGTAAAGGTTACAAAACTTTGTAAAGGAATGCAAGTACCTTACCTCAGGGCTAGGGTATCCGGTAGGCAGAGGATCCAGTCTCCTATCTGGGGGAACCAATGAGTTTGGACTGCCAAAAGGATGAGTGTCTGAGTGCTGAGTGGGCTCAGAGCACCCAGGGGGACCAGTCAGTGAGTTTCCACCCCTGTAGGGTGGAAAAGGGGGCTGGAATCTGGGCAGGTGTGTCAGGTGGGCAGCTATTACAGCAGAGCTTTCTTAATGAGCTCTGAACCTTCCAAACTGAATGTCTGTGCAATTAAAAGAGTTTAGAGGAATAGGGAAAAAAAAAAAAAAAAAAAAAAGAAAAAAAAAAAGAAAAAAAAAAAAGAAAAAGAGTTTCTGATGAAAGGCTCCTGTAGATATACTGCAATATTGTCAACAATGACATTGCCTTGTTTTTCTTTTGCACTTCCACCACATACTGACTAGGGTGATTGTTTCAGTGATTTCTGTTTTGCAATAAATAAGAAATTATTTTTCTTGTCAGCATGCTGGCAGAAACAGCATGATGGTACAGAAACAGTGACAAAAGAAATTGGCAGCAGACACTTCAGGTACCTTTGTCAGATATGAAATATTGCATATTTCAACAAATATGTATCCAGCAAATAAATCTGTTAGTTCTTAGTAACAACAACCACTGAGGGTAAGACTAAAAAAAGCCATTACACTTCTTGAATAGGTGGGTAAACTTTTCTGAATGGTCTTCAAAAGCATTGGCTGCCTTTGGCCTTGGGTTGGACAAGGCAGCAAATACGCCTAATGAATATAGGATGCAGCATTATTTATTCCATTGCATGGAGCCATCAGGTCAATTTGCAAACAAACTCAGAGTTGCTGTAGAAATATTTCTGATATTTTCAACAGTAAAAGTCTTGAGATGAGATACATGTATCTCATACATTTTTTCTGGACTTTGCTTATCAGGAATAGATGCAGATGTGAATAGATGTGACCCTGATTAGTATGACAGTGCTAACATAGCCCATGGCATGCATCAATGTATTGGCATAACTCGCTTTGTTTAGAAAGTCCTCGTCTATCCAATACATTTGTGTGTGAAGTAAGGACATTTTGGAATTGCTGGAGAAATTTAAGTTCAGAAATATGAACAGATTATTTGATTTTTTTTTTTTAATCAACACTCAGAGGATACAGACCAAGGGACATTTAGAAGGAAAGGATATATTAACACAAGTGAGACTCTTCCATACTTACTTGAGCACAAGTAATATAGTTTCAATCTATTTTTTTGGGGTACAGTGCTCCAACATAGTTACAATGCAAATAACTGAAAATCTGGACCTTATTGCCTTAAAAACTTCTTAGTACTATTTTATTCAATATGTATGCCTAGTGGTACAGCACTTATCTGGGATCTAACTGTGATCTGTAATTATTTATAATATTCCCTTTAAGGTAGTAATCTAAATTAAAATTACTAGCCAGAAGGTTTTTTAAAAGAGCAACTCTAACCTCCTTAGAAAATCACATGCATATTGATATTACTAGTTCATCATAGGTTTTCTAGCACCCTAAGGCATACCACTCTTTTTTCTATCTGTTACATTTTCATATAGGATCTCATTGAGCATTTTTTCTATTCTTTCAGAAAATTTTTTGGAATTTATCTCTTTTCACAGTTTCAAATTGTAAGCTTCTATATAAATTTTATTTCCTTGTTTATTGATTTTCTGCTTTATGTAAAGGCAATGGAATATGAATTTTGGGAAGCCACAGGACACTAGCAAATTTTTATATTATGTTGCATACATTATTGACTCATTTATTCCCTTATTAACATGAACTTTTTCTTTATTATCACTTCAGGAAGGAGTATGATGAAAATCTGTTTCAAATCTCTAGTCTGGTTTGTCACTCAGCAGGGAAATAAATAAATGTCTCCAATAACTTTATTCAAAGCATTTTCTTTGGTAAACACAATAAAATACACATAGAGACATGCAAGCAATGAAATACTAGAACATCTGGTAAACTGCAGGTGGGCCAGGAATATGAAGTTGAAACAGGTGCACAGAAGCAGGTTTACTGATTCTGAAATTGTGTTAGATGCTGGTGGGTTTCTATATATGTGAGACAATGACCTGCATGATTTCCACATAAGTTAGAATCAGCCAAGTGTCATGTTCAAGAACTTATTTCACAATAGGATAGAGTTGTAAAGGCAACAACCATTATATAAAGTTTTTAATTTTAATATGTATTTTAGCTACAGTATGTGTGGATGTCCCAATATCCTCATTCCTTACCCCTCTCTCATTCTCATAATATCAATGCTTTTATACATGTAACTGTGGTATTGAAGAATTAGTGTCCTAGGTAAAACTACTGTTACTTAAGATTCCCTCTATTCTTCTTTTTATAGTACTGGGTTTTATTTTTTTAAACAGTAGTCAGTTACAAGTATTGCCAGGGAGAAAAAAAAAAAAAAAAAAGGATAACTCCTAGTAAAAGAATCGTTTCAAAATTCCAATGGTATTTTAAAGATCCCAAAACTGAAGCTAAAACTTCCTTATCTCTTTGGTGAATTTGTCCATGAAAATGCAACTGAATCCTTTAGGATTGCAAAACACAAATATTTGTGAAATATTTCAGGAATATTTCATTTTAGGTTGTGTATTCTAACCTTATCTAAAACTATGAGGAGCACGCTCCTTTCCATGACCCCTGATGTTTTTTACTTGTACTAGGTTCTGTAAGTTGGTGAAGGAGGTCTAAAATTTTTATATGTCTTACTTTAATACTTTTTGATCTCACTTGAATTCAGTATTTGTCATTTACTTTCTCTAACATAAACAATACATACATCCAGATACAGTTTGGCCACCTTTTGTATAAAGATAGCCACTGTTTTTTGTGTATTTCTATACACTACATTTCTGATGTTTGTATGGAGAACCAGGTGTCAAACTCAGGGTTTAAATTCAATCAAAAACCCAATACAAAAGAAAAAAAATAGAGATGAGAGATATGAACTCAAAATGCACAACCAAACCAAACTAAACCCAACACTACTTACTTAACCTAGTCACTGTTAATTACATACCTACCACTTACATGTGCTACAGCAACCAGTATAATCAAAGAAATCTGACTTTTTATCATATGGTGACTGTTTTTTACTGGTAGACCCACTTTGCTAGTAGAGGCTTTTAGCCTGTTGTACATTTTTTGCTTATCTTATCAAACAGTAAATCTGTAGATCCTCTACATACAAACAATTATTCCACTGCTTTCTAATATTTCCACTTAAAGTTTCTTTATCTCTGCCATTTGGAAAATAATATTTGTACCTCTGCTGTAACTCTCAACCTGTTTTGTTGAGTTTTTTTCCCCAGAATGACATGAGGAGTCCCTGACTGGCAAAGAAAGCCTGGACATATTTTATCACTTCCTAAGTATTTTGTTTTCCTCCTGCCTGCCAACAGTCAATACAATGGCCTCATCTGCCTGCTGATAATAGCTCAAGTTATCTCAACTCTGCTGAGTTTACCAACTAACCTATCTTTAAGTTGCACCTATAGCAGGCTAGGCTGCAAATTTGATTTGGGAACCATCAGAATGGCTATCTTCACCTTCCAATGTTTGTAAGGCATAAACAGCATAATTTGACCTATTTTCAAATAACTTTACAAAAAGCTTGCAGGCCAGCTTTATTATGTAACACACTTGAAAAATTCTGAATGCTAAAATAGTCATCAGCAAAATCACGGAATAGTGAACTTATTAACACGTTCACCCTGAAAGTCTATTACAACTTTAGTATTCCATTAAAAACAGTGGAAACAGACCAACAATTTTTATTTATGGCAGTCATGAGCCAAAATGCATGTTATTTTAAATTGCACATAACATTTAAATTAAACTAGTCCATTTCTTAAAATACATTTGTGGGTCCAAATTTTAACCAGAGTTACACCTATTGGGTTTTCAATAGAAGAGGCAAACCTTTTGAGAATGCCCACAAGAAGTAAGGAAGAAAAAAGGAAAAATTTACCCTTTCTGATAGTGGCATTTTTCTTTTGTCCACTATGTTACTGCTACTTCCATTTATATATGAAAATCTCTGTGAAGATTTTGATATCCAGACATCCTAGGGCACTTCCTTAACTTCTTTTGAGATGCATAGTAGCTTGTGTTATGCTGCCCCACTGTACCTATACCCTGTAGTTTCCTATGAAACCAACTCACACTTGGCCTATGTTAACATAAACGTCTCCACAGAGACATCAGGGGAAACTTATCATTTCAGAGAAGTGGCATTACTTGCCTGCATCCAACACTTCTGGCAGTTCTAGGCTATGTGGTGCAGAAACAAAACCTTGATTACTTCTTTACTTTGCTGGTTTCTAGTTAGCTGTGGGAGAAACACTTTGCTTCATCTCTCTTTTCCTCTCACAGACCATATTCATATTCTATTATCTTCCACCAGCTGGAAAAGTCTGTCTATTCACTAAGCAGGGAGCCTAAGAAAACCCTCTTTAAATCCATATCACCATAGAGAATACTTGTTAGGGGTTCTAATTCTCACCTAATTTAGATCAATCTATCCAAAATAAACCCAGGGATTTAAATGGAACTGCTTCTTTTTTAAAGTTGTGCAACTCAAAAGGTACATCAGGAACCTCAAGATCAAAATCATTCTTACCGTAAATGAACAAGTGCTTTTTTTTCCTTAGTGAGTGGGGAATTTTTTTTTCTGTGACTGGGGAATATTTTTCTTCCATTAGTAACTGTTGCAGCTGCTGATGGTCTTACTTGAGATTCCTGATTGCAGTACTTTGCCATTCAAGTCACTGACACCTCCACATTTCTCTCAGAACGATACAAGGTTGTAATTCTAAGGATACAAATCTCAAGGTGAGAAACCTACTCTTTGCTATAATTACAAAAAGTTCTGATCATTCTGCACACCTGTGACAGGAATTAATGTCATTATTATCTCTTAAAAAAACCCACCTGATTAATGGGTTAAAGACTACAAAATTGTTCAGAGCTGTTAGTTTTTGACATAGCTAACTTTACTCATGAGTCTGAGTGTAGTCAATCACACCAGTTTTATGTGTGGTTGAAATCTAGCTCTACTGCTTTTTGGCTGTAAAGACTTCAGTTAACCTTTTCCTTCCCTCCCTTCCTCCCTTTCTCCCTCTCTTCCTTCCTTCCTTCCTTCTGCCCTTTCGCCCTTCCACCCTTTCACTCTTTAAAATTTTGTGGTTTGCAATCAAGTATTCTGAATGCCAAAGGGTACTATATCGAGGGTATAAAGAAACTGTAGGCAATCAAAGGGAAATTTGTATGAAAGCCAATGTACAATGCCACTGTAGGAAACAGAATATTTTCAAAGGGTTGTGATAATAAAAAACTATCTCGCAATATCATAATAAGGTAAATGAAGATCTTTCATACACTGAGAAAACTTTTATAACTAACCACTCCCTCCCATCACCCAAGATATGTCATGTTATGCTATAAAATCAGAGAAATTATCGTTCTGTATGAGACCATAGTTTGATTTTCTTCCACTGATACTGACCACTGGTGGATACTCAGGGTCACAGCATAATAAACAGGGACATGGTAAATGAATACATGGGTCAGAATACCAGAATATTGTCTCCAAAGAGTATACTCTTCTTAGTACATTCCAGAAATAATGAAGGATGGCATCCATATGGGATACCGCTCATCTTTGAGCTGAAACCTAGAGGAAGATAAACTATTTCTGTTAACTCAAACATTTTTTTTTTACCAAATGCTTTCTGAGGAAAAACGTAGAACCTTTATAAAGAGTTAATTGAAATGGCTCCATCATTACATGCATTGGAATGATAGAGAAAATACACATGATAGGAGAAGAGATTTAAAAGAAATACAGCTAATAACATGGAAGTTATCTTGATCACTTGACATAATAACAAACATGAAATATTTTCCAAATATTTACATTAATTTTTTTAAAGTATCAATTGACCAAACAAGTACTTGAAATATATAGTCCTCCAAAACCCCAGAACTGTTCTCATAAAATTGCTTTAAATTTTAATATTAAAATAAAAATTCCAGATAAAACAGTTTTTAAATTAATTTAAAATTAGAAATTTTTTGTATTAAACTTTCTATACAAGGAGGAAAATGTTCATAAGTTATGCATTAAGTGAATTAAATAAATATATTTTAAATACAGATCATATTATTTATTAATCAAGTTGATATATATCCATATATAAGTATTGTAAATGTAATTCTGAGAAGACTCACAAATTTCCCATGAATACTCTGAAAACAGTAATCCCTTCATTCCTCCTCAGTTATAAAAAAACTATGTTGTGTTTCCTTGCTCCAAGCTATCAGAGCATATGAAAGCCTTACAATATTTAATGATTTTAATTTCAAAACACTGATACAGAAAGAAAATGCTATGCTTCAGTTACAGAGGGAGTGAGAAAAAATAGAGCAGAACACCTTTAAAAGAGTGGCATGGCTTTGTCCTAACCACACTGCAAATCCATAAAATAGCCCTCCATCCTTTATAATGAGTGATCACTGGACCACATTTTGTCTCCCTCTCTTTACTTAATGACTACAGCTTTCGTAGACCCGAGCTGTCTCTGAGGTGAGGATGAACCCCAGAATGTATCATCACTGCTAGCCTTCTCAGGAGATAATCCCAGCTAGAAGTCAGGCTAAGCACCACCAAAGACGAATCCACGCTGATAGGCACATAAGGCAACACTTCTGCAGTGCCTGACTCTAATTAGAGCAGGGTCTAGCCCACAGTATTAATTTCTCACTTCCAAAAGAATGAAGAGGGCAGTAAATCTTTCAATGAAACTGGAAATAGTGCAGCTCTGCTCTACGTAAATGTGCAAAGTAGACATTCAAAGGTTATCCCTGAATCACGGCCTTATATAAAATCAGCCTGCCACCATGTTAGCATCATATGGTAACACTTTAAACACTTTATTTAAGCATTTCATTTAGGAAACAATTACTGTAAGTTTTTGTCTAACATAATTAATAGGTCAAGCAGCACTTATTAAGTCTTTAGGCATTAATTAACATTTAAAATTTTCACATATGACACATTAATTAGATATCAATCACTTATTAGAGCTACTGACATTTAATAAGCATTTTAATTTATAACAAACTCTCCTCCTATACACATCTTTCCAAACCACAAGTACCTGCAAATAGTAGTTTAACATGTTAAGACTTATTTTGTCTTTATAATTAGCATGTACATAGAAAACTCATTTTCTCTGTATATCCTTTAGTGATAAATACATATCTATATGTTTTCAGTACACTAATAAATGCCATAAATTTAATAAAATGCATAAAATGCATATTAAAATAATTTTAAAACCATAATTGAAATTACAGTATCTTTGTCCTCTTTCTGTGTCAGATTTGAACTTAAATTCTCTTCTGATTCTACTGTCCTGTCCTGAGGAAAGAAATACAAATGTCTAAGTGTTAATTGCTGACCTCTGTCACCCCTTAAATATGCATTCTTGTATCCACTTTGATACTCTTCTTGCATAGCTGTCTACTTTTGCAAAGATCTTGGCACTAGACACTTCACAGATACAATCTCTCTCTTGACCTAATTGCACTTATTATCAGTCAATTTTTATAATACTAACTAGGTATTTGGGATGTCATATAAAATCCCTACAGGGTGCCCAAACCTTACATATTGGCAGCTTGACAAGGACCAGAGAGCTGTGTTTCTTTAGCATATACTTTTGCATCTATTTTCCCCATAATATATGCACTAACCCATATAATTCTTATGTATTTGCAACTTTGCTGAACAAATAGGAATCCAAATAGAAATCACCTGTTTTTCACAGATGTTTCTTGTTTGAGGTACACCCATTTGATGAATTATGGTAGAATTTTAGAGTGAACAAATATGGAGAATTTCCTAACTGTACATGTACTTGAAACATTCTTCTTTCTGGAAAAGTTGTATGGCAGTAACCTGCAGGAAGGGGGCATGGGGTGCTTTAAACATGCACTTCCATGAGTTGACAGCATCCTTGTTTATCCGGCTGCCTCTGTTCTGCTCAGTGAACAGCAGCAGCTCGTAGTACCTTGCACTGCTACCCAAGAGAAGCTACAGCCAGAGCCACAGAAGAATGTGAGTACTAGTCAACTATACAAGTGGCACCTGCAATGCCTGAGACTTGACAGATCTGCAGTACACTTGTGAAGGCTTAATTGGGCTAGCACAGCTGACAACTAAGAGTAGATGCAAACTGTCCAGATGTTCTGGGAATACACATGCGAGTAACCATACTGTCATCTTTTATTACAGCTGTTAGCCAGATTAAGATACCAAATGTAGGCTAACATGCTATATCTTCACCTTTTTCCTGAAGTTTCAACCAAGACTAAAGGTAATTAACTGGCTTCATGTGAGTACTACACAGTTATGATGAACGTAAGAATCACAGAATCATAGAATCAACTGGGTTGGAGAAGACCTCTGAGATTATCAGGTCCAACCCTTGATCCAACACCGCCGTGGTTACTAGACCATGGCACTAAGTGCCACATTCAGTCTCATCTTAAAAACCCCTCTAGGGATGGTAAATCCACCACCTCCTTTGTCAACCCATTCCAATGTCTGATTACTCTCTCTGTAAAAAATTTCTTCCTAATATCCAACCCAAACCTCCCCTGGCAGAGCTTAAGCCTGTGCTCTCTTGTCCTACTGCTGATTGCCTGGGAGAAGAGACCAACCCCCACCTGGCTATAACCTCCCTTCAGGTAGTTGAAGAGAGTGATGAGGTCACCTCTAAGCCTTCTCTTCTCCAGACTAAACAACCCCAGCTCCCTCAGCCTCTCCTCAAGGACTTGTGCTCAAGTCCCTTCACCAGCCTGATTGCTCTTCTCTGGACCCACTCCAGCACCTCAATATCCTTCCTGAACTGGGGGACCCAGAACTGGACAGACCAATAAGGAGTGAAAAAACTAATTCCCTTTTTATTTTCACATGGAAAAGAAAAATGCAGTTGACTTGAAGGCTAGATTTCAAGAAGACCTTGCAACACTGACTCTCACAACACATACTCGGGGATCTAAAGAAAACTAGTTTCCTAGAATCTCTCAGTAGCTTACAGAGAATGATGTGCATCACAAATGACTAGTTCCAAGCAGAAACAAAACTCGTTTCTTAAGTACAATCCATAGCCCTTAGTTAAATACCTTGACTCTCTATACAATGCATGAGGAGGATTAAATGGTATTCAGAATACATAGCATGCTGTGCAAGATTTATATAATAGAGAAGGTCAAGACTTAAATCCTACACTTACGTCAGACCAGGTTTACAACTCAGAAACCTCTTCTGCACTAATGCAGTGTGTTCCTCCTTTCAAAATAACAGGCACCTGTTTCTTTTAAAACAGAGGTCTTGACCTCATCCCCAAGGACTGCTGCAGTGCTATATAAATCAAAATGAAGCCATATGAATGAAGCCATAATAAGGCCTGGCAGCCAAGATCAAAACTAATCTTTTAAAATTTTAAACCCCACTGAAATGTCTTGTGGAGTGCTTGCTCTTTCTACTGCCATGCATCTGCTTTGCAGAACTCATCGCCTTTTGACATCAGGAGATCCCTATTTTCTTCTTTTCTGAGCCTACATTTAGGACTGATTTGTTTTCATTGACTTTTAACTGACATTAGCTAATTATTAACTCTGCAGGATAGATTAAATTTTAATTTTAATGTCATTGTAAAACACCATGAGCTGCCTCAGCATGATAAGATGCTATAAAAGTTTAAACTGTTGTTATAAGTTAGCCACCTGTTCAAAACGTTAAAAATCTATGCATTTAAATCAATCAAACTGCACTGGATGCCCCATCAAGGCTAATGTTGATAAATTATACTCTTAGCTCTAGTTGATATAGAGTCATTATTCTCCAGAATGGTAATATATTGGACTGTGTTTCATAGAGTTTTAGTTGGGATTGCAGTGTCATTTAAAGAAATCCTAAATACACTCCAATACGTATTTTCCAATCTCCTAAATTGCTCAGAGATTATCTGGCTAAAGAGTACCTTTGAGGTTCTGTCTGGTGTGTGAGACATGTGCTAGAGATGTACTGTTCCAAAGAAAGTACTGTGGAATGGTAGAAAGGCCTATTTTTACACAATTCTTACCATCTCTGGGCCAAACCACAATGGGATAAGATGACATATAGAAAAAAACCTTTCTGTCTCAGGAGGCAACATGAATCTGCAGGCTGAAACAAATGAGATTTTTGTCTTAGGTGTGGTATATAGATAGGAAAAAAATCACTTATTCTGGATTTTCTACCTATAAAACAGAGCTAATATTTTTCCCATGCCTATCTTGTTTCTTCATATGGTAAGTTTACTTGTGTAAGTACTATTTCTTATTGAAAGTAAGGGAGTTCTTTCTCCATAATAAATCTAAATGTATATATAATATAAATAAAGGAAGGCAGTACATTCAGGCTACATATTTTAGTAGACCTAATTCTGCACTTAGTGATCTGACTTTACTACCTCTTGTTCTTCTTGGGCTCAGAAAAGGTTTATAAGTAAGCCAAAAGACATGGACTTCATAATTTTATTATAACTGAAACATGTGACAGCAGACTCTTCAGTTTCCCTTAGCTTAAAGCATGAGGCTTTGCATGGGTTTACCGTCCGTACCCATCCAGGACCGTGCATCCTGTGCACAGTGTCTGGCATAGGATGCTAAGAATCTCTGCCCTGACAGTGATTGGTAGTATCAGTGTAGCTGTTAGATGACAGAGGAATAGGGTACCATACACAGGTCCTGAGGTTAAGAAGCACAAAATGCCTTGCATCAGTGCAGCTGAAATCAAGCCTACTCTAGAGAGCACTCCAGGTGCCCACGACATAGCTATATGACCTGCATCTCTGAAGGATGTGTGTTGCTTCTGCAGTTCAAAGTGTTTAAAATTAGATGAAGTCTGTTGATACATCTTTCTGCTTCTGAATGCTGCTCTAACATTGTAACATATGTGACTATATGTTGGCTGTCTCTAGAGGTTTTATGAGTTTTTTGAGTGTTAGAAAGAGGATGCTGTATTTTTGTCATAGGTGTGGTAACTGAGCAATGACCCAGAATACGGCAAAGAAGAGAAAAATCAAGGAAAAAAAAAATTAAATTCTAGTGTCCATGCTTTGTCTCTGGGTTTCTTAATCATCAAAATAATACTTTCCTAACCAAAAATCAGTTAAGTTGAGTTTGTAGATGATTTAGACAATATCTAGATTCTGGGGGCAGGGGGAGAGAGGGCAAGTAGAAATCCTTAATATGGAAACACACTATTTTCCCAGTACAGACAAGTCCTTTGAATCTTTGAAAAACTTAAAGGTATCTTTCTTTAGAACTGTAATTGTTGTTTGCCTCTTTTTGTTTGGAATTTCTTCAGTAAGTTAGTAATAAAAAACTAAGTACTGTTTGGCATTTTTTCCATAGATGTGTATTGGGTATTTTTGTCCTAACTTTTCTCTACAAAACAATTCTGTGTAAGCTACAAGAAATACCACACAAAGGGGATTATGGAGAGCTGACATACTGTGTCATCTGTCATTTCTGACAAATGTAAATGCAAGAATAAAATCCTTAGTAGAAAATAAGAACATATGAGTCAGGGTTGAGTGAAAGGGCATCAAAGACTCTGGTTCCTGGTGCTTTCTCTTTACCTCTGTTGTTTTTCTGTGATTTATCTGCATAGTATATTTCTTATTCTGAGTTTTCTTTGGATGTAAATTTACCTTCTCATTTAAAAAAAGCAACATAGACCAGCAGCAGCTGTGAAATATCTGCTTGTACAGAAAATTCATATTAAGCTGTTGAGGGTAGTTTCTGTTAAAGGAAAATATATTTAACAACTCAAGAGAGATGAGGCAGACAAACCATGTACCCAGATCTGACCAGCAGTGAGGCTGCAGATGTGTTCTCAGGAGCCACACACACCAAGCACACACATACACCATGCATATCTATTTATACATAGACAGCCACACAGATCAGACACACACACATACCAGCCACAAAAGCATAGGCAGCATCAAAGGTCTCATCCTGCTTCCCGCTCTGGCAGAGCAGGTTGGAGGTCCACTGGTGAGAATATATACATACATAGTACAGTGTGGATCTTTCCAGCAGCTGGGCTCAGACACTCCGTCCAGTAGAGATGTTCCCAGATCCAAGTTTCAGCAGCTACTGGCATCTGGATGTTCAAGCCCTCAAGGCTGCAGTCCCACTCCTGTTGCTGATAGAGACTGTTGCACAAACACACACAGCTGATGAGGACTTCTCTGGTTCCCACAGTTAATCTCCCTGTGCTCCCATCCACAGACATACATGCTGGCCCCCAGAGACCCGTTCATCCCCTTCTTCCCAGCCACCTTGGCTGGCGCATTGCTAGCGATGCCATGCTCCTGCACTGGCTCCACTTGCTGCACCACAGACATATCCGTGTCCTCTGGTCAGACTCCAGTTGCTGCATGCACACCCCCACACATCCCCTTCCTCCTTCCCCATGCCCAGATACACGGATCGAGTAGAGAATTCTCACACAAAAAATAATTAGAAAGGAATTTAATAAGATAGGATGAACTGCAGTGGTCATATGGAGGTCATAACCAGGCAAGCATCCAGGCCTTCCCTTTATTCTTTATTTCTCACACTTCTTCCTCCCAGAATCATGTCTCTCCCCATCCCTTTCCTCCTCTAAATATCCCATAAGTCCCGTGCCATACTGAATTGCTCTTCCCCTGCTGGGAAACCTCTAGATTTCACAACCCTAAGCAATAACCCCATTAGTCTGAATGGTTATCCAAAGACCTGCTCCCATTTAATTTTGTATCAAAAATCGTGCAGCCAGAAAGACCGGAGAAGTGATTGTCCCTCAGTACTCAGCACTGGTGAGGCCACTCCTTGAGTGTTCGGTTTTGGGTCACTCACTTCAAGACATTGAGGTGCTGGAGCATGTCCAGACAAGGGCAATGGATCTGGTAGAGGATCTAGAGAGTGAGTCTTATGAGGAGCAACTGAAGCAGCTGGAGTTGTTTAGCCTGGAGTAAAGGAAACTCAGGGGCTCTCTACAACTACCTAAAGGACGAGAAGAGAGCCTCAAGCTGCACCAAGGAAGGTTCACCACTGAAAGGGATGTTAAGTGTTAGAATAGACTGCCTAGGGAAGTGATTGAATCACCATCCCTGGAGGTTCATGAAATGACTGGATGTGACACTTAATGCCATGGTTTAATTGAAAAGGTGATGATTGGTCAAAGGTTGGACTTGATGATCTTGGAGGTCTTTTCCAACAAAAATGTTTCTGTGATTCCATGATTCCCAATAACTCCTCATGATGGATTCCATGTATGCAAAATTTGGTTGAGGTTCTCCTGGGACAGCTATGACAGGGACGGACCTGTGTGGAGTGTTTGTTCCTCAGGAATCCCTAGTTTGAGTTCCAACTTGCCATTGTGCATTACAGTGCTTCCCTGATTTCTGCAAATGGGCCTTTGATGAGCTGTGAGACACCTTGGAGTACGACAGCAGGGTCTTATTTGGGGTCCCCTGCCTGCCATTGTATTTCTGAGCTCCTTTGTGTGTAGGCAGATGATTTTTGTCACATAATCTAACAGGTTTGGACCTCCATGCTTGTTGGTGACCCTTTAATCCCAGCTTTCAAAACTTCATTTGCTTTAATCAAGCAGCTTCAGTCTCACTATTTAATGGGCAATAAGTAGTTTACTCTCATTTTCTGAAAAAAAAAAAAAAAAAGGCATTAATGTCTTGCCTAGCTATGAGAAAACCTTTAAAGTGGTGACCAGAATTAAATTAATTTTTATAACTATGCATTCAGAATGAGTAGTTTTTATCTTTTCAGTATCCAAGGATCATGCTATCTGAGTACTCTTAAATATAATTTTCTTGTCTGAGGTAATTTACGCCCAAGAACTTTTGCAGAGGTGATAAGAAATGGGTACTTTCACCTTCCAGCAATGACTCAAATGCAGCAGCTTGTTCTGTGCTGACCAAATGTACAGCCTTGAATTCAGGTGGGTGCCGAATGCATATCTCTGATACTTGAGTGAGGCGAATATCCTCCCTTCGAACCTGTGGGACCCAGAAGAAATATTTATCTCCATTCAGACTAAGGAAGCATCAGCGTCTGTAAAACAATTGACTCCATGCTTGCCGAACCTTTGGGCAATAAGTAACTCTCATTTACCTTTCGGAAAATGCTTCACCTAGTCTACAAGCAGTAGAATTTTAGTCTCATTGGCATGAGGGCTTTTCTGTTAGATATGTTTGTACTATTTCTTAATGATTATATTTTATGGTAATTTCTTTTTGCTTTGAAGACATAGTCTTGGTCCTCTATGCGGTGTACCCATTATCACTCTGACTTTCAGAAGGTAGAAAGCAGAGAAAAAAATACCCTGAGAAATTTATGAAAAAAAATAATTAGGCAATATCCATCTAAACAAGAGTTTGGGATTAGAAAAATCTTGTATGGTTTTTTTAATTGCCTTTGCAGAATAAGCTGTGCAGAAATGAAAACCTGAAAATAACTATATGCTATTCAGTAAACTTTGGAAGAACTTTTAGAAAACTATCCATAGAGAATGCAAAAAATTCTAGTATGCCTGTAATGCTAGATGAAATCCTTCTCTTATCTTGGTGGCTTGCTGTCTGCTGCTTTTGCAGCAGCACAGAAAAAAAAAAAAGAATAGAAATGAACTTGCATTATCAAAGGGCAGTAGAAAGTTTAAAACTCTTACCTAAAGTATAGAGAATGAAGTTTATAATGTATACTAAAAATATAGAGAATGAAAAACTGTTTTTTTAGTAAAATTGTGACTCTATCAAGGATAATGATTTTATTTTTGATAGACCAGAAATCCTTTGAACAACATTAAAACTGTATAAAATTGAACTAGAAAAAAAAAACTGTTTCAAGGGTCATCTATTCTGGAGTTCATTTAACCTGTTCTTAAAAAAAAAAAAAATCTGTTTAATTAAGAATTCCTAAAGGGAATGACTTCTTACTTGGATTGTGGGGCCTACAGTGAATATTTCTGGATCCAGTTTAAGTGATTAAGCCCTTATTAAGTCTCAGGTGAGCTAACTTATTAAACCTAGGGAGTGGTTCATCTCACCTTATATTTTACTTCTGTATATAGCCAATATAAATGCATCCTGGGTTCAGCTCAAATGCCACATGTAAGTATAGCTATAATGTCACAGTTTATATTCCTGGGGGCCTGGCAAATATGACATGGCATTTACAGGGAAGGAGTGTTTGTAGTGAAAGAACAAAAGGTTTCTTGTGAAGGTATCCAAAGGTACTTTTTAGCATCCAAAAGTGCATTAGACACCTCTGCTTAGGCAACTTAAAAGTATCGTCTCCTTTAAGCCTTGGGTGAAACTCATCTGAGTGGATCTAGTACAAAGGTTATTATCATACTGTGTGCTCTGTCTTGATATATACTAAATCCCTTTTCCTCTGCAGTTAAAGAAATAAAATTGTAAATGAGATACATGAAATAAACTTTTTTTGCTCTATTCAGCACTGATAAGGGCCTCAGCCAGACTACTCTTTCCAGTTTCAGGGAAGATAGTTTAAGGATAAAGGAAAACAGAGGAGAGCCCAGAGGACAGCCACAAGAATGCTACAGTCCATTTATATAAAAAGAAAGTTTTGTAAAAACTTTTTGTAAAAAAAGAAATGAATAGAAATACATAAAAGTAGCCTCTCACTAAAGATTTTTTTCTCCATAGTCTCCATTATGCCTCATGGTCAACAGAACAGATAAATTGGCTTAATTTTTAGTGAAGAAGTTTAAATTAGAATTTAGTACTTTTAAAATGGTAAGATTTTGTGCACAAAATGGCCTTCCAAGGAAGATAATGGGATCTCTTTCACTCAGCATTTTACAGTAGAGTACCAAAAAAATCTCCTAGTAGATATTTGAAGTGTGTTTGATTCTTGCCAAATACTTCTCATTCAGTTTTTAAAGAAATGATGGGATGAGTGTTTGAGGTCCTTAGAATCCATGTTTCTGTAATCTGGTAAATGATTACTTAGCTTTAGCCAGTTTGAATCTACATTCCCAGGTTAAGCTGGATTCATCTGCTAGGATGTCAGTGAGTTACAGAGGCAAAGATTAAGATCCTGACCTGAGACAGGGCAGGACTAGGTGCCAAGTGTGTATCAAGCCTCAGAAAATAAAAGTACTCTATAAGCAGGTGATACAGCTACAGCTTATATCTCTGTGTTGATTTTAAGGGATCCCAGACAATTTAGCTTAGACTAATTTCTGTAGGTGATATGAACCTTACATTTTCTGAGTTTTGAAACTTTCCCAGATCAATATATTTGATAAATCTTTCCTTGGAAAGCTGGATAAATATACTAATTTTCAAAAATAACCAAGGACGTACTTTAGGGCCATAGGTCACTTTTTAAGGACACTGGCAGGTAGACTCAGAGCAATTATTTTCACAGAAAACCAGTAATGTGAAATTTCCTAATTTGAGAATTAGTTAGTAAAATTTAGGATGTCCGAATTCAGGATAGAAAACTCAACATAATATTTTCATAATGCATGCATGTTCTTGTTATAATACTGTCTTGAGTTGACCTTAGATGTTAGACAGTGCATAATATGAATGCTCAAAGGCTATTATATTTCATGTTTCAACATTTGAAAATGCTATTTATAGAGCTATCTCTGTGTAGCTTTCTAGAGTTTTTACCTTTAAATTATTATTTTCTTAATGAAATCTAATAAGGTGTTGATTTTTAGTATTTACTATAGATTAAACTAACTTAAATTTAATGAAGATCCTCAAACTTAATTGAAAAATTACAATAATTTAACTAATCTGTGCCTGATAATATGCACACTTCACACAGAGATAGTCAGACATGAATTTTAGATGGGAGTACCTCACTTCCTTTCCAAAAGCAGCTTTCAAACAATACTTGCAATCGAGGTTTTTCTACCATATTTTCTCTGTAAGTATAGCCAACATTTTGAATGTACAGATTACTTCATTTGAGAATCATTAATCATGCCTACAGTTATCTAGATACCTCATAAACTGAGGCTAAGCTTTAAAAACCCATGTAGCCTTGGCTTCCAGGAATTCCTGTCAAAGAGACAAAGAGAAAACTATTTCTTCTTCTGAATAATAGAGGTAATTTTTGAGTTAGTTTTTCTAATGCCCTGGCACAGTGTTTCAGACAATAATACCTGGAAACAATGTAGTAACTCTCTGGAATGTTCATGAAGACATCTCAGAGCCAGAGGAAAACTATGAAAATAAAACAATAATTTTCTTTTTCTTCCTTTAGATTATGAAAGAAATAACAAATAAATGTTTAGTGTATCCAAGATACATGCTAGTCGGCTTTATCACAAAAGAGGAGCAATATCTGCCTTTAGAAAAAAACAAAAGGAACTGGTGGCTGTCCAGTTCCCTCAACTGCACATATAACATAAGACTAAGATTAGAAATTAATTTACTGGTACAATTAATTGAGTCATGTAATTCAATATATTCTCAACTGTTGCTGCCATTAAGTATATTCATACAGGCAGTGGGCATCCCAGAGAAGCATTGTACATTGTTCTAAATAAAATCTATGCAAGGTATCTATTGCACCACCTGCTGAAGTCTTAGCACTCCACTAATGGACCTAAAATGGTAGTTAATTTAAAATTTATATGCTTTTCCATGCAAAACTTCGTGAACAGCTGCACTTCTGATTAAGAAATTTTGTCAAGAGATCTTGAACCCCAGGAGGAGAACACCAAAAGAAAGTTTATGGCAGGTGAAACATATCTTAGATTAGTTTAGTATTAAACATATGGAACATAAATGAAATTCCACAGCTTCATGATTAAAGGAATGTATTACTTAGAGGGTCCTTTACTGAATATTTCATCCTTTAGTGTACATAACTATCTCTGATTTTACTTTAGAGGAAGATTGCCATAAGTTGCAATGAAGAAATGTTAACCAAAGAAAGACTGCGGCATTCCAGACTATTCTGGTATTCTGAAATATTGTGTATGCCTGGCTGTCATTTTTTCTTTTTTATTCTTTTTAAGTTAGACAGGTCTATTACAGCTTTACACTTGTTGCTTTAGAGCAACAAGGAGTATAAGTTATCAGGGTGTTCTAGATGTGTTTGTCGTTAAGACACTGACTACAGAATCATGATATTCCATTTAAATCTGATAGTTTAAAATCCATAAATCTGGCTCAGAATATGGCTTATGTAGGAAGCATGAACAGGTGGAAGAGTGTAACATTTCTGGCCTATGATTCTCTAGTATTCTTGCTGATAATGCAGTGGCATTCCTTCAGAGTGAGTAGGTCAAGACAATATGAATACATATATTTGGATGTCCCTTTACATCATGACCAGTTAGTGCCCAGTAATGGAACATGGCAAACTAACACTAGCAGAGATGCTTTAGCACTAAATACACACAGAGAAGTAAAAAAGTGATACTTGTAAAGGTTTTACAGTCCAACATGGTTCTTACAAAAATAATTCTTACATAAAAAGAGGAAAACAAATCCAGAGTTTTAGTAGGTTCTGGTTTTATTTGAGTTTCTCCCTGGATCTCTATTGCCAAAATAGAAATGCACAGATGAAAAAGTACTACGTAAATGATTAGTTATTAGGATTCTCAGTGTCTAAGAGCAACTACAAAAAAAAAAAATTAAAAAATATCAGCATTTAATATTTTTCTTAAAGAGTTTTTTCCTTCCTTTCTCTTCAAAACATCAACATACTGTATCAATTATTTTAAAAGCTTTACCAACAAAGGTTACAATTTTTATTTGCCCCCTCCTTATTTTCTTCAGAGGAAGCAAAGTCAAATAACAGTTTAATGAGTATCCTGCTATCTGAGACCTTTGCTTAACCCAGGAGCTGTGCAAAACCAATTAGAAATGTACATTTGCAAATTGGGTTCATACAAACATGACCGGCTCCTCCTTCCCCTTCCTCCCCCACCCCCAAAACAGGAGTTGATTATAACTAAACTCAGTTTGAAAACACAGTTTGAAGAGTTTGCTGATGATGTAAATGTTGTTAAAGTCTTAATATCTATAATATTTTTCTTTGAGAACCCGTGTCCTAACCCAAATGGATACTCAAGCATCTACACTTTAAATGTTCAAACAGATGATCACAGGGAATTACTTTTGTGATTGCTTGTTCTTATTTTGTTGTTTCATTTAGTTTTGGCATTTATTCATTTATTTATTCACATGAAGCCTTCTGTGATGCAACTGAAAAGACAGAATTTTTCTTTTCTTGAATCCCAGCCAGGCACATAGGGTGTTCAGTTTTCCACACATGAAAATTCCACTTGAAATGCCTGTGTCTATTCTGTTTAACATTCAGATGACACTACAGAAGAGAATGTGCCCTCTGTAGATGTCTGTAACACAGATGCAGATGTGCTGTGGCTTAACTCTGGAGTCGTAGTTTGCCTCCACACACTGCTTCCTCACCCTTTACAGCGGGATGGAGGAGACAATCAGAAGGATGAAAGCAAGAAGACCTGTGGGTTGAGATAAAAACAGTCAAATAGGTAAAGCAAAAGCCATGCACACAAGCAAAACAAAACAAAGGATTCATTCACCACTTTCCATGGGCAGGGAGATGTTCAGCCATTCCCAGGAAAGCAGAGCTCCATCACATGTAAAGGTGACTTGGGAAGACAGAGACCATCACTCCCAACATCTCCCCTTCATCCCTCAGTTTTGGATACTAATTATGATGCCATATGGTATAGAATATCTCTTTGGTCAGTTGAGGTCAGCTGTCCTGACTGTGTCCCCTCACCACTCCTTGTGTATCCCAATTCCGTTTGTTAGTGGGGAAATGTGAGAAACAAGGAACTGACATTGTGTAAGGATGGTTCACCAATAGATAAAACATCCTTGTTTTATCAGTACTGTTTTCATTACAAATGCAGAGCACAGCACCATAGAAACTACTATGAATAAACACTATCCCACCCAAAACTAGTGCAAGATGTCAAGTATAAGTATCTAAAGTGGCAACAGATGACTATGGGGAGTCAATTGAATGAAATCTGTATCCATTTAAAAAAAAAAAAAAAAGGCATTTTTAACTAGCTTTAACAATAAAAATATACTTTATGAGAGGGATGTCAAGGAAAAGGATGGGCCTCTCCTCCCTTCAGTATCCTTTCTTTAGAGCAGTATACTATATAATCTTTTATGCTATAGTATCTCACTTCTCATAGAACATATAACCTGCAGCTGGTCATAACACTGATACTTTACACTGCTTTTTTTAGAGAGAGTGAAAGAGAATGAATCCAGGGCAAAGCATTTTGTAAAATCCAAATGGTGCCACTGTTTTGCAAAGACATTCCTCTAGAATAAGTTTAGAGATTTGCATATGAATGGTCCAACTCTGAATGTTTCAGATTCCAGTCTAACCAAACAACCAATCACCAGGCTGACCTTGAAGTCTCAGAAGTCACAGATAAGAGCTACTTTACAATACTAACAACCTTTTCTTTCAGGAAAGGAGGGGTGTGGGAGATTAAAGCAGCAACAAAATACACACCTCAGAAAAATTAATCTCCTTTTGGACTATAATCTGCAAGCACACATTCTTACCGTCCTGCAGTTCAGGGGTAGCAGAGGACAAGGAAGCTAAATTTGCACTTGGAAGTGCAACTATTGAAACAGATTGTTCTCTATTTTGCGAGAAAAAAAAAAAAAAAGAAAAAGAGTCTTGGCAGTTCCTCAGTTCTTCACAACATGAAGTTAAAGGTCAGTATTAGTAATAGTGAGGCAGCTAATACTGCTAAGTGCTAGTAAGTGGCCATAATGCACTTCAGTACACATAAAACAAACTCATGTGTTGTATACAGGTATAATCAGTAGGTCCATTAAGTGGCATATTAAATATAATTCATAAAACAAACAGAAGAACTTTTTAATGATGTAAAACAACAATCAAATCTTTTCAAAATCATTACCCATGTAATAAGACAAAACGTCCTTTTTAATCAAAGTTCTTTTCCTTGTCATCTGTTCTGCAGGGCAGAATCCTTCCCTCTTACAGGCCTCTCCTTCTACAAGAGATGTAATATGTTTCCCAATCTTACTACATTTTTTTTTTAAATTGTTTCCAAGAATTTCCCTCAAATGAGACATCATTTCTTCACACTTTTACTTACCCAAGAACACTTTTCCAAGTGTCTGCATCACTAGTTTTTCCTTACTGTTGTAATTGTATTTCCAAGTTACCTCACATCTGTTATTTTGTTACAATGGAAGTTTTTAAACAATAAAACGAACAAAAAAGTGCTCACACACCTAAAGAAAGATGCCTTTTATTTCTCAGGTCCACTATATCACCACAATCTTGCAGGTTTCGTTATTTAATGTTATGTTCAAGGCAAGGAACAAATGCTATTCTCTAAGCTGCCTACTTGCCTCACCGCAGATGCAGTTAGGTAGTGAATATTTATGACAGCTTTTAAGGCAATATCTATTTCAGAAATTAGCCTATCTGGTCTTTTCCTTCTGGTTACCCATCACAGTAATCACTTAAAATTATAAGAACAGCTGCATAAGGTCTTGCATCCCATTTGCAACCGTGGTTATAAGTAGATAACTAAGGAAGAATAAAATCAATAAAAACACTTCCTCCTATGCTCTCACAACCCCCCACTCTCTGTTAACAGCTGAGGGGTTTCAGAAGTGGGACATTTTTTCTATGGATGAGTGTATATTACAGCTTTAGCTTGTGTGCTGTTTTAGAAAACATCCTTGTCGCCTTCGTCTGCTGCTCTGTGATTTGCCTCTACAAATTTCCTTGAGGTATCTAAGGCTTACTGTATATTGTAATCTTCCCAGGAGAGAAAATATATACAGTTCTTGGACTTACGGTGCTCTGAGCATGTCAGGGAGCCACAGACATGTTTCAATAGCAATCACACAGCCTTCTGTGTCTGCATGCACAAGCAAGTTCAGGAAAAAACCTTGTTTTGCTGTTGATGACAGCTCTAAGGTCACAGTAAGCCTTGTCTTCTTAGTGCTGTGATACAGAGCCTAAAAACAACTCTTTATGTTAATGGCAAACAAAAATTAATTCTATATGTGAATGGCTTCTGAAAATTCAAAGTAAATTTAAATACCAAATGAGCACTTCACACAAAAGGTGGAATTCTCATCTTTATGAAATCAGAACTATTTAATAATCATATGATGTGTTTATAAGAAATTGTTTAGCAGTAATGATAAAAATGTAAAGCCAGAATACTCAAATTCAAAGGGCAACATCTTATAACCTATAACTTTACTCAGGTACTTAAATAATTGTAAGGCCCAGACATTAAAAAGATGACATGAATTCTTACTATTTGTTTCAATGTTTTCAATTAACTTCAAGTGATTCTCAATAAAATATAAAATACAAAGCTAAAGTATTTTTGAGGGCTTATATATCTTTAGAGAATGAAAAATCCTCTCTCACACTTTTTCCTAAAGTGAGGTCACAGAGCCTATATCACAGATTTATTTTCATGTAAAAACCCCAAATATTTCTATTCCAACCAATTATTCAGAACGTAAGCAGGAAAACAGATGATGATGATGATTACTGTTATTATATCCTGATTATTTATATGGTTACCTTTAATATCTTTGACTCTTATTCAAAACCAATGGAAACATTATTTACGAATTAATTTTTTGTACATTAGAAACTTTATTAATAAATGGATTTGCTACAAAAAAACTTTAAAAAATATATCAGATGTTTATAATTAAACACTTTTTTAATTCTACTAGAATAACCAGCAAAATTGGCATGAGTCTGATCATTTTGTTTGCTTGTTTTGTCTCTAAAAAGCATGAAGGACAGCAGCTAGATTAGTAGGTGTTGGAAGTGGAAACAGACTGGATTGTATGTCAGGTTCACACATTAGGAGATGGGAAGGTCAATGGAAACCTATTCTGTAACAGAAAAATGAATTCATAGCATGTATTACAGGGCATGAAGACTCAACCTCAGAAGTCTGGAAGAGCAGAACCTTATGCTGATCTTATAAGGATACATAACTTTAAGAATTCAAAGGCTGTGGCTGCCTCCCTGTTTACTCAATCAGTGTTCAGTGTTGGTTAATGAAAAATTATACAAGCCAAGCAGAAACCTAGATAGGATCTTCTTAGCCCAAATGGGAGGTTTTCAGTCATCTTATTACAGAGAATGTGATTGATCTCACCTGCATTTAAGTTATATGCATTATCTAAATTAGAAATCTACCTGTAGATGAACTAGTAATCCTACTTTTGTACTGACAGACGAAAGGAGCAATTTTAGGGCCGAGTTGTTCAGCATAATCTCTTTAAGTGCCTCTTTCCACTGGCTATAAAAGGATCTTGAGGTGACTAGCTTAGATGCCACTCTCTGTAATTTGGTCACATGAGCTCCAAACAGTGTACGTTGCAGATTTTCCACCTCTGCAAAAGAAAATTTTGTAGATGTTATGTGGAACTCCACTTAGGACCAGCTAGTTTTGGTTTCCGTTTTAAACAATAATAACTAAACAACAATGACTGTTCCTTAAAGAATACTATAAAGCAATACAGATAAATATACAAAGGATAAAAGGGTAATACTGTTATGAGAAAGAGAAACAAAATTCTTAAAGTCATATTTCTATTAGAAGGATCATCATGGTTTGATTTAGGATTTTCATTTAGATGGTCTCAATGAGAGTAATGAATTAAACTGTAATGAAATTACAGTTACTGAAATTCAGTAACACTGAATCTTTTCAGCAGAGTTGAGAAGAACAGAAATATTTCTGTGTTAAAGGCCAAACATCTTAGCCCCTTCCCTCCTGTCCTTTTCTCTTCGCTCCTCTCCTCCTCAACACAGTTAGAAGTTCCAAGACATCTAGGGAAACACTTAGGAAATAACTCTTCCTAATTACAAGCAGTGAAATCAACAGCTTAACCCTTCTCTAAACTTTTTTAAAACAAATTTCATGACAGATATCTTTAGGAAGAGATTTGAAGTATGTTCCAAGTAAACAGATTTAGTTTTTTACTTTCATGTCACAGATTATATGATTAGCACCATTTCATATTCACCCATAATTTAATTGAAAAGTGTTTTTAAAGTGGTCTACAATAATCACTTTTTAGTTGGTCTCTGCACTTGATTTACCTGGAGAGATCACCGGCAAATTTCTGGAGCTGGCCAGACTTTGAAAGGCTGTATCTATGCCGGTAGATTAAAGGAGATTGTGGCCAAATCCCTGGCCTGTTAATGCTCTAGAAGAAACATTCAAACTGCTTAATCATATAATAAATATAAAAAGCCACAAAACTCAGACCAAGTGTAGCCAATCTTCTCCTCACCACTTGGGTCATTATAATGCTGCATATAACACTTGTATTGTCTTTTTATATGTCTCATATTAAAGGAGCTTCAATATTAATGGAAATCACTATTCAATCTCATGGACTACCCGTTTTTGTTAAAAAAAAAAAAAAAGGATCAATTTCTAATAATAAAATGTATCTATAGAACGGAACACAGACACCTTTTGTAGATAATAATCTCCCAAAAAGGTTTAGTAGAGGATATAAGGAATGCAAGCACTGTGAAGTGTCAGAATTTGGATGTAGGCTATGTCACTGTGAAAATTTGTCTGCAATTCTTGTTGTCTAAAAGAAAATTTGTCTTACAAATCAGTTTATAGATCCTTAAGGCCAGAAGTAACTATACAACATTCCATCAAAAAAAAAAAAAAAAGTAATAGATTATTATATGTGGTCTTTCCATCAAGTCCCTACTTCTCATTTAGGTAAACTACTACAGATTTCAGGCAGTTGAGCTTACTACAGAAATAATGAATGGCAATGGAACAAACTTATCTCTAGTTTAACTGAGATTTTCAACAGTCGTGTTTAACATTCCAGTTTAAATACATCTAGCTTCAACTTCCAACCACCTGACTTCACTACATGCACATAAATGAGATTTAAAACTGCTACTTTCTGAAAATTCATCATGCAAACAATTAGTGACTTTTTCTTTGATAAATTGTCTAGAAAGACAATGGATTTCATTAAATCTGACTTTTGACAAAACATGTATCTAGGTTTCCTCTATGATCAAAGGAATGAAGTATATAAGGTAAGAACATTTTTTTTGTCCCATCCTAAGATCAGCATCAAGGGAAGTGACATATTCATTAAATAGTCTCTATACCAGACGCTTAACTTTTAAAAAGAGTAAAGATTAGTGAGACAATTAAAAACTGAATGGTGAAAAACCTGAGATGTTTCTGAAACATCTGTACTGCTATTCAGATCATATTTGAACTCCAGCAAAATAAGCCTTTATCAGTATCTTTAGAGTGCTGACATCAAAACTGAAGAACCTTGTAATGAGCTCATTATCATGCTGTATTTATAAGAATACCACCTGGTCTTACTCTGTGTATTTATTATGCATCAAACATTCTGTTTACAGGCTTAGCCACTGTATTTTGTTTGGATTGTATTTTCCCATGATAGTGATATTTCCAGGGCACACACTGTCTTCAAAAAAAGGTTTTATAAGTGACTTAATCCTAGGAGTTCACTAGTCAAAGAGAGAGAAAAAATGCTGCCTTACAAATTAATCCCCTCCTGCAACAGTGAGAGAAGAGATCTCTAAAACAAAAGCACAAACAGAAGTCACTTACTCAGCTCTACTAAGCTTGTGATGTTTGAAACAGTTTCAGTCTAAGGTGATCACATGTATTTGACAGGAGTTCTCTGAGCAACTGGAAAGCTGTGATCTCAATCAGAAACAGAGAAAAATCCATCATTCAGACTCCTGCTGCAAGGAGGAGTGTCGGAGTTAAGATACCTGTTCACATACCTACTCTGGACATCCAGAAAGGCATGAACGCACAGGAAGTTATGTGCCTTCATTCAGTAGTCTTTTAGCCTCCCTTTGCCAGTATTCATCAGCTCTTGCTAGCATATTTACTTTTCATTAGATTTTCCAAATGAAAGACAAAAAAGGCTACTAATTCTTTGGTAATATCCTCTGTTTACTCTCAGGATATGAACTTCAACATTTAACTTAAATGAACTTTTGTTTCTAGATTTCATTGATATATTATGTTTTGAAGAGCAATTAGATATTTTTAACACAGCTGAATAAAAAGTTACACAATTAAAAAGCAAGTGAATGAAGACTAGATTCAAACTTAACTCTAAACACACAGAAGGCAATGGAATTAAAGATACACTTCAAAGGTTTGGATATCAAGTACAAGTAAATACACTGAAGCATCTGATTAAAGACTCAAGACTTAAATGCAAATATTAGAGTAAATGGTGGCATCTTCTTGCAAAACCTCAAAAGAGCATTTATATGTAATTCACCTGGAATTCAGTCACAAGTTCCTAATTCAACATGCAGAGTATCTCAGGAAGAATTGCACTGTGCAAATGGACTTTAGTATCTGCATTAGTATCAGTCCAACGGATTTTAGCATCAGTCCAATTATCAAGTGGTTTAATATCTGATATAACAATGAAAAATTTATATTCTGTGTCCTATATATGTATATACCCAAACAAAAATATTTTATATCATAATTATATTGCAATATACATATATTTATTTAGATTACACTTAATACCACAAGTATTGTGCTTGTCAAAGTTTTTGTTGATGAACATACCCAGTTATTTCTTACCCATTCCTTTTGCTTCTCTAACTTCTCAGTAAGTGTGATATTCGTGTAGCCATGTTCTAAAGGGAATGAACATCATAAAGATGAGAAATTTTCCATCTTGAAAGAAGTGTGAGGACTTCAACAGATGACCAATGGAATTAAAAGAATGGTTTCAACATTCTGTGTGTTCTCTACAAAAGGGTAGCATGGAAGTGTGCTTTCTAATGATATTCCTCAAAAGTAGGATTTATATAACTAGTCATTAGCTGCCTCTCCATAGAATGGCTTCTGTTTGCTGTGATGTCTGATTTGAATAGTGAGATGTAAAACACACCTGCAGAGAGTAGAAACCAGCATATACCTATTTGTTTGAAAATCAGCAAGGTGCCACCAAAAGGAAAAATCACTTAAATTGTTAAATTTGCAGTTAAAAACAGTGAATTTTATAAAAAATTCAATAGCACAAATTTTCAAGTTTAGTAAATACAAACAGCAATTTACAGAGCTTTAGGAGCATATATGTTCAGTTCCTGCCAAGGAGATCTAAGTAAAACTAAATTTTCACTTAGGCATTTGTAGTTTAGCATTAAAATACATTCAGATGAGTACCAATAATGCCCAAACATTTTGACATTTGGCTGCACTGAAAATTCAACCCAGAAAATATAAAAAAAAATCTATAATGACTTTTTACATATGCATTTTCATACACATGGGAAAATCTGATTGATGTCCCCTTACAGATAAGACCTAAAATAGTCTTTGAGCATGAATGCTCATGTCCTCTATTTTGCACTCTTATCACATCTTTCTTTTATAACTTATTCCTTTCTTTTTTAGTTTCTCCCATAATTTCCTTATTTTTCCCCAAATGCAAAAAAAAATTGCATATTTGCTCAGTCATTCTTCCCTTTTATGTCAAGTGCATATATATTTCTTCTCTTATTATTTTCCTTTCACAGTAAAGAGAAAACCAAAACATCACTATCAAAATGTTTCATTTTCCCAGTACAAAATATTTACACTCTTTCCACACTGAAGTTCTGTCAGAAAAGTTTTGATAAAACTGGCACATTTTTGTAGATGCTGAAATTTCATCTAAATGGCTTTTTTTTTAATAGAAAACTGATATGTAAAAAGAAACCCCAAAACTAAAAACGAAAAACCAAAAGAAAAAAACTCCATCAATATCCAGGTCTAATATTTTAGGACAGCTACCAAATTTTCTTTTCTCTTGTTTATGCTTTCTGTCACTGAGCTCATAAATAATTTATTTTACTTTTATATTTGTATTAATATTACAAATATATATATAAATGATACAAAAATATTTATATTATTAAATAAAATATTCTATTTTATTTACACTGTGCTGCACTGCAGCAAGGTGGACAACACCACTACTTTGCTCCAACATAAGAGTTTTGGATTCTGTAAACACAAAACCAAGCAACCTGTTTAGATACAATATCTCCTTATATTTTACCTATCAGCAGCTCTTTAGTTTGACTTGTGATGCAGACATAGTTGATCATCTCTCTACCATTTATGTGTTAGGTCTGTGCCTGGTATCCTTTTGGCCTAGGCCGCTTCATCCTCTCCCAAATTATTCACCAAATGGTTGTTTTGTGTGCACAGAAAGGGATGTGACTATTCCACCTCTCTGCCTTCTTGTCTGTCTTGGAAGCAATAAAAGATTTCAAAAGTTTGGCATGTCCATCCAAAGTCAGTTGGCTTTAGTGTTGAAGAACCATCCCTGGCACTGCTTAGTTGATTATTAACCTCTGAAACAACCTCCTAGGACAGCCAGACACTTATTCTTTGATATTTCAGACACTTAATTAGATGTTTTACTTCATCTGTTCTGATGTTTGTAATTAATTATTTTCAAGCCTGCTCACTGAAACAGCATCAGAGTTCTCTTACAAAGAGGCAGTGCATAAGTAAATAGGTGACAGGCTAGCTGAACACATTCATCATAGCAAGAGGAAGCAGAGAAAGGAAAAGTAGCTCCCAGGAAATGTTGGTCTATTAGAAGTATGTTTTTGGAACAAAAATACCAAGTGATACAATCATATTCTAGATTTTCTTATTTTTTTCATAGATATGTGCACTTCCATGGCCAAAGTTTGGAATAAATACTTTTATTAGACTATTGTATGCAGTAGGAGTAGTAAAAAATATATATGCTATATCAGTCCTATTTCTGCATATTGACTTGTCACCGTAAAAGAGAAAAAATATAAATTGAAAAAATTACAGTGAGCAGTTGCACATTTTCTCAGCCTTTGTTCTTTATTTTCAGAACGGGACTAAATTTTATATAAATGTACAGTAAATGGATCATTCTGTATCTATGCAATAAAATTGGAAAAGTCAAAATACAGACAAGTATCGTGTTTCATCATAATGGAAAATAATACTTCATCAGTAATCTTTAAAGGAGAAAACTGACAGTATTTCATAAAATAAGTTTAAAGATGACTTTCTAAGGTATATTCCTCACTCTAAGCTAGATTCCAACTGCTGCCCATATAAGCCAATGGAAAAGAGATCTGCATTGCCCCAAGCAAGGAGATTTGATTTCTATACTTCACAACACTTTCACCTCAAATATTAAACTTAGTGTAAGCTATACTGTTTGTTTTGGTTTGTTTAAGCATACTCAGGATGCCTAAAGCTTTTTAGCCTTATATATTTATGCATTAATGTTCAAATAAATAAATATCATGATGGAAATGCACTCAGGCCTGCAAGAATGTTATTCAATCTGACTTAAAACATTTTATAAACATTTTATTTTTCCTCATCATTCTCTTCTGTTTGGAAATATTTACTGTTTATTTATGCTGTTTATTATCAGGTGCTATAAATAGTGTCCATCAAATAAGGCTATTAAAAGTTGACATATAGCAATATATGTATTTGTCTTCATGGAACCAGGTCCCTTATTCTTACCCAAACATAAAAATTCTTAGGGTCACTACCACCAAGAAAATACTCCTAATTTTGGGATGCAAAACTGGTATTTATTGAAAAGTTTTAAAATATTATCGGAATATCTAAATTATTTTCCCTGATACCAAATATATGAAGCAAATATAATTTCACTTTTCTGTCAGAGAAAAAATAAAATTTTCAGTATAGCTGTCAGCAATCTACTCAGGATCTCAGATGCGCTGCACATGCTGTAAGAAATACAGTAAGTTCAATCTTCTGCTCTAGCCTGGGCATGTCCACATAAAATATATATGTAGAATTCATACCATTTTTACATATTCCACATCTCTGGTAGCTACGTCAAGACCTTTAATGAAGTGAAACAGGTACTTATTTTCTCTCACGATGGAATGAATTGCAATACAGAAATCTGTTTCTCTGTGACGATTACAAAAATGACCTCAATAAATACATCCAGTGTGGATATCTATGCATTACACGGCAAGTGTTAGGTGAAATAAATCGTATCTGGGAGATAAGAGAGAAATTTACATCCATAGTAAAAATGTGAACCTCTACAAAAAGTCTTCATTATATAAAATTTAACATTTCTACAGTTATGACAATATGAAGTAGAAATATGGTTATCCAAATTTGATATCATTATTGCTAATGAATCTTGGCAATCATAATATTTAAAACCGGGTCTGGAATGAGCCTAGAAAAAACAGTCAGTATGTTCCACTGTTATGTACATTAATTTGTAATTTTACTTGAATGCATCATATAATAAGGAATAAGTAAAAGAAAACTGAAAATAGTTATATCATTAGAAGTTCTGGCCTAAAGTAGTTGTAGCATAGACAAACCTTCTCAATGGAGACTACTACACAAAATCTAGACAATGCTAATTAAACCCGCTTTCCTCCTCTACTTCTTTCCCTTCTGTTGATAGCAACTCTGTCTAGAAAAAATGTCTAGAATTGACGAAGGAATTATCTCTTTAAAAAGAAAACCCTATAAATTAAGATTATTATACCAGTGAAGGAGAACAGATGTGCTTATTTGTATTTTTTAACTTTTTTTTTTGAGAACTTACCTGCCTGTATCTCTTCTTAATTGCAATCAGTTTTATGTGTCGTAGATGCATGAGTCTTAAGGATTATCTTTTTAATTGGAAATATCTTAGCAGAAACAGATTTTGTGTTGTAAAATGCAAAACCCATGGTTTCTTCTGTGTTGAATTTTCATATGGCCAAATTCATTGTGTGTATATAGGAGGTATATGAAATGCCAAACTTTTCCTGTGTGAAGCCTACCCACTTTCCCTATTATGTTCACATATGGTTAAGATTTATATGAGCCAAAAAATAACCCAATTAGCATCTCGTTGACAACTGCAGTATCTAGCATTCAACATGCAGAAATAGATACAATTCCAGAAGAATTTGTAACAGGAAGTAAGAACTCAATTCCCTAGGAAGGTTTTCTGCCTAAGGTGATGGATCTTTCTCAGAGGTGGTTCAAAGCTTTCCTCCCCCCACCCCGCATAGAAAGAGAAGTTCTCAGCCTTGCTCTCTAGTTCCCAGAGAGATAACCATTTGTAGACATGTTCAAGGCCTCCTTGGGCCAGAGAGAGTGGGGAAGGAGAGAGAGAAGATAAAAAAAGGCTTGGAGGATGAGTGGCTTTGCCTTTTGCCCCTTGGGGCCCGGTGCATGCACTATCGTAAAAAAGTGGTCCTTGCACCTGAAATAAACCTTATTTTTAATCCTTCCACTGCCTTGGCATTCTTGAGATGAATACCTGCATTTTACAAACAACATTACAATAACAGGGTCCCCAGATCAGAACTTAATACAGTTTCTGCCCCAAAATCAAATAAATGAACCATACGTGGCTTAAATAATTATATGAGTTACAAACTGTAATTGTAGCCTTCATCACTTGCTAGCAAAGTTTTCACCATTGTGCTTAATTTGCTTCTGAAAGTTGTTTCAGACATGAACTTTCCATAACTCTTGAAATACTGTATTATCCGCCTTCAAGTTAATTGTTCATTTTCAGTTTTCAGTCTATACTGTTAATTGAATAATTTCTTAAAATTTATCTATATTAGTTGAACTTCCAATTTAGATTTCAGTATGGGAAAGAAGCTCTAATATATATAATAAATTCTGAAATTAGGTTGAGAAATCTGAGCCATGACAGTCTCAGAACATCCTTTTTAGAAGATCTCAATATCATTGTTTGTTACAAACAGAAATAAAATATTGATAAATTGAAAAAAAAAAAAAAAAAGGACAAAAACCAAAAAAGCACAAATTACCATTATGAGCATTCTGTACTGGTACTTTTGTACATGCAAAAAAACACAGGGTGGGTCATTTACAGATGCTTTCCAAGGCTTTCTTTTCACAGTGAGGCTGATGAGAATCTCAAAATGAAAATAATGAGAGTTTAGGTTCTTGTTATAAGGAAAGTCTTAATTTATGCTTTGTTATTTGAATGTTCTCTTGGCCTCATTCTTGTTAAAAGCAGAATAATTTCAAATTATTTAGCCTTGTACCTCTCTTGTTTTTAAGCTTATTTTCAATCATGTCCATTGGTGATTCACAAGGTTTATGTTGTTACCATTAAAACTTAACATCAGTAAATTGCAATGGTGTTACTATGATATTTCAGTCACACAAATAAGTTTTCTACTAATTTAGCTTATGGTACGCTAAAATAATGAAAGCTTAAAGAAAAGTCAATGTTAATTATAACTTCTTTAGCCCATATATATGTTGTAACTGCTTATGTATCAGTCTTTTGAATCAAATCTATTACTTATGCCTCTAACTAGTATATTCAAGGAAGATTTAGGTCTACTTATATGAAGCTTTCCTTAATACGGACCACCTGCTCTTTTTGGTTCACATCTTTTGATAGAAAGGATATACTCCTGTGACTAACTGTAGGCAAAACATATTTCTGCTGTATCGAGACCTCTTCAAGATTTCTTCACAAGAACATTTAATGTCTCTCTCTCTTTTTTTTTTTTTTTTTTTTTATTCTGAAGACTTCCTGTCTTTCAATTGGTTTTTTTTCTGCTTTTCGCCTTAAATTTATGTTTGAAGTTTTATTGTCAGGGTCCATCTTTTTTTCCTGCTTACACAGTACTCAGCTGGTTTCCTCTCATGATTAGAGCTTTCAGGCATCTAGAGATAATGTCTCTTTTTAGCTGCCAGCAGAACAATTTCTATGTTAAATATAATTTTTAGACATTGCATAACAAGAGGACTTCTCAATTACATTTTGTTCTTCTAGTCTGTTATTAATGAGCAATTATTCACTTGCTATAGGATACAAAAGATAGAACTTTCATGCAGCAGAAAAAAGTTAAAATCTACTTGAAAACATCTAATACATAATGAAGTCTGTCTTTATAGGATTTTTTATATATATAGGAAACTCACAAATAACACCTTTGTGAGGTTGTAAAATTATCAAGGTTTTTTTCTCTCTTATAAATTTATCTTTACTTAATTGCATATGTACTCACCTACCAAGTTTTTGGAAAAACTTGAGTCTGACTTCTGCAGTCCTGAAAAAGAATGTCTTGAGTTTAAAATAGCTTTTCATAGTTCCATCATAATATGGTAAGACCTTTTCCAATTGTAGAACTGATACATTTTCCTTCTGCAAATGACACAAAAAGAATTAGTTTGGATGCTGCACTTAAGAGAAGTTACTCTGTTTCATCTTCAGCTGACATTAGAAATGTCTTGGGATTTGTGTTGTGTTCTCCAGAAATGTATGTAGAATGGACAATATTGGTTAGTAGTCTATACTCCGAATTTTTCAGATAGAGTCATCAGGCTGCTGGATTTCATGTGTTATGTAACAAAGATAAAATTAGATACACTTTTTTCATTTTAATTTAGTTTTCCTACATTACTCTCAGTCTTCACTGACATTCTCATTCTATGAATGAGAATACTCCTGACTGCTATCATGAGTTGCAGTTCAAATCAGGAGGAAATTGAAGGTTTACATATTTCTTTGGTCACCTCCCTCCCCATTCAGATGTTTTTATTTCCACCATAGAAGTACCCAGAAATGGATTTTAACCTTGAGAAAAAATTATCATGCATATGCAGAAGAAATTTTTTCCACACATGACTAATATTGAAATTGAGAAAAAAATGAAAAATATCAAATTTCTTTGGTTTATTACTATATGTAATTTCTAAATATACTTTTAAATCTCAGTGTCAGTGTTCTCTTTCTCTGTTACCATTGTCTATGTCTTCCTCTGTTTAAATGCAACAGTATCTCATATATTCAAGATGGATTTAATTTTTTCCTTCTATTTTTTTAAAGTAACTAAACATTTAGTAGTTGTAAATAATAAATTAGGAGGAATTTGACTTGTTTATGAATTTTTCTCCTAAAAAACCCCTAGTTTCTCTACTGCATATATATTTCATAAATCTTGCTTAAAAATAAGTAATGGTTCTACCTTTGTGTTCTATTACTGAGACAATATAGCAAAATAAAAATGTGATGAAAATAGGATTAATTAATATTTTTGAGCTTATTATAATAACATCTTATTAGTGACATAGATTGCAATTGTATAAGTTTCTTGCTAGGCAACAAACTACCCACACAGCTCTAACTCATGAAAATTTCACACAACACGTCATGGGATTTTCAGACACCTGAAATGGAACTTTCTAACCACTGAAATACCTGACATGTATGAGTGGATATAGTGAAAAAGAGATAGAAATAATACACCTGGGCAAGGTACTTTGAAGCTTTGCACCTTGTTACAATCATCTACTTCTTTGGAAATAGCACATAAACTGCTGTCAGTCTGAATGGCTAAATCATTCTGACTCATGAATGTCTATATGCATTGAAAATACTGCATAAAAGAGCAAGATACTAGAAAATTTAGTCTCTGGTCTTTTACTGTTGATAGATTTTATCCTCTGAAAGAAAACCATTTCAGTGGGATTTAAGTATTGTACTCATGAACAGGACTGGTGATGAGCCACAAATGTTATTTCACACATTGCAACAAGTTATCTTCATTTGGTATAGAAGCATGAGAGTCAAAAAACAATCATTCCGCTTCATGGTTATGTGGTTCTTCATGGTAATTTGTTGTGTATACAGCCACTAGTTTATAGTACCTTTATATAAGAGCTTTCATGAGCACAAGATTCACATTCCGATGCTGATTCTGAAGCCATAGCTACCTAATGAACTACCCTCAATCAGCCTTTACTATTATTATTATCATTACTAAGCTGATGGCTACAATGAATGAACAAGAAACTTGGTTCAGTGACATCTTGTATTTTGACCCTATTATTGCAGAAACCAATAATTACAGTCACTGATGAGTCAGGTGTTCTGGCTTAGTTCATTAAACTAAAATTAAACTTTTCTGAAACATGCACATTCTTATTATGTGCAAAAAATAAGAAAAAAAAATTAAAGGATAAAAAGGAATAAAGTATACTGCTAGTTATCAGTAGTTATGAACATCAGACTAGAACTTGTTACCTGATCATTATTGAAAGACCAGTGTTATCATTTTCTTATCCTAACAATAGAATCTGTATGAACATGGAGGTTAAAAATGGAGACTATAATGTTAGTATCTTTCTGTCTTTTAGTATGACTGCTTGGGGTTTCCTATCAATTTTTCACCTTGGATTAGGGAGGGACTTGAGAAAATAGAATGTTTCCTGACATCTGTACTGCAGACAAACTAGATTCCAGATTTTTGAAGGACAAAATGAGAAATAAATTTTTCTGTCTTAGTAGGTTTGCTACCATTTGTACCCTGGTGATTTCCAAGTTAAAAAGATCATACTAAAAAAAAGTTCTACATATTCTTTGATTGAAAGTTAAATTTCAGGATATTAGAAACTTATTAGTTTCTTTAGCAAATTAAACAGATGCCCTTGTTGCATGGAGGAGGAGCCTAGAGATATACGGGCATGGCTAGGTTCTGTTCTATACCACCCACATTGTCATAAGGAGCATGGTTTTGAAGGGAAGAAAAAGGTGAACGTACACTGGAAGTGCACCATTTTGTTCCATTCCTTCCTTGGGAAAGTAGCTGGAAGCCACGGATGAGGCCTCTGTCCGTCTCCCGCTGCTGCCTGTCCATTCCCATCTCTAGGGAAGAACACAACTCCAAGCAGTGGACACGGTTGAGCCCAGCAGAGTGTGTGTGCCACGGCACTGGTGCTGGAAGCAGCTGTGGGAAGTGAAGCGGCAGTGAGCTGAGCCCAGCCAAGCCCAGCCAATTACTGTTGAGTCTCAGTGCCCTGAGCTGGACGACTGTACTGTAAGAACGATCAACTCCCTTTCAACCCTGAAATCATGCAGGATCTGCTGCTTCAGCTGGATACTTACAAACCTATATCCAAGAATCCTCAAAGATATCTAGCTGATGTCATTGAATACTGTCGAGCTGAGCCAAGACTAAGCTGAGCAGTGCAGTCCAGGAATGGAGCAGACAGCCAACACAGATAAATTGCAGATGTGACTCGGAAGCAGTGAACACAGCTGAGGGGAGATGGCGGTGTAGAACAAAGTTAAACCTGAGCAGAACTGGGTGGCGCAGCATGGGATCAAACCCAAGCAGAGCAGGGCAGTGCAGCTCAATGCAGATGATCCAGCTTTTGGGGGGTTTGTTTGTCATCGGTTTTTGTTGTCTCAGGCTTGGGGATGGCGAACGCCACCTGCAAAGAGTATCTGCCATCTTGTCTTTGTCTCGGGAACAACTGCATGTCACTGCTGGCTGTGGAATGTCCTCCATCTCGCTTTGACTAGGCAGCCACACGGAACTGAGTCAAGGTGGTGTAAATCACCTTCTCTTTCATAAACTTTTGTTATGAATATTTCTCCTGCTACCGTGCGTTTCTTATTCCACTGCTGTTTGTTTTCAATAAATTGTTATCTCAACCCATAGTCTCCACCTTTGTCTCTCTCTGACTGGAGGGAGTGCGAGGAAGGGGAGCAGTGTGTTTGGAGTTAAATTCCCTACTGGTTTTGAACCACCACAGCAGAACAAAATATTTTTCCAAAAACAATCCAGGGTATCCATGAAGACAATTTCTGAGAAAGACATAGATTTTTGTACTATTGTTCTAGTAAAAATCTATTTGAGATTAAGTATTTTACAACATTCAATTGAATTAGAACCACCTATTAGCCAAGATATCAAGAAAGTATGAATCTCTCAGTAGGCAATCTGCTTCTTTTTTTTAATCCCTCTTGTTGGCAATTAGAAAAATGATGGTGCATAAAGCTAAGGTTCTGTGCAGCTACAGATGAGACTACAGTTCCTGGGGCAGGATCTATGGCATCCATGGATACTTCAAGTTGCAATATATTTAAACATGAATATACAGCCATTGCATTGCACAAACATTCTTCCTACTACGTATATAACATGATTACAACAGGATAAAATTAGCATGCTCCTCTACACTATTATTTTCATTATAAAAAGCAAGTGCTTTCTATGTGAAATAGAGATAACTTGCACTGTATTGCATTTTCCATGTGCTTCAATCAGTCTGAAATACAAATGCTAGACTCAACATCAAAACTTTTAGCATGGACTAGGATTTATTTTTTTTAATGGAGCATTTTATGGCTATTGAGCATCTGATATATTTTAAATGCTGTCTCTCTCACCAGCTCTGAATGTAGGGCTAAATAATGGACAATCACAGAAATTGGCTCAATTACATGACTGCCAGAGGTAAATGAAGGCTTCAGAATATGGCTTGCAATAAACAGGGTAAGCAAGTTCATTTTCCTTGCAGCACGGTTGAGGGAATAGCATTAAGGTAACATTTCTAAGCTCCTTGGATTTTAAACCAGGCTCCTGGGTCCAAAGAAGAAGATTTATAACTAACAGTGGGAAAGACTGAAAGAGCTTGTGATTCCAACAACCACTGAGATGTTATGTTGCAGAACAGAGCCCAGGGAGACCTTCCTTCTCCTACTCCTCTTTAATCAGGTCTCTGTTTTTCCCTAAGATAAAGTAAATAAAAGAAGCACTTGCATTTCATTCTGTCCCTTCCAGGCAAGCCACACATGATATGTAAACAACAGAGAGACACTGGGAATTGTTTTCTTCTTACAAGGAACTTACCTGTCTAAATTTACTAGAATAAGATAAACAGTAGTATTCTCAAAGTTATATTTTCAGTTTTATTCCCTAATTCATGGTAGCACTAATTCCACAGTCCTTAGTGTCACTGCCTTTTGTTCTAATAGATTTTTAAAGGAATAGGCCAAATAGTATTTTTATGATGAGACACAATAAAGGCATACACCAACTAGCTGTAAACAAGTTTCTCAGTGAGAAGGAAATAAAAAGAAATTAGCCTGTGGAGTTCTACACTGCTGTGGCTAGACCACTTCCAGTGCCTAAACTAGTCTAAGTCAGATGGCATTTGCAAATGAAGTGGAGGCAAAGGCTGCTGAAGAGCCAATTTCTCAGTCATATGGAAGCCATAAGCCAGAAAGAAATTAGAAGTTACTAATACAATTGATAATTAAGAGAAATTCTTGGTATCATTTACATTCTTGAGGACACTTTCACTGGAAAAGCCTAGTGGCACTGAACTCATGTTGCGAACAAACTTTGCTCTATAAATAGTAAACTGTGCTGACAAGAAGAAACCATAAACTGGAGAAATTATATAGGCTACTGCTCATCATCACCCAGGTAGTATAGACAATAGAAAAAATCCATCTCATGCAGAATCTGGGATTTTGCATATTAATGGCTATTTCTTATGCTAAATTACATTTTTTATGTTATGTTGAGAGAGAATTTCATTTAAAAATATTTTGAAAATCTGTGTTATGATAAGAAAATAGACAATTTTGAAAAATATTCAGATACTGTGAATGAATGGGTATGAAGAAATTTAAATTCTTGCAGTGATAATGATACCTCCTATAGCTACTATGTGAATGTAACGAATTACTCTTCTTTCAGCTAAGCATAATGTCTAGGAAAGGCACAGTCAAAATGAACTTTCCAAACTGTTAGAAGACAGAAATTCTATTTTGGACTTTTGTTTCAACCTAGACTAATACTAGAATTCTGGATAAGAGCCACCATTACAAATGCAGAGGCCAAATAAGTAATTAGAAATAGGATCATAGAATAGTGTCCAATATTATAAATGCCTTTAAGATTCTCATATGTCAGGTATTTGAAGGCAGTATTAGAGAAAATTACCTATGTGTAGCAAAAGGCAAACATCAGAGCAGTTGATTTAGCCCTTGATTACTGTGGTGTTCCCCAAAAATAAGACTCAGAAAATTATTGCTGGATGTAAGGCTGGAAAGTGGTCCTAGAGTGTTTCCATGGAATAGCTTTTTACTACAAAAGATAATGGTAAAAAGGCAATTAATCACATTCTGAAAGCTGGTTTAGATAAACATATAAGTACTATTTGAACATCTTAATCACAATTTGGAAAAAATAATAAATCTAATGGTAAGTAAATGATTATGCTGACTACAGAAAACCTCAGTCAACTGAAGGCAGCTACCCATTTCCATATTTAGCTAATTAACTCATTAAAGGGTCAGGAGAAAAATCTTTCAGTAGTTTGGTTTCAGCATTTTGATATCACCACATGAAACTAAGCACTTGCAGATAAAGCAAGAACTTCTTTTGAGACACTCACAAAGGTTTCAGACCCAACGAATACCTCTGTGAGTCATGAATGCCCTGGGAACGTTTCGGGGGTAAATGATCTATTACAAATTTTGAGACAGGAAGGTAATTTCACAACTTAGATGACTCAATTTTTTTTTTTTTCATGAAACCTAGAAAGAAATCTGGCAATAGTGAAAAAGAATTTTAGAGTGAGAAAATGAGTGTTGTTTTGTTAAAAAGTAATCTTTTTTCAGATACAGAGCTGATGAAGATGGGTTTCTCAGCCATCAGAAAAACAGCATTATGAGAGAATGCAAAAGGCAAAGTGATTTGCAAGTTTCACAGATGATCTGTCTGAAAGTTAACATTGCAGGCAAAATTGTGAGATTTCCAGAATGATTTTGTCCAGAGTGAGGAACATTTAACACTTCTGTAGTGCAGTAAGCTGTAGGCAATCCAGGAGACTCATGGATTGCATTGAGGGTAACTTCTGAAGACAGGTAATAGACAACCCTAACCAAAGGGGATGCAATAGTGAACCTGTTGATCACTGCTGTAAGTGAGCTAATTGGAGACATCAAGATTAGAGGCAGTCTGGACTGTGGTGATCATGCGTTAGTGAAGTTTGCAGTCCTGAGGGATATGGGTCTGCTAAAGAGTAAAGTCAGGACATTGAATTTTGGGAAAGTAAAATTCCAGCTATTCAAAGCATTAGTCAACAGGACCACCTGGGAGACAGCCCTCAGGGGCAAGGTGGCAGAACAGAGCTGGCAGATCTTTAAGGACACTTTTTGTAGAGCACAAGAGCTGCCAATACCTGGACATAAGAAATCAGGCAAGTAAAGCAAGAGATCAACATAGCTGAGTCAAGCAAGACCTGCTGGACAATCTAAAGGGCAAGAAGGAAATGCACAGGCACTGGAAGCAGGGACAGATAGCCTGGGAAGAGCACAGGGATGCTGCCCTGTTGTGTAGGGATGGGGTGAGGGAGACCAGGACTTAGATGGCACTGAACTTGGAAAGGGACACATAGAATAACAAAGGCTTCTACAGGTATGTCTGCTAGAAAACAAAGGTCAAACAATGCTCTTTGATGAGCATTGATTAGCAAGGCTGGTAAATGAATATTAACAGGCAAGGAGAAGGCTTAGGTTTCCAACACCTTCTTACACAGAATCACAGAATGTCCTGAGTTGGGACCCACAAAGATCATTGAGTCCAGCTCCTAGCTCTGCACAGGACCATCCCCTAGAGTCACACCATGTACCTGAGAGTATTGTCCAAATGCTTCTTGAACTTTGTCAGGCTTGGTGCTGTGACCACTTCCCTGGGGAGACTGTTCCAGCACCCAGCCACCCTCTGGGGGAAGAACTTTTTTCTAACATCCAATCTAAACCTCCCCTGACACAACTTTGGGCCACTTCCTTGGATCCTGTCACTGGTCACCACAAAAAAGAGATCAATGCCTAACCCTCCTCTTCACCTTATGAGGAAGTTGTAGACTGCAATGAGGTCTCCCATCAGTCTCCTCCAGGCTGAACAGACCAAGTGACCTCAGCTGCTCCTCATACAGTTTCCCCTCAAGGCTCTTCACCATCTTCATTGCCCTCCTTTGGACACTCTCCAGCAGTCTAATATCTTTCTTTTACTGTATGCCCAAAACTGCACACAACATTCAAGGTGAGGCCGCATCACTGCAGAGCAGAACCGGACAATCTCCTCCCTCAACCAGCTGGCGATGCTTTGCCCCCCAGGACACAGTTGGCCCTCCTGGTTGCCAGGGCACTGCTGACTCAGATTCAACGTGCCATCGACCAGGACTCCCAGGTCCCTTTCTGTGGCACTGCTTTCCAGCATCTCATTACCCAATCTGTATGTGCGTCCAGGGTTGTCTCATTCCAGGTGCAGAATCCATCACTTTCCATTCTTGAACTTCACATGATAGGTGATTGCCCAATCCTCTAATTTTTTGAGGTCTCTCTACAGGGCCTCCCTGCCTTCAAGGGAATCAAAAGGTCCTCTGAGTTTTGTGTCATCTGCAAACTTGCCTAGTATCCCTTCCAGTCCCATGTCCAAGTCATTTAGGAAGATGTTGAAGAGCACAGGGCCCAAGAAGGAGCCTCGTGGAACTCCACTACTGACAGGTCACCAGTCTGATGTTACCCCATTCACTATTACTCTTTGTTCCTTGCCTCAGTCTTCATTGGCAACCTCTCTTCCCACACCTCTCAAGTGGATGGACAGCAGGATAGGGACTGGGGGAGCAGAGTCCCCCCCTCTGTAAAAGAAGACCAGGGTTGACACCCTTTCTCATCCAGACATGGGTCTGGTTGAAAAGATAAGGCAATAAGGATGAGAAAGGTTGACAACACCTGACAAACCTGAACCTACATAAATCTATGGATCAGATGAGTTTTATCCCAGAGCCCTGAGGAAACTGGCTGATGTAATTCCAACCAACTCTCTGCTATATTTGAAGAGTCATGCCAGTCAGGTGAAGTCCCTGCTGAGTGGAAAGAGGGAAATATACCCATTTTTATAAAGGGTAGAAAGGAGGGCCCTGGGAACTACTGACCTGTCAGCCTCACCCCTGTGCCTGGGAAGATCATGGAACAGATCCTCCTAGAACCCATGCTAAAGCACATGCAGGACAGGAAGATGATTCAAGACAGCTAGCATGGCTTCATCAAAGGCAAGTCCTGCCTGACCAACCTAATGGTCCTCTACAGTGGAGTGACTTCATCAGTGGACAAGGGAAGAACGATGGATGTCATTTATTTGGACTTCTGTAGGGTCTTTGTCACAATCCCCTGTAGCATCCTCTTTCTAGATTTTTGAGATATGGATTTGATGAACTGTTTAGTGGGCAAGGAATTGTTTGGATATTTGTACTCAGAGAGTCAACAGCTCAGTGTCTAGATGAAAATCAGCAATGAGTTGTGTCCTTCAGGGGTCCACACTGGGGCCACTATTGTTTAATATCTTCATCAGTGACAGAAACAGTGGGACTGAATGCACCCTCAAAAAACTTGCCAATGACTCCAAGCTGAAGGAGATTACATCTTAGGAAAATATTCTTTACTGAAAGGGAAGTCAGGCATTGGAAAAGGCTGCCCAGAGAAGTGATGGAATTGCCATCCCTGTAAGTGTTCAAAAGGATGCGACACCTGGGGACATGGTTTAGTGATGAACTAGGGCTAGGTTAACTGTTGGACTAGATGATCTTAGAGGTCTTTTCCAATCTTAATTATTCTATGAAGGCTGTGGCTGACATGCCTGAGGGAGAGAATGCCATCCAAAGGGACCTGGATAAGGTTAAGAAGTGGGCCCATGGGAACCTCATGAGGTTCAACAAGGCCAAATTCAAGGTCTTCCCGGGTCAGAGAAATCCCTACTATCATTAAAGTCTGAAGGATGAATGGGTTGAGATCAGCCCTTCTGAGAAGGACTTGGGTGTGGGGTGCTTGGCTAAGAACAACCACTATGGACAAGCCATACTACTAGGCCTTAGCATGCCTCAGCAAGAGACCTGCTTGCAGGTTACAGGAAAAGTACTGGCTCTGATATCAGGTTGCAAGAATGTAAACTATTGAGATAACGGGAAGGAGCTCTCAGAGAAAGACAATGAACAGTGCATGGACACTGCATATAGACCAATCACATAGCAACATGTACTAACTAGTAAGAAGTATGTTTAAGTATTGCAAACCAATTATGTAGAGACATGTACCTATAGTTAACCAATGATGAAGTGACATGTGTGTGTGTGAGAATATAAAATAAATGCTGTAACACATAATAGAGATCTGCCTATCAATCATACTGGTCTGGGTGCAGTTACTCCATGCCCTCTCTGCCACACTTGGGAGTGTTGATGAATGAAAAACAGAACGTGAACTGGCAAAATGTTCTCACAGCCCTGAAAGCGAGCCACATCCTGGGCTGTAACAAAAGAAGCATGGCCAGCACGTAAAGGCAATGGTAAGACCCAAGCTGGAGTGCTGCAGTACTGCATCCAGATCTGGGGTCCTCAGTACAGGAAAGACACTGACCTATTAACAGGTCCAGAGAATGACAAAGATGGTCAAAGAACTGGAATACCTCTTCTGTGAGGAAAGGCTGAGAGAGCTGGGGTTGTTCAGCCCAGCTCATTGCCAGGATGAGATGACTTTTAAAGGTACCTTCAAATTCAAACTATTCTATTATTCCATGATTCTGGAATCATTGAAGAAAGACTTTTTAGGCCATATTGTGTCAGGTATGTCATAGAGTCTAAGATAGTCACCTTAGGCTGTTTGTATTATCAAACAAGTATTACAAGCGCTGTAGACTGACAGCTTCTTATCTCCTCTTTAGAATGATATATGACTATATGAAAGATTTTCATCTCTTCTAATTAGAAATATCTACAGGTTGTCTTGAACATCTAAATGCACACTTTGTAGAAAATAGTTTTGGTCATGTTATTTTCAATAGTGGTGCTTCTCTCCCTGTATTCTCTAAAGAGAGGTATCAACTTACTAAGCTTGGTAATTAAGTTTTTGATGGTTAAACTTAGATGAGATTAATCTCATACTTGTATTTCTTATTGTACATATACATTAGGTATGGATTTCACAGCATATTGAGGCCATAGTGAGATATAATAGGTCCTCATGAAGTCATATTATCTGGGGTAATACTGCTATGGATTTTTTACTTTGCTGGATGTTCTATTCTTCATTAGCTTGGCAGACTGGTAAGAGAAACAAGGTTATTACTGTTCTCATTTGAGAGAGGGATGACATTCAAATGAGGCTTGTAAAACAGGAAATCAGAACACTACAAGGGCTTGGCTACTTGTAGTGTTGAAAAAGCAATTCTAAAGAAGTTTGATTCTAAAAAAGATCACAAAGTCCATAAATGAGTGGCCATTACTCCAACTATCATACTGCTCTGGGGCTAATACCTACAACCTTGCTAGTGGAGACAGTATGCTTAATCACAACATCAAAGACCTGTAGGCAGTCCTAGACCTGCCTGGACAGAGACTAGCTTACATTTGAATGAATTGCAGAGCAGAGCTATTTCTAAAGCCTATTTGTGTGTTTCTAAACCTACCTATGTTTTTCTAAAGCTTACTCATAATGTTAAGGAATTGGTGAGTGAATTTTCCAGTCTTGTCAGCCTTCTAAGCCCTGGTAATTCTCACAAAAACTGACATCACGAACTCCAAAGGCAAAAATGCTAGTTAAAAATCAGTTGTTGGTACTTCTTGATAGTGTGGTGATATTTCTTCTGAAAAAAAAATAAATCTGGAATATGCTCTAATATTCCCTTCTTCTATAAGTGAGGAAAGCATGCCTCTGTATTAGTTTTGTATAAGTATTGGGCATCTTCAAAACACTTGATGTCTTGCAGTACATTTATACAATGTCACCAGAACTGGAGATAATTATCTAGGTGAAACAGATTCTTTTCCCATACAGATTTGGCATATCTCTCAAGGGAAAATAGTGAAGCAGTACAACTTTTTTTTAGTGCATATTCAACTTTAGATTTTAAAGAGCATGGCCTTTTTTGGGGAAAGGTTACATATGAATTGCTTCAATATATTATCATACCAAGAAACAGCAAGTGTTCCGATGAATATTTAGGTGATGGTATTTCAGTGGTTTTTTTCTCTTCTCTTGACCCACCATTGATCAATTGTAAATCTTAGAAAAATACATCTGGACTTCTCAAAGCATGCTCTTTAATTCTAGCCCAGATGCTTTTGTCACCTTTAGACTTTGTTGCAAAAAATTGCTTGCCCCTTTAAAATGTCATTTCTCTCACTCCTCTCTAGACTTTGCAGTAGCTCACTTGTTTTACGTTAGAAGATTTCTGGGGCACTTGTAATGCTAAGTGTGAGGTCACAAGAGGAATATATTTCCAAGTGACATTTCTAAAAAAAAATGCCAGGTTGATGCTCTAAGGGCAGAGCAGGACATCCAGTGAAAACACTATTGTATTTCAGAAAGATAATACTACATAGAAGGTGGGATATTCTGGGTTTGAATTGGGGATTATTTAACTTTCATAGAATCATAACATCATAGAATAGTTTGGATTTGAAGGGCTCTTAAAGATTATCTAGTTCCAACCACCTTGCCATGGGCAGGGACAACTTCCACTAGACCAGACTGTTCAAAGCTGTATCCAGCCTGGCCTTTAACACTGCCAGGAATTAGATATTCACAGCTTCTCTGGGTAACATATTCCAGTGCCTCACCACCCTCACAGCGAAGAATTTCTTCTTCATATCTAATCTAAATCTATTAAGTTTAAAGCCACTTCCCTTGTCCTATCTCTCCATGCCCTTGTCAAAAGCCTCTCTCCTCTCCTCCACATGCCCTTTAGGTACTGGAAGATCGCTCTAAGCCTTCTTATGTTGGGGACCTCAGAGCTGAATGATGAATGCTGGGGAACCCAGAGCTGAACACACTACTCCTTTCTCATCCTTACTACCTTATACAGAAACACCCGTGAGCTCTCTAGATGTTCTAGGAACCACAGAGGAGCCATAGGAACCACTGCGATATGCTTTTTATATTTCATTGGTGTGTGTATTTTACACCACTTTTCCCCAACCTTTCTCAACATATCAGTTCTCTGATCTGCCCTCCAAACAGCAAACAGCATTTTTCCCTCTGATCTCTAGATTTCTTTAAATCTTCAATTTAGAAAATCACCTTTCTACCAATTATGTTTCTTACAAAAGTGGTCTTCAGAAACAATCTTCAGAAATTTTATGCATACTTATCTAAGCAAATATTAACATGAGTTGTTTGGAGAGGTTCCCCTCTTTTTATTTTTACTGTTACAGACGATTTAGGCAAAAAACGTTACTGGAGAAATTAATAAACAGGTATTTTAAAACAAATTGTTGCAAAGAAATATATTGCAAATAAAATATTTTTAAGCATAAGATGTAGTCTATTTTTACAGAGATACATAGGGTTTTACAAGCTAGTTACACAAAATGATACCTATTTAATTTTAATTTCTCAGACTTTTTCACTTATGTACTAAATATTAAACATCTTAGAAAAGTAACAACTTTTTACATTATATGCTATTACATTTAATAGAAATAATGCCCAAAAATAACTGATTAAAAGAAGAACTCAGAATGTGTCTTGATTGTCTTTTTAACTTTCTGGGATATAGCCAGCAGCTGGTTTGCAGAACAGCTGGAGCTGTTCAGCAGATGACAGCTCCATAGCTGTTAGTTATCACTCCTCACTTGAGATGTGATAACTGGATTCATGACTACTGCCGGCCCATTTCAGGCCAAATAAACCAGATTGTTTTAAGGAAGCAGTGCATGTCATTTAGGCAAACTCAATTTACTTATACTGAACTGAACTAAGAATGAACCCAGAAACATAGCCACATTTATTCCATCTAATTCTACTACAGTGCAAAACCAAAAAGCCCAGGACTCCTATATAGACATTGAAGAGAAGAAGAGGCATTTCTAGAAGGAGATTCTTTCCATCTGAATCGCTGCATGTAAATGCTTCAATCTCTTTTTCAACTATCAGGAAAGTCTGAGCTACTAGTTAAGATTCAACAACCATAAGGGCATAAAAGCTGATTCTTGTAGTTTCTTAGAATAAATTAAAGTCTCAAAGACTGCTTCACATATGAGGGTAGTATGTGAGGTGTTTAGTGGATGAGGAGTAATTCCTTCTTAAACAATTGCAGCTGTAGCAGGCAAGCTCTTTATAACTGATATATTAGCTTTTCCATTGGTTTCTAAGAAAAAGTCATATTGTGACTGCTTGCAACCCATATTAAATGCTTGCTTTTAAAATACAATTGTACCTTTACACCCCTTTTGAAAAAAAATACCCAGATGTAACAGTAAACTTCTGAGAGGAGTTGTATGAATAAAGATTATTCATTTACTGTGTACTACTTTGTGGGATGCTCTATTTTTCCCTGTATGGTAAATCCATCCCACAAACTAGTAAAAGGGAAAAGATAAGACACAGGTTCCTCATTGCTGTTTACTTTCCTTTGATTACTTTGGGAGGACTGAAAGGGTTAAATAGTTCAGCAAAGTTGAAAGAGAACAAGTTTAATCAACTGGATCATGAAAATAATTACTTTTATTTATATTTACTGCTATATTAATGTATTATTATTTAAAATAGAATAGGTATGGCTATGTCTTCATTGGAGAATTAGTTGAAATGATGCAGGTGTGAGCATTCAAGCTACTTTAACTGTATTCAAACAGAAACATTCAAGCCATTTAAGTTTTCACTGTCTATGTTGCAAGAAAATTATGTCATAGAAGTTTTCTGTTACAATACCTGACATTCTTTAGGCTTCTTCTAGTGAATGTGGAAGAGCTCACTTGTCTTTGTAGATCTGATGGAAGAAAGTGACCTTAATTGTGAGAAGGCTGTGAAGCTGTTTAGCAGATATCCCCAATAAAAAGCTAATTTGAGTAAGAATCCCAGTTAGGCTTAATTAGCTCCACAAAGTAAGCTACCTGCCAAAATGAAAAGCCAAAGGTTTCACTGGTCTGGAGGAAAGCACCTAAGCTTGTTTTTCTATGAGCTGCTGAGCTAATCTCTCATTGCTGACAGAAGGGAGAGCCTTGGACCTCTGCCTTTCCTTATTGCAGTCTGTGTGCTTGTTAGATCCAGTGTTCACTAATCTAAAACAAAAAAAAATTCTTTTTGTTTGATTGGTTAGATGGTTGGTTGGGGTTTTTGGATATTTTTCTTCAAAATTAGCCATTTTAACTGGGTCATGGTCTTTCAGCCATGAAAGACCAGTTTTTCAATGAAAACAGTGAACATTGACAATATTGGAATGGGGAGGGGAGGAGAAGAGAAGGAGAGGAGAGGGAGAGCACAGGGGTAAGAAAAAGAGAAAGAAAGGAATATGCTAATGCTGCTGACCTGCTATGGTACCAACAATTGTAGTGGTAACTGTGTGCAGAATTGCTTTTATGCCTGTTACACTCTGGATTTTAAGTTACAAGCTGCTTGGAGCAGTTACATTTATTTAAGACTTCTAGAAAGTCTTTCGGTTCATTATTACCTTGAGTTCATGCCTGGAGAAAACACTACTGTGCTTTCTCTAAGAGAATTTCTTTTAATTTAGTGAGAGACATAAGGCATTTTGGTAAAAGGTTTTACATATAGCAGGTAATATAACTGAAGAAAAGCTTTCTACTAAAGCACCCAGCACAGAGAACCATTTCACAAAAACACCCACTACAGACAATCAACATATCAGCTTTAGTAAAACACAATTCATTGGTTTTAAAAGAAGAAAAAGAGTAAAAGAAGAAAAAAATAGTAAATGAGTAAAGAAGGAAGAAAGAGAAGGAGGGAGAGGAGAGAAAAACAGTTATCACAAAGATTTGATGGTTCACATGGTGCAGGCTGGAAGAGAGGAGGGAGCTCACACGGGGCCTTATGCATTCATATAGTTTGGTTTTGCCTCCCAGGCTAAATATCTGAGTAAGGCAGCCTTATCACCTACCTGCAAGCCTTGGTCCAGCCCTTCCTCACACACACACACACACACACACACACACACTCACAGTGAGTTGGCTCCAACCCATATTAATATATAATTCAATGAGGGTCAAATCCAGTATCTCGTTTTACCTGTTGGTCTGTACACAGATGAGATAGAAAATAGCTTTATAAAAGAAAGAACATAACTCTGAGAAATCTCATACCAGATATCTATGTGCTACATTTGGGTATATTACCTTTGCTTTTTATTTCTAATGGATTTTAGAACAGAAAACTATTCCTTATTCTGGTTTTACAAGAAGCAGAACAATTCTCTCTTTCAGTTTTTTTCCTCTTAGAAGTTCAGTACATGCATAACACAAACTTATTAGTAGAAGAACCTAGCCTTATCAGACATTAATCTGTGTAAAAACCAAGAGACAATGGCAATTGTTACTTTTTAGGACAATTACATGCACATGAGAGAGAGTAAGGGTTATGACTGCTGCTGTATACTGACATTCCAACAAGTCTGAAAACATATGACCTATATTTGTAAAAGCAACTGTAAATTTCAACGTTTCTTTTCCTCCTCAAAGCAGCCATTTCTGTTGTGTCATGTTAGTGTCAAATCATGTAATTAGGTGTAAAGAGTCATGTGGTGCCAATATGTAATACTAGCACAGAATGAGGAATTCCTGGAAAAAAGCGACATTTGCAGGGCAGTGCCAACTGTCCACATAAACCTACCACTGCTTGACTTTCGTGCTGACTTGTGAGAAGGCAAAATGCCATGCAAACAGACATTCGAGACTTCAGAGAGTATGTATGTATACTATGTATTTGCAGGGAGCATAACTCCTACCAAGAACATCAGCTCATCCATCTGTCCCGAAAATACAGATCCAGAGTTAGGGGAATGAGCCTCAAATGACCCATCAATAATTTTGATTAGTTTCTAACCAGATTCTTCTTCAACAGAGAGAAAAATTTTGGCCTACTACCCCCTGTCTAGGATTACAGATAATCATTTTAACAAAATCTTTAGTGTTCCTCATCTCTGTAAAGTTATACATGATAGAGCGTGATGACTGTGCACCTGCTGCAATGCCCTGCCAACACATTTCATGCTTCAGCTTTCACACAAACTGGTTTCTAAAGTGATTAATGGAATTAGACTTGTGAATGTTGTGTGTAAAGTAAATGCAGCAGAAGTCACCTATTTTAACCTGGTTAGAAGATACAAACCAGTCAAGTTTTTTGAGATGGTTGCTGAAACTCATATATCTGATGAAAGCCTGGACAGTTTTACTCTGCTGAGGATAGTACTGTGCAAAGCACTTCTTGACCAAAACGCTGTTGCTCTGGAACCAAAGACAACATATCTCTCACCATGGAGCTCCGCCCAAGCTAATTAGCCCTGCTGTGAATTCAGCTAATTAGCTTGGGCATAATGCCCTATTTAAGGAGAAGTATTATACGTTTGCATGTTCTTGGATTATCACCCTGTAAGAAGTCATTGGGATGCATGGAACCTTCCAGAAAATATGAAAATCAAAATCAAAACAACAAAAATCCACACAAAACACCAAACAGCATAAAAACCCAAACCAAAACAAAGAAAAAGCACAATCTATGAGTTACTGGTGAGAATAAATGAACATGTCCAAGCAGAAAACACTTGAAAGACACATAGAAAGATTTGGAAAACACTTGAAAGACACAAAGAAAGATCTGGAAGTTTACATTTTGTGTGCAGGCTGTGAAACTGAAGAGGTGGTCAGCTAAAGGAGAGAGACAATTTCCTAAAAAACTGAAAGAAGTGAATATGGTTTCTCTTAGTTAAAAAAACTGATTTTCAGTGGCTGGGCTGAGAGCCAGAACCTGTCTGCAAGGGCACAGCTGGTAGAAGAAAAGTAGTTTCCAATGCTTCCTCCTGCCCCCCTCTTACCTCCTCGCATTTTATTCTGCTTTTCCTAATCATGTTTACTACATTTAAATGGCAAAAAAAAAAAAAAAATGCTCCCTAAACTCTTCTTAGGCATGCAATGGCATATGAACATACTATTACACCCTTCAGCTTGCAAAATAGAGTGACTGAATGCATGTTGCCCATTGAAAAAGGTGTCTGTCTGACTTGTGCTAAATCCAAAATTTGTTAGCACACTGGCAGGGCATCTGCTTATTCTCCTAGGCCAAAAGCATGTTAGAGACCTCTCTGACAATTTAATATCACAGGCAATGAAGTTCCAATACCCAGGAGATCTCTCTGGAAGGGTTTATTTTACTACTTCAAGGAAATTTGAGGTTTTCTTTGTTCAGATAGTTATATATTCTGGGTTTTAGTCTACTAAAACCAAAATTAAAGCTATGTTTGAATATCATTCTATCTTTGGACTGAAGAAAATCTAAATGGATCTATCCTCAGAACCCTGGCTGATTTTGAGTCCTGTCACACCAAAGTCATACAATTTTATTAATTTCAGCACCTGCAGGTCGACAATCTGGTTGTACAGCTGGTGATGTTGACAGAAATTTGGCTTTTACAACCATGGGACCCACTTTGAGGATGGAGGACTGGAAGCAGAAGACGAGATACTCCTTACAAAGTCAAGCCAAGATAATGTTTGCAAAAGTCTGGTGGAACTGATGAGGAGAGTTTTAAACTGGGAACAACACAACTCATGGTAAAGTGCAGTAGAGATCAAGAGTGCTGGAAAGCAAAGCTTCAGAGTGATGGGAATAAGGGAGATCTCAGAAATTAAAAACCAGGACAAGGGGAAATTCACCTCAGGCACATGCAGCCTAGGAAACAAGTATTAGGAAGTGGAAGTGTGCATGTGGATGAAGGCTGATGAAAAACTCAGCATGAGCCAGCAGCATGCACTTGCAGCCCAGAAAGCCAACCGACTTCTGGACTGCTTCAAAAGGAGCATAACCAGCAGGGTGAAGGAGGTGATTCTCCCCCTCTGCTCTGCTCTTGTTAGATCCCACCTGGAGTACTGTGTACAGTTCTGGTGTTCCCAACATAAGGTGGAATGCAACTGTTGGAGCAAGTCCAGAGGAAGTCCATGAAGCTGCAAACAGGATTGGAGCACCTCCCCCACAAAGACAGGCTAAGAAAGTTGGGGCTATTCAGCCTGGAGAAGGGAAGGTTGCATTGAGACCTCATAGCAACTTTATAGTATCTGGAAGGGACTTACAGGGAAGCTGGTGAGGGAGTCCTTGCCAGGAACTGCAGCAATAAGACAAGGAGTAATGGGTAAAAACTGAAAGAGGTAAAATTTAGGTTAGATATTAGAATGAATTTTTTTTACTGTGAGGGTGGTGAGACACTGGAACAGGTTGCTTAGGGATGCTGTGAATGTCCCAGCCTTAGCAGTGTTCAAAGCCAGCTTGGATAAGGACTTGAGCAAGCTAGTCTAGTGGGAGCTGTCCATGCCCATAGCAGAAGGGATGGGACCAGATGACCTTTAGGCCCATTCCAGAGCCTTAACAGTCTATGATTCTATGTGTTCACAAAGCTACAACATCATTGAGATAACTGAAATGTGGTGGGCAGCTGAAGCAACAACTCAGATTTAGGGGCTTTCATTTTTCTCTACTGACTACAGAGGCAGCTCAGAAAGCTGTGTCTAACTTTTAGATGACTGTTTTTAGTTATGAAACCCCTTGTTGCTTTTATACACTTTTTTTACTTTTCTCTAGTGACTGATTTTCAGAATGCTGAATGCTCAGCTTCCCTAAAATCTACTTATTAAGGATGAGTGATACAAAGGTTCGCTTACTTCTGGAGAAAAAAAAAAAAGTCTACCACATTCATATATGAAATGTGAACTGATGCTGAAAAATAATGAAGTCTGTCCACCACAGAGCACATACAAACACACACATATAGACAAGTGTAACATGTTAACAGGTTAACCTGTCTGTCCATGAGTTTTGCAACTCAGTTGTCAGTCACGTTTCCCTGTTAAAAAGAGCAGAGCAGCAGCTGAGATGAATCCAAAGAACCGAACGAGACTATGACCCCAAATATCTTCAGCTTGTCTGTTTTTTCAGGACTGTGAGCCATAAATATATCAAGTGAGAGAATCCTATTGTATGCACATACAATGAAAAAAGAACAATTGTATAAGACTGTATAATTAGCGATTATGCAGCACTGTACTAAACATAATATTCTGAATTGCATTTTTAAAATACCATAAGATACCCAAAACTCATATGTAATAAAAACCTGAGAAAGAGGTTAGTTCTGTACTCTCTAGCTTTGACTTAACACACTTGAAAATCAACAGATAAAAGGGAGAAAATTGCTAGGGTTTCACACTGAAGCTTTCAGAGAGAAAAAGAATTGGGGAATGAAAGTGAGACCTTTAATAGTAGTTCTTAACTCAGGCGTGGGGATTCAAGAAAGAGAGGCAATTTCTGAGACGCAATTATGTGACTGCAACTTGAACTGCATGTGTAAGTGGAGAGGGAAACACTTCCGGCTTTAAAGAGCTGGCATAATATTTTCTCTGTTGCCAGCCTTGCTAAACAAGGGAGGGTTGTGGCATTTCAATGTCAAACTGCATATGTGCATTCTAGATGTACAATATAAAGGAAAAAGAAAGTTTCAACAGGTTTCATTTTGATTTGCTGTTACTATTTTCATAGAATATTAGGCTATTCCCAAATACTTTACTCTCAACATAGCTTCTTCAAAGAATTAGAGTTAAGAGCAGGCAAAACTAAAGGAGTTCTCCACCTATCTGAAAACAGAATTTTAGTATTCCTTTCTTAAAAAGACAGAAAATATGGGAAAAATAAAAACAAAAATATTTTCTAGTCTTGTAAAATGGGTCTCTTTGCATTAAAGAAAAAGTTTATTTTAAAAAAAATGAAGACCTGAGGCTTAGCTACAGGCAGTTTTTACACAAAACTTTCAGAAAATAATACAATCTCCACATATGTGTGATGGTTATTTGACTTTGTAAATGCATATTCAGAAAGAAAAAATAGGACCTTATTTTTTCTGACCTCAGCCTCCTTGGGGTGTTTGTTTGGGGCTTTTTTTGTTGTTGTATTTTTGTGTGTTGGTTGGTTTGTTTTTTTTTTATTGCTGTTGTTTTGGTTAGGTTTTGTTTTTGGGGTTAGTTTTTTGGTTTTGGATTTGGTTTGTGGGATTTTGTGTGTATCTGTGAAGGAATTAGAAAAATTACAAACCAAAAACAAGCTGCTTATTCACATAATTTCAGATATATGGCTGTTTGCCCTGTAATTAAAATCTTACCTAGAAATATATTCTTGGCCAATGCCAAAAATCAGGATACTGACATTCATCATACAGAGATGGACCCTTGATCCAGTGACATACTCCTCTTTTAAATGTTCTTGCAGTAGCCATGCATTTTATGATGACAGCCACCCTCTTCAGCATATCAGGCACACCAATAATTCATAACTGACCTGTAATGGTTACCAAGGAGGTGGTTGTGAATATTCAAAGCTACAGTAAAAGCCAAGTAGAGCTCACCATTTCTGTGTATAATCTTATACAAAATCAAACAATTATACACACTAGCAGAAAAAAAAAAATTAGAAGAGACCATACTTTTGTACAAATTCTTGATCAAGTATTTTTGGAATTGAAAAAGTGGAATTGAATCTTTTGGAATAAAGATAAATACTTAAGTGTACTCAGATTAATAACTTCCTCGAAAGAAACCAATCTGATGAAACCCAGAAATTACCTGGATCATTAACATTAGAGTGTCATTTGGTACTCCCAGTAATAATGACACAACAAAACTTAGGTAACTGCTCCTCATATTTATAACTTTATATAAAATTTTCAGTAGAGACAAACCATTGTTGAGTTTCTGCATTACATGGTGCATCTTACTTGATGTGTAGAACAATAATAAAAGCGGAAGTTTCAAACATATCACCAGAGGCACCAAACAAAGGCTCTAAGGAGGGCAGAGAAAGGGGTAGAAGAGATACGTCTTCAATTTCATGTTATTAAGCATAAAGGAATTAACAGAGCCAGTGATACATTGAATTCTATTACCTGTGGCAATTCTAATTTTTTTTAGCTAGTGGGGATTTCAACAGAAAATTTTACAATAGGTTTTTCTGTGTGTGTGCATATATATATGCATTCATATACATGTGAATATGTATGTGTATAACACAGAGGAGGTCTAGGAGAAAAAGATTAATCAAAGGAAGAAATTTGTTGGTTATTCTTTATTAATATAACACTAACAAGACAAGAATATTTAGGTGCTAGATGTTGGTATACAGAAAAAAGTTCCATTAGTCTTGCACATTGCTTGCCACAAGAAAATTTCAATAGGGTTGTGGCAAGAACAAAACTGCACCATTTAGTGATATGTAATCAAACCCCTATTTGCTCAGCAGGATGGGTATAGTGACTGAATAGCAATCTTGTGTTCTAAGATTTGTATTCTGAGACATGCATGCACACACACACACACTTCACACTGACACTGCTCAAGGTTCCAGCTCCTCTGGGTTTGTTTATTATGAGTTCATGATGCCTTCTTCTGGCTGGCAGCCAGGGAAATCCCTACTGAGGAGTACTGTGCAGGCACAGTATACATGCTGTTGAGAGGCTAACTCACTGTTACTGCACACTGTAGTTACAGACTTGATACTCACCATCAGCCATTAGCACAAGAGGTAAATATGACTCCAGAAGGTTTTATTTAGTTTTATCGAGTTCTGATGGAGATGGATCTTTTTACCCCCAAGCTGTTCCTGCACATTCCTAAATATTAAAGGTGAGCAAATAATTATTTATCAGCAATTTACCCAAGTTAATCTTCCCAATCAATGACTTTCAAAAACATTTTCTAACAAGATCAGCTTATAGAAAATTTATTAAACATTTATCTTTTAACTTGTAAATACTGTTCATTAGTATCACATAGCAAAATTTTTTTTACTAGTAGAATATTTCTGTATTTTTTATGCTCTACAATTTGGATCAGTTATCAGATGCAGATTAAAATTTGGCTTCAAGAAATATTTATGCATTTCAGTGTCAAATATTGTTCATTTTTTGCTGTAGTGGGCAATCAGATAGCTAAAATATTTCTAAATTAAATAAAAAAATCACATATCCATAGTAGTCACTCAGATCAATTTAAAAAGAAAATTATAATTTTAGCAGCATCTTTACAACTGAAAGAAGTAAGCTTTCACTTGAGAAGTACTGTGAAATGATAAGACTCCTTAAGGAATCAGATGCTGTTTAACTGAAAATCTTATCACAAGTTTTGATGACACGTAGTCACGCCCATATATATTCACCAATGAAATGCACTAGGTTTTATATAAAAATTTATTTCAATCAAGCATGTAAAATGATAGAAACATAGAGTGATTTCAGTAGAAGGGACATGAAAGATCATATTGTTCCAACCCTCCCTGCCATGAGCAGGGACACCTTCTACTAGACCAGTTTGCTCAAAGCACCATCCAACCTAGTCACTTCCAGGTCAGGGAATCCACAACTGCTCTGGACAACTTGTTCACGCCTCACCACCCACTTAGTATAGAATTTCTTCCTAACTTCTAATCTAAAACTATAATCTTTTATTTAAAGCCATTCCCTCTTGCCCTATCACTATAGGTCTATTATATTGAATAACTTATTAGTTTATAATAAATGGAAAAAGCTTTTTGAGGCTAAATGATTAAAAATATTATTCTGAATAAATAAATAAATAAATAAATTAAATATTGCACTATATTTTTTTTTCCTCTGACAAAGATTCGTATTGGAAGTGGTTGGTCTTTCAGTTTCCTGATATCTAACTGTTGGTTTTCTTAATTGCTGTATGCAAAAGCTGGTTTTATATTTTCATTTTAATTTTGTATCTTCAGTGCCAATATGAACTCACTTTAGTTGTCTTATTAAACAGAGGCAATATACCACTCTACTCTGCTTTCCCAGGGCTACTTTTTATTTGATGGGATTTTTGGGTGCTAAAATGACCATGGTGTCCCCTTTATTCTCCTCAGCAATACATTTCGGACTACACAGATAAAGTAGCTCAATTCCAGTGCTTTCTGTACTTATCCATTATTTTTACTCTTTGTAAGTAATAATCCTGTTCTGTTACTGTTTCAGTCACTGAATCCTCTAAGGTTGAGCCTTATGAGTGGGATGCTTTGCCAATACATCATGAAGGTTTCTTGGTAGTTTAAAACTTGCTTTCTGTTGTGGAGAAACACACAATACAAGTTCCAGGGCTTAACCTAGAAGGTATGAAATACTGTGCATTTCTAAATTTTATTTTCTGACTAAAGGCAAAAGCAAATGTCTGAAAAATTAGGACTGTATTTTGGCAGAAAAAAAAGAAATCAAACACATAAAATATTGACTAAAATAACAGAAGATTCCTGAATGTGATCCATTATGCCAGCACTCATTCTTTAGGTAAAAAAAAATATTATTCATACTAAAACATTTATTTTTCATGGCTTGTAATAAGTAAACTCTAAGCACAGTTCACTCTGTGATAGATTTCCTTCCACAAAGTTTAGGCTCCCTCAGTCCAAACCTGTTGACAGAATTCTTCAAGAAATATATTAGCAAGGGCCAAGGATAGAGAGGTCACAATTTGTGATACTTCGCCTGTAATTTTATATAGAATAATTGCCCTCTTAAAAAGAAGATGTATGCAAACACACAGGAAACTCCAAGAAAATATTAATTTACCCAGAATAAAGAGTAAATGCTGACAGTCACAGAGGAGCTCTATCACTTCTATCATAATCTAATTCTTAAATCTCTATAGAAAAAGAAATTTGGGAAGTAGTATGTTACCAGGAGGTGATTGTATAAGATTTCGTGGAAGCATCCAAGACAAATAACTCCCACTGCAAATTGGTATTAATTCATAGTTCATTTTGCTGTCCAACCTTTCCTTTCATTGAATGCAAGAGAGAAAAAAGTATAGAAATATGTCTAATGGCATGTTATGGGACTGGCTGTTGTACAGTGCCCATCTGTGAAGGGCAGTTTCCTAGCATGGCAGTTAGCTCATGTTTTTCTATTTTGATAAATATTTAAAGCTTAAAAACTGTTAACTGGAATCAAGGTCATATGACCAGGTGTAGCTGTTTGCTACATCTACCTCTGAGCTGCCTGTTTCTCCCTGTCAGAATGACTAACTCAGGCACAGGTGTAGGCACTTGGACTTCTAAACTTAAATTAGAGTAAGATTCAGTCCTTGGCACCCAAAGAGTTATGTTATGAATAAACAGAATAAACAGCACTATGAGGGGAGAAACAGTGTAAACAACTTAATCTTGCAGTCAGGAGTTTGACAGAAGTCTCTGAAGTCAGGAATTTAGTGCCCTGCTTTACTGCCCTGATCACTTAATGCACCACACTGATTGTGCTTTACTGTAAGGAAAATAAAAGATTTTTCTTAGCACAAGTATATATATATATACACATGCATATGCATGTGTATGACAATGCAACATGTACACACAGAGACATACATACATGCAATATATACAAAAATATTTTTTAAAGTAGCCTTCTCTATGTAATAGCTGTTGCTGCAGCAGGTAATCAGAAAATGGAATCTGGACAAACATTTCCTGATACCATCCAAATTTAAGCCATGAGCCTTTGTACTACAGGACTGAAGGAAAGGGGAGGAGGTAGAACATGCTGCAAAGGGACTAGGTAGCTGCTGTTTCAACATGGGGACTTGTGATAGACCCTTTCTCAGTGGGAACTGGGAAGACAGAAGGAGAAAGCAGGAGTACTGTGGAGGAAAACCAGATTAAAAAAAAAAAAAACAACAAACATATATTGACTAATACAATAGAGAAAAAATAACAGTTCCTGAGTTGTCCTAGTAAAAGGTGTCAAAGTAGTAGTAGTATGTCATTGTCAGATTTTTTCCTTAAAAGGATAATTTATTATATCATTGTTATCTCTTCTGAAATCTCCTTTGTCACAGTGACTTAGCCAACCTAACTATTCATAGAAGTGTCTTAAACTTTGACAGCTACTACACATTTATCTAAGTTAGTGCAGCTGAATCCCACCTGTGGTTGGGAATCCCAGCTTTGATACAATAGAGGTAAACAGATACTTCCAGAATAAAGCTCTTCTTACCTATCTTATCTGCGATAGCCAGGGTGAGTGATCTATTTCATATTCTTATTTATAGAAAAAGATGAGCAACTGGTAGACAAGATGCTCAGCTGATACATGTTGGAATGATGCTAACCTTAATTTATTTTTTTATCCCTAACTTCTATTGTTTTAATTCTGTCTGCATAACAGAAACATTAGACTGTTCTTTCATTTAGATTAAGTGAAGATAGTTTCACATATCAACTGTAACCAGATTTGTGATTGATGGCAGCCACTTATATCCTCTAACATGGAATTACATAAACAGATACATGCATGTGTTTTATTTAGGTTCATTAATCTAAGTGGTTCAAGGACAGTGATTCTATATCAGGTTTCCATAAAACAATTAATTGACATAAATTTGCCTTCTGTTTTGCACCATGTGGACTTGAAGTTTCAGAATATTCAATACTGGAACTCAATAATTAAAGCTAATTTCACAGTTTCGTCATCTATAACTGGAGATTTTGTATTCATCAACCTAACTCTAGAGTTTTCCTGGGCTATTTTAAATAACTAACGTGGAATAAAGTTTACCTTTCCTAGGAAATTTTACTCAGAAGGGACTGTAAAACTAGAAACATGAGTTTTAAATGTTGCATCCCATCTGCTTTGTAGTATTGTATCATTTGTATTATTTTTAAGAAAATAAATTCATTATTTAATTGCATTATGTTATGTGTGATCAGCTATTCTGGCAGTCTTTACTTGGAGGATACTAACTCACCAATCATCATCCAGCTTCATACATTTGTGACACAGAGCAGAATTTCAGGATGTCTGTGACATGGTACTCTCCTAATTTGATATAAGGTTTGTATCAGAGAAGCCAATGACACCTTGTCCTATCGTGAATTAACTTCAAAGAAAGGCCAGTCATGAAGTTGTGAATTAAATGAAAAAGTTTGTGCAACAATTTACAAACTAGTTGTTATGAGAGGAGCTGTTTGGTTGCAGCTTTCAGCTTTCAACTCATCTACCCTGCATGTTGCCTGGAACTGTAAATGTCAGGCAGAATTGTTTTCTGGTCAAATTTCTAACAAATCAGCAGAAAGTTGTAATGAGATTAGCTCAGTTTTCTCACTTTTACCCATGTGATTCTCTATCTCATGGGGCAGTGAGTAAGCGGTGATGTAGTGCTTAGCTGGGGTTAAACCGTGAAATGGAGTAATTTATGGGAATGTGTACAACTTATGGGCTGTTTTAAAGTGATATCGGAACATGCTCAATTTATCCCTGAATGTTTAGGAAAAGGGCTAAAGTTAGAGAGAGAAGGATCAAAGTGGGATACCTATTAGCATGGAAACATGGAGAGTAAGAAGTGATTGACACTCCTCTTTTCAAACTCTGCATCTGATCTCTGACCTTATTTTCAAATCCCCTTACTATTTTCTGTGAGGTCTTGCTATCTTCTCTTCATGTGATATGTGTTGGAGGATGATTTACTAGTGAATGCCAAGCTGAACAAGCCAGTGAGTAGGAGGTCACTCCCATCTGACCAGAACCCAAAGTCTGAGATGATGACTGGTAAGCGTCACAGGGCCCATGACAGTACTTGAGGTGGTTTTGTGAATTGAGAAAATGGGAGTATGTGCATGTTTCGCTGATTAGCTTCAAACCTGATATGACACAGAAGGGGAAGAAGCCTGAATTGTCTGTGTTCGGGTGTGCACAATGCCGGTGTTTATGTGGGTGTTGGAAAGGGCCACACTGTCTGTGTGTTGACATGAGCCAGTCACATCAGCTGTGCTTATTTTTGGAACATTCATGTATCCTCGAGTACTGTCTGGACTTGGAAATGACAACAGCAGCAAGCAGACTGTCTGGGAGAAGAAGTTTCCTAGGTCTATGAGTCATAATTCAGCCTGGCCTTAGCAAAGTCAGCTCCACTTCATTCATACGAAGGTTATTTTCAAAATGTGTCAGAATGTCAGCATTTCTTTTCCAAAAGTTCCTTTCACTCCCCCAAGTCCTGGGGAACAAGTTAGTGAAAGTAACCAAGTGACCTCAGTCCCTTCTTTGAAGACAAGTGTTTCCGTTAGTTCTTCCATATGGTCTACTCCATGACACAGCAACTCAAATGAATTCTTACAGCAAGCTCTTTCCAGCTATCATCCTGGTATCTCCTCAACAGGACTAAATGTCTGGTGGCATTTGAGAGTTATGGAGGGTAGAAAAATACTGTTTACATATCTATTAACACATTTTCTCTCCGATTTTAACTCAATAGTTTTACCTTTAGTTCATATAGAATCAAATTATACAAATCACAAACTGTCAAAGTCCTCACAGGATTTATTAAGCATCATATTGGTATTTGAATTTTAATGAATATTAAGATTCACCAATAAAGAGGAAACAAAATTATTTCTGCTCTCCAGTCCCTAGGCTTGCTGTCATTGTTCACCCTCTAAACACTTTTGTTTTCTGTAGAATGTATAATCATATTGCATTTTCAAGATTGCTAAATAAGAACATGCAGGTACCTATGCATCACTAATATAAACCAAAAAAACCTTATCTATTTTTACATTTGACTTTAACAATATGATCAGGTTAATGATACATTTAAAGTTAATGAACCAATTTTTTTAGACTAAGCAAGAAGCACACACACTCATTTTACTGTGGAAATAACTGCTCACTGTCAGTGGCCTTTGCATTGCTGTTTGCACCTCTAAATTAGTCTTGAACAATTATTAATAAGATATCAAGGAATGTTTCTAAATCTGACTAGTACTCCAAAGAAGTGCAATATCTTTCTGAAAAGTAATTTTATTCTTTCAATATATATGTGTCCATAACACCATATTGTAAGAATACCAGCAATCTCATAGCATTATATGGAATTTTATGCAATAACCACAAGTGTATGTTATTGTTTGCCTAATAGAGTATTCTTTAATCTGGTTAAATACAGGAAGAATTGGCATAATGACGATGAAAATAGCAGTGTGAAATTAACAGCTAAATTTTTAGATTGGTGAAGAAAAGAGAAGCCAAAAGCAATAGCATACAAACTGTACCACAAATCCATGTGTTCCAGAAACATTTTACGGCTTAGTATTATACAAAGAACTTTCCAAAATGCAAAATTTCTTTTTTCTTGTGTTATATAGATAGCAAATTATGTTTTCTTTCATCTGACTCAACTGTGCCATTCCTGTTATTCCTGACAGAAGGGAGACAGAAAACCCTTGGTATTGGCAAGTGAGTTCTGCAGCCAAAAGTACTTTTAAGAGGAATTAAAAAAAATACTGTGAATAGCCAACCTCTCATGTCATGTAAACATGTTGCAGAGGTAATACAGGTATTTGTTCCTGTGAGCAAAACAGATCATCAGATAATGCTCCTGTAGAATTGTACCTGTGTTCAGTGTGGCTGCATTCAATTCTATCTAGTCATTGCTGTAACCCACGTACTAACACATTCTAGGCTTTATCCAGCACAAACAAAAAATATGTCAAATGCCAAACAGAAATTAATTCCAAGGTTGACAATGCAGTTTTGAGGAGCTGCTTACCTTTCTGTAAGAAGCCACTGTCTGAATTAGGACTTTTTCATTAAATATGTCCTGAAATAAATGTATCAGCGGAGAGATATCTGTGGTGAATATGCGAGGAAAACTGGTGGATGACATCAAATCACACATAGGGCTTGTTTCAAAATTAACAACAGGCATTCTGCAAAAAGTTTGTGTCTAGCCTACCATGCATAGCTCGCTTGCAGCTGACCATCATGTGGTTTGTTAGAGACTGCCTCCTCTCAGTTCCTGATTCCGAAGACACTTTAATCAAAACAAATTGTGTTACTTTAAAAGGTGCAAATACCAAGTCTTTATTCCAGACCATTTTGGCTAATGCAAATTACAGAGTACTTCCAGCAGCACTTGTGTAAGGAGATCTACTGGAGAGAATAATCTCAGGCAGAAGGAAAAGGAGCAGCAGGGCTAAACTGGCAATGGTAACCTTTTTTGTTAATACAGCTGAATCAAGAAGAGGCTGTTCAGACGCGGAAAAGAGGTACCGATGGCAAGTATGCAACACCAGAAGTGGACAGCTGACAGTAGTTTTGACAGGTTATGACATAAACATTAGTAGCAATGCAATCCAGAGATTAGCAGTGATATAAAGCTGAATAATGAGACACAACCAGAGATAGATTCATTAAGAGTTCCATTTTTTTCACCAGAATCCATATTCCCTTGCTATGAGAACACATTCCATTATCAGATACAGCCAGCTCAGCAAGATGTCAAGGGTGGAGAAAGTCATTGCTGTGTTTTAGTGTGGGAGTGACAGCCATAGGTTTAGCAGTACCAGATGGGCAAACCTGTGGCATCTGAACAGTTCAAGTATGGATCTGTTGCAGAAACTGTGATGTGAATGGCTGCGGGCAAGCTCTCCTGGTGGAAAGCCTTCTGGATCTGCACCAAAAGTGAGGAAATGAGCCAGCACTGGCTGTTAAGCCAACATCAGCAGGTCTTTCAGGACTCAGCTGTCTGCTCATCCCACTTTCAGTCCACAATAAAGTAGTGCATAAAAAGAGTGTCTAAGGAACACAGATATCTTCTGTGTCAGTGCAGTATGTGGTCTGCTCTTGATTCCTCTGCCATAGAATATGTGTGACTTTGGGCTATGGGAATATTTTTCAGTATTGAGATCCTTGTAGCCATGCCTGAACTACATAAAATACACTGTTGACCATTTAAAAAATATAACATCTTTCTTTCTGCTCTAATAATCAGTGTCCAACTGAAAACAGAAATCAGTGATGTTGCTGGTTTTGTAATGCCAGTGGTACAAATCTTTTTTCACCAAATAAAGGTAACAATAGACACATAAATCACTTTCACAGAAAATTCAGATCAAAGAATTTAGTAAATTTCTTTGTCCCCTCCCTGTGGTCTCAGCTCAAATGTGAGGATGACCTCAGCAGTTAGCAGCCACAGAACTTCACACTGCAGCAATGTCTCCTCCTCCTCAGTGCTGTTGAGTGAAAATGTTCTACTGTATTGCAAGAGTCAAAAACAGACATCCAGATTTTTTTTCCCTGTTTTTCATGGAAAGTATGTTTCTTCTCTCTGTAAAATTTTTGGTGCAAAATTTTTATTTTCATAAAAAACCCCCAACAACTTACCAGTTTTACTTAAAAATACACAAAACCCGAAGAGCGCTGGTGAGTCAATTTGATAAGAGACGCTCTTGTTCCTGTTGTTGTTAATGGAAGTATTCATCAATTTAAACACAATTTTAGAGTTTAGAGAGAAAATTCCAAGAAAAATTTCAGTGTCCTTATAACTCAGAGCACTTAGACTCCCCAGCAAGACAGGAGGCTGTGTTCTTTGCATTAACTTTTGATTCAAGGGCTTATTTGAGTGTCCTTAAAACAGTGACTTCCTTGTTTTACCTGTTGGTGCTGGAGTTCATTGCACCTTAAATGATTGAAGACCAAGGTGTACGTCTACTGATGCACAATGCCTTCTATGTGTCCTCCTAATGATAAAGCATTACCTGGAGTTTGTAGCCAAATAAGGTAGATTTATAGTTGCCTTCGTGCTGGGGATGTTGAAAGCAGCTGGATTATAACACCAAAACTTGTTTTTGATCTCTCCCCTGGAAACTTGATAGAAAATGCTACAGAAAAAGCAGCTGTGCAGAACATCTAGGCATTATAGCTTGCAAAAATTTTACCATTTGGTCTCTTTATTACTGGTAGTATTAGGTTTGGTTTTTAAACTCATTCATGTTGTTTACAAGTATATGAATGGTTATAAGAAAAATCTGTGAAACACAATAAAATTTTAAGGTACCTGGCTAGAGCTTGATTTTTTGTTGTTGTTGGAGGTGGATTTAGAGTTATGTTTATTTGTAGTAGCCAAGAACCCAGCAAATTCTCAGAATAAAACACATGGACCTCACTACACCAAACTGCCCATGGCTTAAGCAAAGTATACAGTCTTTCAGTGGTAACCAGAGCTGCCAGAAAATGATGATACACTGCCAGTATATTTCGCAGATGTTAGTAATCATGAATTCAGCGTTGGGCATAAAGGAATGTGGAGAGAGGAATGCCAGAGACTGTCCAGCAACATTGCATGTAGCCATAATTTTTCACAGAGTTCATGTGTGTGCTGCGATACTGTTTGTGCACCTTCTGTCCAGATATATTTGAACACACTAGGGAGTAACTTCCTAATCAGCTGTTACCTGATGCCCATCTGCTATCCCAAATAACATGTGTCCTCTGTAACATTTACCAATATTTGCTCGTGCCTCATTACTTTTATTCCATGCAGGATATGCTGTTTTGTAAAATCATAGACACTCATAATAGCTGGTATTCATACCAACTCACCCTAAGCTTCTGAAAGTCTGGTATTTAGCCTAGACTACAAAACTGGTTCCCACTGTAGTTAAGTGAGAGCTAGGTATCTCTAAAAGGAGTTTCATTTTCTAAGACAGATTAGAATAGTGATTGTGAACTGTTCTCTGAAGGCAATTTTCCTCTGAATACAGAGAGGACCAAACATCACTGGTTTAGGTGCTGAAGTTAGATGATACTAACGTACAAGAAAGATTAATATTAATTTAACAAAATATAGTTGTCTATAACCTCAGGCTCTTTTTATAATCTTTCAGGAGAAATATGTGCAATGCATCTCATTTTACAGTTAATGTCTAAAACAAGTGAGATAATCACATACTAGAGGTATTCCTTCTTCTGTATTGACTGTTGCCAGGTACATAAAGTCACTACCACATGCTGCTGTCTCCCACTTTTACAGAATGTTTAATAATGGCAACTTTGTATAAAGACCACTTATCAGTTAGACTTTTGTTCTGTGAATAAAATTACTTTTCCCTGTGCTGCACAGATATTACTTTAAGAAATACTCCTAACGTGTAAATACTTACTTCCTGAATTCTTGTTATTGCGTTTAAGACTGGACTTTCAGATTCCACTCAGTTTGAAAATCACTAACAATTTCCATTGATTCAAGTTAGGAAAGCAATTTATGTTAATACAGAGCATTGTGTGTGTTGTTTTTCTTTCTTTTCTAAAAGAAAAAATACATATGGTAATCAGGGTTCTTCACATCCTAAATATAGGAATACCAGTTTCAAGTCTCTCAGTAGAGTGTAGTTTCTTTGTGTTTCCATAACAGTACACAATTACCTTAAGCTTGTGAATTAAAGCAGGAACAGGAATCAGATCAGGAGGGGAAAGGAAGTTAAAAGTAGGGATGGATGCTTTTTTGCTTGTTTGTTGTTTTGTTGTAGTTTTGTTGTTGTTGTTGTTGTGTTTTGTTTTTGTTTTTGTTTTTAAGAAATGACATCTAACTTTAAGGTAGTGAACTCATATTTTGTCAGTCAAGCTGACTAATTTCTAGAAGTGGTTAGCACTCAGGAATTGGCACCAAAAGTCAATTTTTCATAAGCAATTCTACAAAAGAAAATAAACCCTTACTTGTTCTTGTGGAAAAACCACATTTTTTTCTTGAGTAGGTCAGGTGTGAATTTCTTACATGTCTCATTTGCATGTATCCTGCAAAGGTTATGAAATTTTAGACTCCACCAGCTAAACTACATGGCTATGTAGCTCAACTTACTGAATCTCTTGCTTTTAGCCCCCAAAACCCTCAGGAAAAAAGCCAAGGGGTGCTAGTAGAGTCATAATAAATCAGTGAAAGGTTCTCACTTGCTGTGAAGAACATATGATCAGAGCTTGTATTAGCTCATGTACCAAAAATTATAAAACTTGCATACACTGGTACGTATTTCCTTTTAAGCTTTTTGGGATAATATATTTGTTACTTAGACTGACTGAAAATAAAAAAAAATAAAATAAAATAAAATAAAATGAAATAAAATAAAATAAAATAAAATAAAATAAAATAATAAAATAATAACTTCTCTTTCCCTCTGCCACATCTTTCTCTCCAAGATTACCTCCCCTCAAAAGCCAAAATTAAATAAAATGAAAGGAAACTTTCTGTAGTCCAAGTATTAAGGGGGATAAAAGCAAATATGTCTGTCAGTCTGGTGAGTAATAGCAGCTGCATTAAAGACAGTTGACCACCAAATGGTATCCTAGCAACCTACAGTAGTATCGTTATACATAGTGCTATCAAGCCAAATTTATCCTTTTCAATATCTTAGCTTCAAGAGATCAAGGATGAATACAGAGCAAAGGATGAAAATGGTGCCAAAGAAAAAGACAACATGGGGTTCTAATTTAAGCAGAGGTTATACAAAATGTCTGTGTAAAATGAATAAAGAACATCACATTTTTGTGACAAGGAAAGATACCTTTCCATGGTAAGGTACTCAGACAGTTACGAATCAATTTGCTTTCAGAATACTAATTGTGTATATTTTAGCTTGGAGTAAAATTTTCAATATGCCTGCTCTTTCATTTCATTTTAAAGTTTTCATTTAATCGGGGAAGGGCGAGGGGAAATAATTTTTAATTACTCAAGCTTCCTAAATCTATAAAAAATATCTAAGCAAATTCACCTATAGATTGTGGCTTTCAAAAAAAAAAAAAAAAAAAAAAAGCTTCCAATGTTTCTAATGTTAAATTGGATAATTACAGCTCTGTTAATAAAGTCTCAAAATTGAGCAGTTCCCTCTTTTTATAACATAAATTGCTTCTATTCTCCTGTTATATTTAGAGCCATTGATCCCACACTGTCCATATAATTATGATCATGACTGTAAATAGCTTTGTCAAAGAGACAAAAACTGAACCTATGTGCAGACTAATTGCAGGATGTATTCTTTTTTCAGTTTTGAACAAACATCAGAAAAAACCACTAGTCATCTAGATCTTACTGACCATAACGGCTAGACTCTTCTGTGTATTAGCAGGGTTTCACCAGTCCTAGTTGAAATGAGGACATCTGACCTCAGCTAGGGGTTTGCTGAATGCAACAAAACTACTGATAATGTTGGCAGATTTAAAGACAGGTAGGATAATAGTTTTTAGTAACTCCTGCAAACATGACATCAAGCAGAAGTAAAACTGTCTCCCTTCAGTAGCAGATGTAATGCCAAGTAAGCAGTATGTTGCAAATACTGGGGCAGTGTAAAAAGCTACTGATCACTGATCATTTTTAACTTATAGTGCAAACATTACCTTGAAGGGGATAGACGCCACAGGGAATGGATTTACAAAGCTATGTTTTACGATATAATAAATGTTTTTGTATGCATCAGGAAATCTGTGTGAAAAAGATTTCCACATGGCACCCTACAGTAGAGGGCTCTTTTGAGACTTATCTGAGGAAAAAACCCCACAACAACTAAATTATGCACTTTTTAAAATGGCATAACTGAAGCAAGCTTTTAATCTGTTCTGGAACAGGCTGTTTATCTTCCTGTCTTTTGTTATTTATGCAGATGACAGCAATCTCCCCTCTTCTGCAAATATTCTGTCAATCTCTAGTGCCCAGTGGTAGTTCTTCTTTATCACATTACCTTCTTCTTTAGCTTCCAAGGAAAGAGTCTGCCCATAGGTATATTTTAACCTAGTAGAATAATTTATTCTACTCTAAGAAGTTTCAAGTTTACTTTCTACTCTGCCCCCAAATGTCTGTGCATTCATGTAGCCAATCACAGGGTAAAAAAAAATATAATTACCCAAACAGCTACATTAGCTTCTTGTAATCTGACTGCCACTGTGCAAACTATATGTTTCTGATTAGTGTTCTCTGAGTAATATGTCAAAGGAACACTGGACAAGAAAGAGCCTGAGAGCTGACAGGAAATCTGCCCTCTGCTAGTCTGCAGTCACATTGAGAGCTGTAACATATGTGCTGAATATTTGTCTGTGAAACAAATATGTCTTTAGCTTAGGCTGTATCTTCAGGACAACAGGTCAGACATATTTAAAATATTTCTTAGATATAGTCAAAATGACAAGATATTAAAAGTGTCTGTAGTCCACCAAAGTAAGTGTGCACCTCAAAACATTGTATGGATTTTCAATGCATGTAACGTCTGCTCTAATTTGTTTTGTTAGTCAGGTCTTTGTTAGGAGAGATGCTAAGTAATCCTGTTCACAAGAAAGAGAATACCTTTATCTGTAAGAAGACAAAACAGCCTTTAGCTTTACATTCTTCTTGACAGAATGTTGGAGCAAACAGACAAGTCTTTTTAACCACTGGGCAATACAAATGAAGAGCAATTAAACAGAATTCATATAAAGGAATGAGAATAATCCTCTGAGATTTTATGTGATACTAAGTTAAAGTTTCAAAGATATTAACAACTTGGTAGATAGGTGAGCAAAGCTGCTTCAGAGATATCATAACAAAAAAACGCTGGAGCAATCCAGCTTGGTTGATCTGTGTAGGAATTTATGAAGACTTTATATGACTTCTTGGGTGTTTCTTATAGTAGTAAAAACTGGATTTGGTGATTTGTGTGGTCATTTCCAGATTTAGAATTCTGTGTTCATCTAGATTATTAGTAAATTCTTGTGAAATTAGTGACACAAGTTAAATTCCTGTAAGAATTTGGTGCCAATTCTTAGACATTTTAACCTTGAGAATTTTTAAGGTTGAAGAGAAGCACATCTCCTTCAAGACCGTCTTTCATATATATCATGCCTCAGGAAAAGTCTGCACTTTATAATTCATAAGCAGGAAAGCAAATGACCTATCTTTTTGTAGGCAGAGTGTGAGAAAAAAAATAATAATAAAAAAGCCCAAACAAGATGAATACAATTTTAGCTGCAATTCTAATTTGCTTGGCAAAGAAAGTTTCACTCATTAACAGGCAGGCCTTCTGCCATCTGTGTTAAGTGGGTGCATTGCAAGCACCTGGAGCTACAAGGAATACTTTCCTTTTTAATTCTTTCTTGTCAAAGAGATGGGGAAAAGCACAGCTAGTAGTGTTATGCTGTGTTTAACTATGGGAAGACCATCATTTAGTCTCACTGTTGCCTTTCAGCCTGACACCTATATATTTGGACCCACAGGTTTTAATCACCAGAAGCATGTCAGTGCTCAGGAGACTGTTGTGAGCTACTTAAAAAGAACTGGAAAGAGGCCACAAGTGACCTGCTGCTTATGCAATGGCAGTATACTGATTAGAGGAGATTATAATTTTCTGAATGCAAAGCTCTAGTTTAATGAGCATTTTAAGGGCAATGCAAGAAATCATGTTATCTCTAAGCCCTATGAAGGTATGGGACAAATAGGAAGATTCACAGATGAACAAATTCAGATGTCAAAAGAGGGACAATTACAGCCTTGCACAGCTGCTTCTTATACACATAGCTCTAGGATTTCTCAAAAAAACCCAAAAAAAAACCCACAAAAAAACCCAAACAAACAAAAAACTGCAAAGCAACAGACAAAAGTTCTCTCCTAAAGGCTTGAAGGAGAATAAAGTACCTTTGAAGTGAAATTAAGAACCTCAAACTGAAAAGAGCAACACAGGAAAATCTTGCCAACATACTGAAGCACTTGAGATTCTGTAGAGGTCTAAGGTTTCTGACCAAACCTTCCTAATTGGTAACTGTGTATGCAGTAGACTAAGAGTTTCTTCAAAAGTAACAATTATCAGTTTGGGACACGAAACATTAGCACAATAAGTGTGCTCAAATCAGAGTTGGAATATTGCAGCACTCATCTTTGTACAAAATAGAAAGGAGATACAGTTATGATCTAGATGTTTTTCAAGGAAGCAGTAGCCCAGGTTGTAAAAAATGGCTAGAATATCCAACTGAGAGGAGAGCAGGCAGCTCATTTTTCAGTAGCTATTTCTATCTTTGCTGTCCAGTGACTGTCTAAAGCAAAATGCAGGAGCTCTGCTTGTGCAACAGTTATGATGGCTAAGGCATAACTCTGAGATGGAAAACCTGTGCATTTTAAACCTCCCTAGTCTGCTAATGGCCTAAAAGGTTCTCCTGGATAATTGTTCTACCAGTAAGCAGTCATACAAAAGGCATCATGGCCAGGAAAATGCATCAGGCTCTGAATTCTAGCTTCACAGAGGTGCTTTGCTGCATCTCTGAAGAAATTGTTTACATTCATGAAAGAAAGAGTATTAGATATAGCCCACTATTTGGCATTTCCTCTTGTCTTGATTAAGTACCTTGTAAGCTGGCTATTTTAAACCCCATTGCAGGAATAGGGATTCCTTCCATTCTAACCACATTGTGCTTTTCACTGCTGAAGTTGAACAGGCAAACTTCACTGGTCACAGCACTGAGCACTGTAATATTTAAGTCATTAGTTATTTTTACGTCACCGAGCTAAAGACTAGACTTCCCAAACCAAAGCAAGTTTTCTTACTTTCCTTTTTCTTCTTTTCCATGAAGTGTTAACTCATTTCTTCACTGAGGTGATTAAATTAAGTTCTGTGAAATTGAGTTCTGTTGCATTTCCAGCCTCTTGATTAGTCCAAGTGTGGATATGAGTAATGCAAAGATTATTCTAAAACCATTCTTGTATATGAATGAGTCTTTTTTTTTTAGGATTGTAGGGAAATAATTAGCCTAAAGCCTTGGTGGACTGATGTCCTCCTTGAATCTGGCTGCATTAGGCCGTGTTTTCCTGAATTACAGCTATTACAGCAAGCAGTTTTGGTCCTGCTGTACAAGTACCCTGTACTGTCCGCTATTTAGTCTTAGAGTAATTTTTGCATCTCTGCATACTTCATAACCCTAAGGATTTACAGTTCGTATTAACAGTTCCCTTTCTGTGATCTGAAGATTACTCATGAAGCACAGTGCTTTGTAGAAATGTATCTCTTTTTTACTGGTGATTATTTAAACTTGGTTGTGAAGAGGGTATTATAGCTCACAAGGAATTCTGAGACCTGTATGTAGACAAAAACAATACAAACCAAACAAGTAAACAAAACCAAGCATACAATAGGCCATGGATTAGTATAGCCCATTAATTAGTATATTCATCAATAAGCCAGGTAAAGGTAGTTGGTGTACTTTTTATTGATTCCAAGTAAGGTGAGAAATATTTAACATTCATTCAGGGGAATCCATCAACAACACCTGTCATAAACCTAATTTCTTCTAATTATCCCAACTCTTTTAAATTTTTTTTTTTAATCTAAAATGTCCAAATTAAAACACCTTGTAGTACTAATACCTTGCCAGTTATCAAAAGCTGCCAAGTGAAATACCCTAATACATTTTCAAACCAATTATTCCTCAAAAAGTAAAGATAATGGGCTGAATAGATGAAGCAAACATGTCTTCATCTGGATTATCTTCCAACACAGTGTCCTGGTATTAGATATAAAGACAGCACTGATAGAAATTTATGTAGAACTATAGAATTATTATGAAACACTTCCCATCCTTTGTATTCAGTTTTCCCAGTACTGAAAAAGAAATCAAGAAAGAAACAACTTTGCAGCTTTCCTTCAGAGTCACTAGGAAGGAGACAAGAATTCTTTTATTTTTATTAAGCAACAGTTAAGATTTCTGTGGAATAAATAGGTGGGAATTGGTCAGTAACAATTAGAATGTTAAAAACTGATGAACTTTTTACTCAAGAAAGAAGAAATTTAGTTACACCTGAGAAAGTTGGTCTGTTTCCTTACTTTTGCTTTTAGGCTTTAAAAAGTATTCTGTTCAGAGTACTACAGCCTATGTTTGGTAAAGATATAAATTATAGAACATGGATGATGCACAGTTTAAGTAAGATATTATTTCTATATGAGCAAAGTTTATTTTTGTAGCAGAAGTAGACTACTTGATAATTATAACATTATTTTAAAGATAAATTTACAATATATGTAAAGGAACATAGGAAACCATTAAAGAATTGAACTGTTAGATCTGGACTTAATTCATAAAAACAAGTATTTTAAGAATTCACTAAAGGGCATTTATTTTTTTTTCAAAGTGTTGAGAAGTTATTTCATAATAACTCTGGTCGTGAAAGAAGAACTTCATAAAAGCCAGCAGAGGATGGTTTAAATCAACAGTTTAAATCCAGAGTTTCAGAAGCTTCATTGCATCTGTTTTTAAGTAGTTAAGAAAAACTGATATTTGGTATTCTTCCTGTGCAAAGAGATTAATATTTATGACTTACGACTCAGATTAAAATTTATACATTCATTCCACAAAAGTAGGCTTACTGAATCACCATTTCTACCCACCTGAATTGCAGGTACCTTTTGCTTGGCAGGAAACTGAATTTATAAATACATATTGTGCAGTGGGCATTTTAAGTTTTAAAATGCACCTTCTGATGGCTGAGGGATAGTGAAAGGCAACTACCAAGATTGCAATTAGATTTCTCTCAGGAATAATGTCCAGTCCCCAAACTGAACTTGGAATAGCAAGAAAATTTTAGAAAGTTTTATGTCTTTTAATAGTTTTCTGACTTCTTAAAAATAGTGTCTTCTCATTTATCATTGTTGTTATCATTTTCATCATCACTATTAAATATTTGTGTAAAAGTGGAGTGAAAACCAGGGGACAAGATTAAAAAAATGGACTGATAAGTTCTAAAATAACTTTATATGTTTTCTTTCTGCTGATGTTTTGTATTACTTCCTATACTTTCTTCAGTGTTAAAAATTCTTCAGTATTGGTACCTAAATTTCTGAGATGTTTTATACTACTATGACTTAATAAAACACCTTTGATTTCAAGAAGAATATTATTGTGTAATTAGAAATGTTTAATGAAAAATATTTTTGCTCACAGTAGTAGAATTTATAAATTTATATTAATACTTGGTGTATTTCTTGAAGGGTTTTCATTATTTACCATGCATGTGCCTCTCTAAGAAAATCAGGAATCCAATGAACTCTTAAAGCTCTGACTATTCAACGTTTGACAACAAAGTCATGTTAAGGCAAGATAAAGACAAGATTTTTTAGAATCACAGAAATTCTGAAGAAAATTTTTATTTTTGCCATTTAACTTTTTTATTATTTGTTAGCAACTGTGTAGGATCTACAGGATATAATTCTTATAATTCTTATGAAATATGTATAAATAAAGCCTAGTCATAATTCTTTGTGTGGGGTTTCCAGTTTGGGGTTTTGTTAGGTGTTTTGGTTTAATACTTTTAATATAAATGTTTCACATATTTTGAATATTTTATGCCAGCATTTATTAGTGAAAGATGGGCATGGTACTCCATTTTAATGGACAGTAGTATAATCAAAGTTCAATCACTATGACTAAATAAAAGTGGGCATAAAATGGAAAGATTTGCAGTCAATAAACACAATACAGTATAGGCTCTTGAAAAATATAGGCTTTGCTGTCTCTTTTTCTTTGCTTTTTATACAATAGAAATTGTAGCTTTGGGAATCCTGATATATTTTAATGTAGTATTACATGTTGCTCTGGCCAACTGGTAGGAATGCAAGAGTAAGAAGGGAAATTGAAATTGTCATCCTAAACACTATGTCAGTGTTTCAGTTGACTCTTAAATATTGTGAATGAGAATGCATCTGTCTGTAATCATTAGTGCATTTAGAATATCTCAGGATCTAACTCTTTCAAAGTGTGATTATATGCAAAATAGTTCTTCAATACAGCTTTTTGTCCATAGAAAAGATGATTTCTTTTCTGCAGAATTAACGTACTTGAAACTTTTATTAAATGTCTACTTGGTTTTTATAAGACCTTCTAGTTTAAAACACATATTAGAACACTGAAAAAAAAAAAAGGTAATTAAAATTTTGTTAATTTTTCCAAAAATCATGGTTTTATATTAACTTTACTTTTTCCAATAGTCACTGAGACATTTTAATGATGTCAAATCAACTAACTCTACTGTTTTATGAAGCATAATGGAAACAAAAGGAAAACTAAGCTCTTGAGGACAAGTTAGGCAATAAATTAAAATGGGGTATCTAAATATTTTAGCTTTGTGACTACAACAGTAGGGCAAAGGATCTTTGAAATTTGTAATAAACTGACTATGGGCTACAGTTTCTCTTGTAAGCAGCCTGTCATTGACCACTGTGCAGAACAGGTTACTTTGGAAGGGCTTGAGTTTGAATATGGATGTTCTGGGATGAGTTACTCAGATTCAGGGATCTGCCAGTTTTACCCTTCCCATATCAGAAAGCATCAGTTGCAAATGGTGAATCTTCAGACAGTCAGTAGCTGACATGTCACTGGACTTGTGACTGAGTCATAGAATTGAAACGTGGTAAAAAATACTCTTTGAAATATTTTTTTTCATAAAAAATCCCACAAAATTAAACTCTTAAATAGAAGAAGAACCCCAATCACACAAGCATATCTTAAAAAAAAAAAAATCACTAGAATTTTCCTCATTAATTAACATGAACTTTAGGATCATTCCTTCCTTGTTCCTGATAACATTAACTGGAAAACAAGCCTTCTCTTTGCATAATCATTTCAAGATATCAGAGTTTAGTTCAATTTCACATTTAAATAATAACAGGACAACAAATTTTACATGACTAAACATATAGGAAGTGTTGAAAGGGGATAGTTTACAACGTGATGTTCTGTAACTGTTTCTTTATGTAAATAAATATTCTTTTAAGGATACTAGTAATCAGCTCTCATCCTAGATGTGGAAACTGAGTTCCTGGTCATAATTTAAACATGGGTTTCTTGTATCCTGAGATTTTGGTTATTCAGTTAGATATTTTTTCCTTTCATTCTGAATCTAAAATATATTTCATTACATTAAATTTATAAGGAAAGCCGTGATTTGGAGGAAAACACTTTCTAATGAAAGGGATAACTTTGAAAATGTAGATCAGTTACAAGCCTTATTTCCTGAGAAAGTCTTCATTTTTGATACTGAAGCCAAGGTACTTCCTAAAGTATGAACCTGAGAATGCAAAGTGAAAAAGAACAGTAGGTGGATGTTATTTTGGGATTGATTGCTGGCCAAAGTCTGATGATAAGCAGGTGATTTAGTAAAAAAAAAATAGATTTTATGTCATCATTTAGAAATAAAGCTGGTTTACTATAACCTGAAATTCTTCAGAATCGTTTTTCTGTGGAATCTCTTTCACTATCTATTTCCTCTACAAAATTCTGCTTCAGAATATAGTTCCTCTTAGCCCTTTCAATACATGAACTAAGGTAAAGAATGTGATTGTTCAATCTGTCTGGAAAAAAAACCTGAGATAGTCATACTATTTATTTAATTTAGAAAAGCTATCTTTGACTATCATAGTAGGCATTTTGTTTCTAATTGTTATTGATTATCTGATCAATATTTAGAAAATTAGTCCTTTTTTTTTTTCATCAGAGCTTTTTGCAATAAACAGACAAAGAATTCCCTTAGATGAAACAGTAAATAATCTCACTGCTGTTGTATCAGATAAATATAAGGATATATGGGATGCAATTTTCTTTGGCAGAGGAGTTAATTGAGTGCATGTCTTTACATAGTTTAAAAGAAAATAAATTAAAAAACGATATTTTACCTTCATCCATTCTTCTACTATTAGCAGTAAAATTAAAAAAAAAAAAAAAAGGCAGAAACAACATTTGAAAGGAATTTCAAACGTCTTCATTCATTTTGTATGTATTCTCAGAAAGCCTGGTAGATCAGATTCAAAAGTAGATTTAGGAAGACTAATGCAGGTTCAAGACATCAGTGGACAAACCAGTAGAGTAATAAAGATCTCAGTATTCCACCTTAAGTTTTGAATGTCTTTTAGAACCCATCGCTTCTGCATACATTCTAAAGACCTATTCTGAATTTAGCTTATAGATGTTTATGTAATGTGTTTATGGTGACAGAGTGTGTCAGTCACAGCTGGATCCACTTTTATCTAGCCCTGTATATTATCTTCTATGCTATGAGGAGAAATATGAATAGTGACTTTTTCCCCCCTTTCTCTCCTTAAAATAGTATACTTCTTGCTATTATTGCCACAGCAATAACTGAAAGTCACAGTAAAATGGCGTGATTTCAGTTTTATTCTTGGATCACAAAGTTGCAGAAGCTGTCCAGTTTAGAAAATCATTAATACATCCTTACACCTCTTGATGAATAAGAACTGAAAAGGTGTTTATATCTTCAAAGAGACCCTGGAAAGGCATTTGATATAAATTTGGACACATATTCTTCATCCCTTTTTTTTTTTTTTTTTTTTTTTTTTTTTTTTTTTTTTTTTTTTTT
>NW_020955393.1:701815-703818 GCF_003031625.1 Empidonax traillii | reverse complement strand
TTTTTTTTTTTTTTTTTTTTTTTTTTTTTTTTTTTTTTTTTTTTTTAATTTTGGAATATTTCTTTAACTAAGATATTCTTTTCTTAGCTATGTGTGCACTTTTTGAAATAAGAGTAGTAGAATTTGCACTGATTCATATGAAAGAATTTTTTTGTGTAATTCACAAAGACCCAACAAGGAGCCAAATTATTCATACTTCTTGCTAGAAGTAATTAGGTACATTGTCTGCTTAATGCAAACATACTTAACTGTACTTAACTTGAAATAAATACTCAAATGTTAATAAGTTTTCAATCTGTCTAGCACTGAATTCATCTTTTCTTTATACAATACAGGAGGTTAAAGAAAAGACATGCTCTCATTAAGGAATCTGCCTATTAAAACATTATGCAAACATCTTTTATTTAGCCTCTTTTTTTCATTCATTCTCCATAATAGGGTCATCTCTCTTCCTCTATGAGGCTGGCATGTCTTCAAACATAGCAAAGTTTATTTTTTCCAGCATTTTAATTCTTTTCCCTTTCTATAAAGAGTTAGAAGCCAAAATATTTTCACTAGGTAAAGAAGTTACCTATATTACTCTCAGAAAAAAAAAATGAAAAAAGGTAATAACTGACAAACATGAAAAGCACACAATGGCTTTTACAGAAGTCTATAAAGCTCATTATTCAAATGACAAGTAAAATGGATCCATATTAGCTCTTGCTCAAGACTTCTGGCCTTGGAAACATGAGTGGAGTTTGATTTAGCTGTATGGTGTTTCCCAATATTTATTTGAAATATATAATGGACCCTCTGTTGTTTCCCATGCCACATAAGATCTTCAGCAACATGGAGAAGCTACAAAGCCACAAAGCCAGACACCACTTGTCCCAAAGATGTCCATTTGCTCCACATAACTTTTCATTATGATAAGCAAAATGGTGTGTAATACTTTCATCTTAAGTTTGCCTACTGGAAACAAGGTCCTGGATTCTGGTTTTATTTCCAGCACCTCTGCTTCTCAAAGTGAGGAGGCTGGGGGTACACAAGAAGCTGAGAGGGGATACAACTGGGACATCTGACTCCAAATGTCCAAAGCGATATTCTAGACCATATGGCACTATACTCAGCATATAAAACTGGTGGAAAAAGGAAGTGGGAGATGTTTAGAGTGATGGCATTTGTCTTCCTAAGTCACTGTTACACATGATGGAGCCATACTTTTCTGGAGATGGCTGAACACCTGCCTGCCCATGGGAAGTGGTGAATGAATTCCTTATTTTGCTTTGCTTGCATGTGCAGCTTTTGCTTTACCTACTAAGACACCTTTATTCTAACCCACAAGTTTTCTCATTTTTACCCTTCCTAGTCTCTCCTCCATCCTGCTCTGGAGTGAGAGTGAGTGGTGGTGCAGGGCTTAGTTGCTGGCTGGGTTTAAGCCATGACAATAGCTTTTACAAATTACTTTTTTAACAGTACACTAAAGACACCAGTGTTGTTTTATACTAGCTGAAACTCCTATTATTCATTATTTTGGGTGAACATGTAATATAACTGAACACAAGCACTGGCTGTTCCCAGTTGCCAGACTTATCCCTCATTGGCTCCAGAGAATGAGGACTATCCATGTAGCATATAGCCATTATTTCTCTCAATCTCAGTTACCTGTCCAAAGTACAAACTGAATAAAGACTGGAATAGAGCTGACTCACATTTTAGCAATTCAGGAACCGCATTTAGGGACTGGACATGCACTTTGACCATTACAATCCTAAATTAAGCACTAATTGTCATTATCAGCTCTTGCCAATCTTTGTTATTCAAAAGAACTGGTTTTTAACTCAAGAAGATAAATTCAACATCTTTGGTTTCCTCCAAATTAAACTCTAATAATTACTACAGGTAATTCAGGGGTAGTCTGTCATATTGATCCTACAGTTTTGCTGAAGTATTTTGCACTGACTGTAGTGCACTATCTATAGTTTTTTATTTGTAAATGTCTTGGAGCTTAAAACTAATTA
>NW_020955393.1:650863-700442 GCF_003031625.1 Empidonax traillii | reverse complement strand
AAAATATATTAAGAATTAAACACTATGAGCTAAGACTCAGATTTCTATTAAACCATAACAATTTAATATGGATTGAGTTACAGACAATCTATATTATATGACTCAGAAGCTCTTGCTACTTAATTATATGCAGATATTTTGATAAGAAAAGATCGGAAAAATCTTATCTAGATTACATGGTTAAGGCAGAAGTTTCTTAACTGTTATAAAATGAAAACATTGTAGTAATGGGTTTCTTTCACTGTGTGATATACAGTTACAGTCCCTACTTAGGAGTCCAAAACCCAACCCATTAAGTCCAATGCTGACACAGCAGATTTGAATTTACGATTTTGCAACATAGCATCTAAATGACAGCTTAAAAAACACTCTGAGTAAAAGACTTTTCAATATTTTTTGAATTTCCAGTTCCTTCCTGAGACTAAAACACTATTCTATCAAGAGAATAAGGTCATCAAATCACAAGCCAGCAAAATGGATCCTGGCTCTGTAGCCCAATATTTATATATTTAGCTGACTATGTTTCTCAGCAGCATGGTCCAGTAGAAGTGGCCTCTTAGAGAAGAACAGTCAGATAAACAATAAACAGTTTAGTGGATTTTACATCAGGCAGGACATAGTCTAGTGACATGGACCATAAATTAATCAGCTACTCTCCAGTAGCCTATCTTTCAGTCCAGTTTAACTCCCAAATTAATCTAATTCTTGAACTTTAAAACATTGCAGAATATACCCCTGTGTGTGGTAAATGAGAAAATCAAGAAACACTCCTGATCTGAATTAAAATACTACATTATTTATATTTGCATGTTATACAATCATTGAATAAAAAGAGAAACAATTTGAGGAAAAAATACCGTGATGCTTTTCCAAGACTTAATACAGAAAGCTACTTCAGACCATAAAACTATTCCACTAAGATATTCATCTACACTCGTGAAAGAGACACTTCCATACATGTAGACCAATATGCTCTACTATTTAGCAGGTTACTAAATGTAAAAGCACTGCATAACTATGCTGTACAGGGCTTGTGGAACTTAGGTGCTTAATTAGCCTTGAATTGCAGGTCTTGAACTCGATATCCGATTTTGGGGCTTTGAACAGTTGGACATCTTAATGACTTAGTTAAATATCTGCTTTTACATAACACTTTATGTGTATGAATGACGCATAAGGCCAGACCTCTGTAGACTAGTCTCCCACTGAGTTTCAGTTGGAGAGTTTTACAGGATCAGATCTCTGATGAGTAATAGTCAAGCACAATCAGTGCTTGGCAAAATTACACTGATGCCTTCTTGAAAAGCAATATCCTACCACACACGTTGCTGCAAAAGTTGTATCAGATAAAACACATTTGTGTAATATAGCCCAGAGGTCACAGCGGTATTGAAAATGAACAGAGACTCTTAGCTGAGGTTTCTTGTTCTGTAAATTATTCATATTTCAATTTTAAGAGATTTTTTTTCTAATTTTATTGAAATCTTCCTGCCCTGGAGCAAGTTTCTTAGTACCATAAGTTGATATATTTGCCTGTCACCTCCAGAGGGCCTGGGCTTAAATCTGGTTTGGGTCACAATTGAAATTAGCTTAATGGTCTCAAATTATTCCTTAGTAGCATTTGTTCATTTCACAAAACTAATATTGTACATAATTTGGCAGTAGAGTGCAATTGTAGAGTACTATTCTCCAAGGAACCAAGAAATGGAATAGAAGGGATATTGGAGACCAGGTTTGCTTTTGGCAATGGTATGTGGATCAAGCCAATGTAAATGACTTCTTACTGTCATGAGAACTACTATTCAGCAAATAAGTTAACATGATGTAGATGTCTGAATAAAGGTTCTGTCACCTTTCAATAGATTAAATGATGGGAAAATACTGTTTTACAGTTTCATACCATTTTGGACACTGATAGTCCAAGATGTCCTTTCATTTGTCTGACTTGCAGCATAGAAAAATTGCTGTAAGTACTTATTGTATGGGAAACCAACACTTTTTTGCTCCTTTGTTTCTTTTGAAGTATGATGATAATTAGAACATGAAACAACCAGGCAAGCCATAATTAGAGATTCAAATAAAAACAACATCATCAACATCATTCAACTATATACAGTTAAATTCAATTAAATAAGTTGCTGACTTTTATGTGATCAGTTTTATACAGCATAATAATGAAAAAAGGAAAAAGACAAAAAAAAGTTGTCAAATAAATTAGTTGGTGTAAATTTTTCCATTAGTTGTGCTAATAAAAGAAAAAATATGGTAAATGTCCAACGTTGCTTTTCTTATAATTTAGAGATTATGAGTCACTGAAATTTCGCTAACTTAAATGTAATCAAGAGGGGGAGGGAAGAAAAATAGTGTTTCTGCTTACATAAGGCAATGGACGCTCTTAATTGAACTGAGCATTTTTAGGATAATAGTCTAGTTGTTCAGCAGTTGCACAAAAGATGCTTTAATAAAATTAGTTCATTAGAAGTGTAAGAAATACAAGATAAAGCCATACTTGGGCTGGAAACCTCTTTGGAAAAGGCATCCTATTTTAATAACTATCACTACTGTGCATGTTGCTCTGTAAAAAGTATTGATCAAGATCAGCCCCTTTGGATTCATACATAAGTGAAACTGTAAGGTCTGCTTCACAGCTGCACAGAGTAACAAGGAACATCATTGCCTCAGCACTATGTTTTCTGTGGCAGCCTGACTCTGTAGCCCTCAGCTTCAATATTTTCCTCCTGATGCTCTGTTTCTGTACCTGTGGTGGGTTGACCTTGGCTGGACACTGGTTACTCACCAAGACATTCTGTCACTTCCCTCCTTAGCAGGAGCAGAAGAAAAATTAGGATGGAAAAAAATTCATGTGTCAAGATAAAGGCAGTTTCATAAAGCAAAAGAAAAATGCAAACCATTTTATTCTCTATTTCTTATCAGTAAGTGATGTCCAGCCACTTCCCCGAAAGCAGGGCTTCAGCATGCATAGCAGCTGCTCTGGAAGGCAAACATCACAAGTAATGAATGCCCCTCCCTCTTCCCTTCTCTTAGGTTTTATATCTCAGCAGACCTATGGTATGAAATATCCCTTTTGTCTTTGTGGGTCAGCTGCCCTGGCTATGTCCCCTCCTGAGATTTTGCCCACCCCAGCTTAGTGGTGAGAGTGGAACATTGGAGAAACAGTGCAGATGCTGCCAGCACTGCTCAGCAGTAGTCAAACACTGAAGTGTTATCAACACCTTTCTAACTATCATTGCAAAGCACAGTGCTATGAGGGCTGCTGTGAGGAACATTAACTCTGTCTCAGTCAGACACAAAACAGTATCATAGACATGAATCCTGGTACATATGCATACATATATATATATATGCATTTACATTCACATTATACAAACACGTAAAATTAAAGCTAACTACTTGAATAAGGAAATATTCCCTCAAAGAAGATTTAACAGGTAAAATATTTGAATAGTAAGGTTTCAAAATCACAGCCTTGCCCTTTTTGTTACTAAAGATTGTTTTGTTTAGGTTTTAATATTTTGGTTTGTTAAACTTTCAAGCAGAAAAAAACCCCAAAACACAGCATAGTGGAACATGAAGAAGTAACCACAAGAACTGAATAATTAAGAAATCAATAAACAATTTCACATTTCTTCAGTGTTCAAATGACCTTCCTGAATTAGAAGCTAAGACAGTGTATGCAATGCAAAATCATTAGGTAGGTAATGTACCAAGAAAATTTGAGTAGGCTGGTAAATTTTGATTTAACTATCTTAACTGCTTTGATAGGTTAACTCCAAAGTTCATTGAATTAGTCAGACAATAGTTCAGCAAAAGCCAAATAAAAGGCAGCACTTAGAAAGTAATACACATGCAGAGAAAATATCGATGAGTTGTGGGAGGTAGTTGGTAAGAGGATGGATGCCGCTATGATTCTTCTTCTTTCCAAAATCTGTGATATAACCTCCTACTGCTGAAGACAGAGGTCAGACAAAGCCTTAGGAAAGCCAACAATACTTTTTTTTTGATTAATAGAAACACCATCTAGTTCAGAGTTCATGTGAACAGCTAGAAAAAGCTTATATGTCTGGGTCTGAGGAAGGCAGGAAGGAATATACCTTTGTCCTGCAGCAAGAAGAGTACAGCCTCGCCAGGGTCTGAGAAAGGGTTGAACACAGAGTTATCACTGGGGAGGATTGAAGGGGAGGTTACGGGTTCTTTTTTGTGGCAAACCACCTGTCTTTTTTATCAGAGGTGCTTTATATGCATCAGTATGCTGCGGATGTGTAACTGCACAACAGTTGGAAGCCGATTTTTGTGACTGGGGTCAAAAATGTCTGCTTCTGCTGAAAGAATCTTCTCCTCTTACACCATCTACCTGAAGCAGTCTTATTAGGGTCACTCTGCAGAGCAGCTTTGCTGCCTCTTCGCTTATATGTTCCAGCCCAAATCCAGCCTGCCTGTTCTTCTGGAGCTGGGCATAATATTAGAGATTCAGTTCAAGGACTCAGAGGCTCTACAAATTGCTGAGTACCTTTGGCATGTGGGCATTCTCGGTTCCTCACAGAACAAACTCAGCTCTCCCCCAGGAATATAAATGAAATCACCCCAAATGTCTCACCATGTATGCATAGTCTGTCATTCCCTCTATGTATCAGCCTTCAAATAACTCAGTGCTCCTCATATACAAAAAAAATCTTTCTGAGGTGGTGGCAATAGATTTTTCTGAGATAAAGGATAGCACTGAGAACCTGTGTTCATCCTTTACCTGCCCTCTTCGTGACGGTTGTGTTGATGAAATCTACAAAGCAGCCTGAATTGAAAGTCGACTTGATAATTTGTATCTTACTCTCTTACCTATCATTATAGTTCATCATTATCTTCTAAAAGATTTTCCATTGCTTCTGAAACAAGTTAAGTCAGCATTCTTTCTCCCTCTCTTTCTTTCTCTCACCACCTCCCTTTTTGGGAAGCAGCATAGCTGTCAGTATGCCAATCTAAATACAATAAGTTACACCCACTTAGGAATTTGGAGGAAAAAGTAAATGAATTTAGCTGTATTTGATCAAATTTAGGTTTATCTTTATGTTAGGTCAAATCATTAGGAACCAGAGTAAAACAGAAAATATCATTAAAAACTTAAGTTATATGAAATTAATCATGAAGATTATCAGGATTTCTAAGGATATTACTTTCATTATCAGCTCTAGGAGTACTGAACATTATCCTCTTTTTTTTTTTATTTTCTCAAGACAGTAGAATATTTTTAGCACGTAGGATGTTTCAGAAAACAGAGTAAACAGAGGTAAAATGGATTATCTACAATGTACCTGTTTCACCTAGGAAGTCTGAGTACAAACTATGGCTGCAAGCTAGTCATTACTGAAAACTCCCTCACTGATTATGTAATCAATTTCAATAGAGATTGATTGTATAAGTAATATACCCCCAAACTTATATGCCATTTACACCTTTTACTCAGTACCTCTTAAAATTAAAACAAATATTAATGAAAGTTATAAATCAAGACCTCAGAAGTCAAAAAGGGTTCTCTGCTCATTGCAGAGAAATATCTAGAAGCCCCCTAAAAACTTAACACAAATTTATTTTATCTTAAAACACTAACATAATTTTGAAAATTGCTCAAGTACTATTGTGAACTTATTTAAACTCAAGTACAAAGAATCCTTTGTGAAAAGAAATCCTTTAATTTTTACATTTGTCCCTCAAGAGATGAGAAGTACAGCAACGTATCAAAATAAACTTGAGTGTAAATGGCAAGGTGTGAGTCATGCATCAGATGCAATAACTGGGGAGACATGCCTGTGAAAACTGGCCAGTAGATTTTTCCAAATATAACATAGCCAGACTGCAATGGAAGACAAGCTTCTGACTTATCAGCTTTTGGACAGAACAGTGTAAACGTTAATGTTGCAGCCTCTGTTAATTGTCAGAAGTTTTTCTCCTTGTCCCTGCCTTATATTCCCACCTTTTGACCACATAATGAGGTTCACTGGAGTAAATTACATTTGACAGAGATTTTTCTCTGACTTTACAAAACACAGAAAAGGTTACATTATCCATTGTAACCCTAGCAATTTTTGATTTTGGCTTTTGACCTAAACTTTTTTGATATCAAAGAGTGATAAATTAGAATCACTAATGAATATGAAAAAAATGGTATAGGTTAGTACTGCTACTGAGCAGGATATTGGCTGGTGTTAATTAGATCTGTGATAACATTTTCTACACTGATGAGTTCCAGGTCCCATGAAACAAATGTCCAGGGATTTTGTTAGAGTATTCACAGTTGTGAATGTTGTGTCCAGCTCTCTCCACTTGACTGCCAAGGCATTCAACACATTTTCCACCATAGCTCAGCTGTATTCATGTGAACAGACCATTATTTTTCACTTTCACAACAGGTGACTGAACCTGGAAGCTCCAAATCAAGCGTTTTTTGTTTTTGTTTTTTATTTTGAGCATGAAAGCCAACCAATCCCCATCTTATTCAGATGTCTTTGCTCACCATTATTCCACTTTCTTACAGACAGTCAACAAGGCAGGCAGCTCCAGTGCTGGCTCATTCAGAAGCACAGTGCACACAGGGATTTCTTGAACCAGAGAGACCTAAGGGGGAGACAAAAAAGCTGGCAGGAGCCTCCAGCTCACACAGCAGCAGTGGCAGCCAAACCACCCCAAAAGTATAAAAGAAAGCCTTAAGGAGTATGAGCAACCAGAAGAGCTGCATAGCAGGCAAACAGGGTGGTGTGAGAGACTGAAATGTCAATGGTTAATGACTCAAACAATCAACCATTTGTGAAAGCAGCAGGGTGCTTTGCTGAGGTCAGGTTTGCACCCCTCAACCTAAGGGGAGAAGGAGAGTTTTTTGAGTGTGTGGTGGTGAAACCTCTGATCTGCATAAAGTTCTTATGCATAACGCCGAGGTGCAGAGGGGGTGCGCACCCACTACAGGAGGATGATCATGACAAAACGACCTTTATTTAAACTGTATAACCCTGCAGTTGGTTGTGTCCCTGATAAGCTGGGATTGATGTCAACAATATAGGTTTCGAGAAAGATAAAGGAAAAGACCAGTAAGAAGCATATCCTGAGCGGTGGGATAATGCTTTTAATCCTGACAATGTCCTCCATCCCCATAAGGCTCAGGTGTAAAATTCCCTGCCAGGGTAGGTGTCAGATCATTCACATGAAGGTATTTGTCCATTCTGATAAGGCTCAACTGTGGAGGGGTAGGAGGCAGCTGCCATGTCTTAGAAGGGGTCATAAACCATCAAAGACCCCCAAATCATTCCTGGGGCCTTCCACTAGAGGATTGTGCATGATCCACAGTGTTGCATCAGTGTAAAGCTCCTTGCCCAGGTGAGGTACCTGGCCATTCCCACCTGAACCTGAATGAATATTAACCCACTGAACTTCTTGTTTCATAAGCTCTCCCCACCCTAATCGATCAAGACTGCGACCATCACTTTGACCAACAGACATCTAAATAAACGATTAACTCCCATCACCGGAACCATGAGTAGTGGTATCTTTCCACTATCTACTTTCATCCTTTCTGGGTTTTTTTTTCTTTCTTTCTTTTCCTTATATATTTTATTAAGTAATAATTTTATGTAATTTCTATAGATAATAACGAAAACAGCTACATACATCCTTTCCATTGCAACTACATTATTATAAAATAAACCTGCCATATATATATATATATATATATATATATACTGGTCATTCAGTATTGTGTCACTCTAATCTGCCTCAAGGGATCTATTAACAAGAACATCAGTTACCCTGGATCGTAATGGGTGTATCAACACAGTGTGTGGCACAGAAGTTTGTGTGGCAGTTCACATGGAAGGGCATGCAGGAAGGCAGTGAAGCCTGAGAAGATGATTGAGGGTAAAAAGATAACAATATGGAAGTTAGAGGAGAAAATACAGTTGCTACTCCCTGGATGGAATGCAGTCAGCACATCTGACCTTCCTCACACAATACAATCTAAGGGGTACTAAACAGAGGGTGGAGCAGAGTGGAGACACTGCAGACAGGCTCTGTCTAAACCCTTGCAGAGGAGGGAACTCAGTGGTACTCCTAGATGATGAGCTGCACAGCAGCTGAAAACCAATGAAGAGAAAGGAAGATGTCCTCTGTTGAATCAGCAACTGGGGCCAAATCCCTCTCATTGGACTGATACATGTCTCCACCTCAAGGTTGTCTCAGGTACCCCCTGAGATATCCTCCCCCAAGGTACAACCACCCCTCGCTGAACATGATGTATGACTAAAGTCAATCAAGCTTAACCTAAAATAAAGAAATAGCATAAAAGTGAATTAAGTATAGGGAGAAGTTTGGGAAGACTCTATCATAACTCCCAGGATCAGTTGTTGGGCTGAACCTGTCTTATTCCCCATAGGGACACCCATTGCGTAAGAACTATACTCTATACCCACTGAATTATTATCTTGAGTTAACTTGGGTTGGGGATTAGAGATTGTTAGTATATTGCTTTGAATACAGTTTTGCAGTCATATGCTACCACTAGCAATACTCAAAGCTTTACTTGTCACAGTTTTATTAGTAAAGAGTGTTACTCTCCAAACTGTTATTGTGAGTCCTTCAAGGGTGCTAGCAGTTGCTGGCAGAGAGTAAAGGTGTGGAGGCCCAGGAGAGGGTCTCTCTGTTTGGTGTATGATCCTGACCACAGGGTGATCAGTGAACTGCTCAGTGAAGGGTGCCCATATAATGGAAAACTGACTGACTGGTTGGGCACAAGGATCTTGGTTTTCCTGGGGAGCTGACAGACTAATCAAACACTGAGGATCAGAGTAAATATCCCCCTTTCACATGACACTCTGCCAGCTTGACTAGAGAGTAATGGTATCCACCCAGCAGAAATCCATGGCCTATCTAAGATCTGCACCACAACTGATGCAGTTTCCCAGATAGAGTTCTGGTGGGAACATGCTCCCATACAGGTTTTGGGCTTCAGGGTGTGCCCTGCTCTTACACCAGTAATGGACAAGGGCATCCTGGCTTGTATCAGAAAGAGGGTGTCCATCAGGACTAGGGCAGTGATCATCCCTCTGTACTTGGCACTGGTGAGGCCATGCCTCAAATACTGTGTCCAATTTGGAGCCATGCATTACAAGAAAGATGTTGCGATTCTGGAGCATGTCCAGAGAAGGGCAACAAAGCTGGTGAAGAGTCTGGAGTGCAACTCTTATGAGTGGCTAAATGAACTGGGGTTGTTTAGCCTGGATAAAAGGAGGCTCCTGGGAGACCTTATTGCTCTCTACAACTATCTGAAAAGATGCCGTAGTGAGCTGGGGGTTGGTCTTTTCTGCCAAGTAATACGTGATAGGACAAGAGGAAAGCACCTCAAGTTGTGCCAGAGGAGCTTCAGATTGGATATTGTGAGAAACTGCTTCACAGAAAGAGTTGTCAAGCATTGAAACAGGCTGCTCAGAGAGGTATTTAAAGTACATGAAGATGTTGCATTTAGTGACATGGTTTAGTGGTGGACTTGGTTGTATTGGGTTAATGGTTGAACTCAATAATCTTAAAGGTCTTTTCAAACTTAAATGATTCTATGATTTCCAGGACAAATACCCGTATCATAGCTCTGCACTGGGCACTTCCACTACGCTGATATAGTCTATAAGCCAAATCTGACATTGAAATGTTTTCCCTAAAGAAGACAAAAAGGTGTCAGGTTCAGATTTCCACTGAAGTATTCTTTCTTCTCTGAGTCAGTACTCTTCCTCATTTAAGTGTAAAAGATTACATAAAGTACTGGAAGTCTAACAATGAAGTTGTGAAATTACAAAATTAATTTTCATTTTAAGAAATAAGTCATGAAGCATATTGGCATTAACAATGTTATGACAAGTTTTGAGGAGCTGATAATACCTAATAATATTTTTTACAAATTTTTCAATAAAAAATATGAATTAATATTTTAGTTGTAACTTAGCCTGAAGGATCTCAAAGCAAAAGAAAAAAACCCCACACCATCACAACAAAATCAATAACAACAACAACAACAAAATCAGAAGATCCTGCATAGGCTGGTATATATCCAGCAGATATACTGGAGTTTATATCCTCCTAAAGAAATAAAGTGTTTAGGGATACAACAGAAGAAATCCTAATGGCTATGGAAAGTGGTATGAGTTTTTCAGACGTGCCTACTTATAGCATAGAGTATAGCTGTTATCAGATCTTTGGACTAAGACTTCTGCCATACACTTGTATTTGAATAACCTGTTTGCTGTAAGAGCCTTAAAGACAGTGATTTTCATTCTTGTGGTATTTTGCGCTTACATTATGTGTAACAATTAGGCATTCTAAAGCTGAACTTCAGTGCAGCAAGATGATGTGCTTCTCTTCTTGGGTGGCTCAAAATTTCTAATGGACAATAGTTTAATTTCTATGAAATCGTTGTTCATCCTTAGGTTAGGAATTTTGGCATAACTCACAAGCACTTCTCAACAGCCAAGGTTTAAATAAGTCAAAGAAAAATATGATCTCTCAATAGGAACAAAATTAATTTGTCATCTCTCTTCATGAATATGAAGAAAAACTGCAAATTGTTTTCTGGTCTATTCAGCAAACTCATATTCACCCATACTATTAATTTTTGGAAGGCAGCAAGAAAGTCTAACAAAATTTTATGGTCCCCACAGACAGAACTTTTATAGAAACCCAATGGAGAGAAGGGAGAGTTTAAGACCATCAATAGTTTTCAGAACTACTGATTCCTCCATGAGAATGATGAACAAATAAGAGGTAAGAAGCATTTTCACTATCAGATACTTATTTAACAATTCTAGCAAAGAGTATTTCTCATGCATGTCCTCTGCTTCTTCTGTGAGAGTGGCTCTGAGAATGCAGCCATGGGGAGGCTTCTTTTGATCACGTCTGCTGCTTTGCCTTTCAAAGTGAATGAGATAATGTGGCTGTGGAATAACACCTTTTAAACAGATCAGTGGGAATCCATTGAGATAAAGTACAATGCAGCTGCAAGTTAATATTTCCCTAAAGCAGGTGTACACTTATCCCTTTGAAACCATGAACACAGCCCTCATCCCTGTATCCCAAACTAGGCCTCAGCACAAACATGCTCAGCATTGCCTTTTACTATTTGCCCTTTTGTCACATTTTTCTTCTGTGCAAAATATACTTATATATATGCCAAAAATACCTGTAACTAGCATAATTTTTTTCAAAAGAGGAAGACAGGTTGAAAGTTAAATCAATTCCTTGCCTCTTTGCCCTTACAGTTAGTTTCACCTTCATCCTGAACTTCGAAGAACACATGGTAGAGGATTGTGTTATCAAGTAGGAAGTAGATATTTTGGGAAAAAATGAACTGTTTGACTGATGTTAATCCATACACAGACCTATGCTCTCTGTTGCTTGTTAATAAATGCTGTATTGTTAGCTATGTTTTCGTGTGCACTGTATGACAGATTAATTAGCTGGAGCTCATGCACTTATGGACAGTCTAATGATTGCAGAGTGCATCACACAGCTTCTCAAAGTCTGCCTAAGAATAAGAAAGAAATAACTTCTGACAGAAAACAGAAAAATCCAGCTATGCCTTCTAGGTTGAATTCAGCTAGGGCAAACAGGAAGGACGGTCACACTATCCCTCTTAGTCCCTTTTAAAGCTGATTTTTGAGATTTCCTTTTGGGGAATGAAAACAGGATGCACCTTTCAGATGTTATGGGCCTACACTCCAGCGGTCTGACTACCTCTTCTGCCAATTTGTCTTGCACAAGAAAGTTCCACATGATGCATCTCTTTCTATATATGAAGAGAGTGACTTACTGCACAGCTGGTGATTTTTGAAGTCCCTCAGGTATGAAGCACAAGACTAGTACCAGCAACACAGACTGAGGGACTGCAGATTCAAAGGAATAGAAACTAGTGTGTATCATTTCCATTGTTGTATGAAGGGCAGATCAATAATTTCTCATCTCTGTAGAATGACAAACACCTTGCAACAGTCTTGTCTGAGTTTCACACCCTCAGCAGCAGAAAATGGTTCTTTACCTAAAAAATTTAACAGCATGATATTTTTATTTCAAGAGCTATAAACTCCAGTTGTGCTTCCACTCAAATTTATGGCTGAAAGTTTAGAGACTAATAGAATGGAAAACATGAGTGTCTCGAACTAAATTAGAGAGCTGGCCTTCACAGCTGGGAGTTCAGAAAAATCTCTATTCAACAAGCACAGCAATGACATATAACATATTCTTCTACTGGGTACTCACCATCTCATTAAAGAGAAACTTAAAATGAGCAATCTATTGCAAAAAAAGTAAGGAGATAAGTCAGTGGTGTGCAGTCATTGCCTTATGTTTTTTCACTTCCTCACAGAAAATTTCTTATTGAAAATAAGAAAGTAGAACACAATCATAGAAAGAATAACATAGTTGAATGATTGTTGTTTCCTGCTTTTTTTATTCCTCCCAGCTGAACTAAAACAGAGGTGGATACTGGTGAGACCCTCATGAGAAATAGGTAGAGTATAAAACCTTTGAAGTCAAGAAACCTGATACATTCACTACTGCTCATAAAACAATATTTTCAGTTACATGGAAGGACCTGTTGAACATATTTTATTAAAAGGAGTGAGGAATGATGGGAGTGAGAATGTATTGAAAATTAAATAAATGGTCTCTAGTGAAAATGAAGAGTTTTGGACGTTCTTATGGGAGTATAAGAGCTTAAAAAGTTGTATTAGATAGTGGTTGCTTTAGCTCACGCATGGAATTTTGTCCTCATCCAGATATTCCATAAAGGAGGACAGTTAACTTGAGATACTAGCTCAGTATACCCACAAGGGACCCACAGGTAATAGCTCTCAATTTTAAAGTTCTGCTTGCCTTGAAGCAGGGTTTAGAAAAGAATACTTATTTTTTATGAAATTTCTATTGGAAATTTTGGATGTTAAATTAACCTCATTCCTCAGGGATTTTTAATTTAACATCCTACATACTCTGTGTTTCATAATTTTTATTAGACTCCCGGTTTACTTTACCTTTGCTGAACCTCTGAGGCTCAAATGCTACAACTGTTATTTGATGCTTCTCTCCCAGTATACGTGATTTTATGGCACAAGTGTAAGAAATAAGTAGGAACACAAACTGAAAAACATGTATCAGAATACATCTAAAAGATAAAAGATGGGTATAAAATAGGTAAAATTAAATGTAAAATATATGAGACCCCAAATCAACCTTATTCCTGAAAAGCAAACATATTTTTACTTAAAGAAAGGAACTGCTTATAATAAAACAAAAGGGGAAAGTTTTTTTTTTTTTTGATTGAGCTTCATACAAAAGTTTCAACTAGTAATTCTAGTCTCTTAGGCAAATTTGAAGGACAATAAATTTCGCAAATTTTAAATGTGTATTTCAAGATTAATTAAATTGACATTTTGTGTCCAGGTTTTTTTAATCAATTATAAAGAAAATATGGGGGGCTAGCTCAGATTGTGTGTATAATTTTAAAGTGACTACATTAAGACAGCTAAATCATGTACAAGTCATTCAAATATATGTTAATGACAAAATGAAGTGGAAAATTTAGTAGAAGTCATTTTCAGAATATGCTTTAGAGAATCACAGAGTATACTGAGCAGGTATCTAGACTAAAACACACTGAGTCTCAGAATCTGATTCAAAATGAACTGTAATCAGGGAAAAGATCTGAAATAGCCCTGGTTTCAGATAAATGAGAAGTAAAACTCTTATCTACTTCAAAAGACATTTAGAAATATCCTTTCACCTCCCCGTAGAAATTTTTGCTGAGTCCTATTAAACTTAGTCCTTGTCTAATGACTTGCATTTCTACTCTTTCCTTCCCTTCTCCTCCCCATTCACAGACAGATTGTCTTATATTCACTCTTTTATTCCTCAGCTTTATACTTTTTGGTTGTTTCTACTCAACCACATCTTATCCTGTTTTCTTGCTCCTTCCTTTCTTCTGTAATTGAAATTCAAAGATACTAATTTCCTTCTATTCCTAAATTATGATTCATTTTTTTTTTCACTTAATAATTTCCAAATTAATTTAGGGAAAGTCAAATAATTTTAGTTTGGATTTACTCCAACAGTTCCATCATCTTTTAATCACATAATTCCATGGAGGTCTTTATCTCACTCTTTTATCTATGAAGTAAACAGCCTTCCCATAGATGCACACACCATGCACCAGGCACAGATAGTTTTTTAATTCCATCACTTACACAGTCAGTAGGTTTTTCGCTTTAGATACAAAAACAACAGAAATTTCAAACACGTATTTAAGAGCAAGCTACATTCAAGACTTACTTTAGTACTCCGAAGCTAACTCCATTGCATCCAAAGACCATCTCCAGCTAAATTTTAGGATGACTATCCCCATACATAAACATAAACACACTCCTTTTCCTCCCTCTATAAAACAAATCTTCACTTTAATTGGACCAAGTAGGGAAAGAAATCATGAAATATAATTTATTTTTAGATGATAGTCCTAAAGATGGGCAGACATAAGTCTGTTAGCTGCATTGCAACAAATCATCTGCTCATTGCAGTAAAGCAAGGGAGCTTTTCCAATACCCACTACTGCTTTATATGTTTCTACAGGAATTCCAGAAAATATAAAGCTGTCAAATTCCAGTAAAATTTTACTTTCCACCCTCTCCCACTCCCCTTTTTCTGCACATATCTTAAAGAGGTGCTAAGAGCTAGCAAAGAGATCATAGCCATTTCTTCTTATTTTTTAAAAGACTGATTTAATATTGCTATAACAATGTGAACAATTAAAAATGCTTCCTACACACATGCTCTAGAATATCTGGTATTTTTTTTTTATCTACTGGTTTGATTCTAGTACTTTAATACATGGGGGCAATGGTGGATTCCACAATATGCAACTGTTCATGTAACTATGATGAAAGATGGAGAATATATATATATATAAGTGCATTTTGAATTATTAAATAATAAATAGACTTTAGAAATGTATACAATAAATGTAGGTTCTTAAAAGCAAATGTAGTACTTAGTAAAGTGACAATTTACTGCCCATGATGTCCTCTCTTTGTTCATATAAAACCACAACATTTAAAAATCAGAGAAAATTAGGCTTATGATAAAGAAAACCATTCAACATTTGAGCATACCTGTGTTAGATTACTTGGCTAAGATTTCAAAAAGATATTGCAAACAGCAATATCTTTATAGCTCCAATGTTTCCTTTCATGAGTCAACAGCCATGTATCACCAAGCTTGTTTCGCATAGACAAAGCCATTCAGTCCTCTCTGAGGTTTGATTTGAAAAAGTCATCTAGAAAAGAAGGACCTTATAGCCCACTGTGATGCTGCTGAATCCACTGAGGAAATTTTTCATGGAATTTTTAGATCTAGCCAAGAACAGTTAAGCACTGAGACAGAACAACAAAATCATCCAACCTGGGGAGTAAACCTCAAAAGTGATAGCACCTTTTCATTAATTACTCATACCCTATTTTGATGGTCTTGATACTGTTTCATCTTTTCTGGCTTGAGTAGTAATTACAAGGTCCCTATGAAGTAATTAAATGTTATATATATAGTAGGTTTAGTTGAACCAGTGAAGCATTACTATTCTTAATTTTTGCTGCTATTCAGATAAATAACCTTGGCCAACCCTCTGGTATGGGTTCTGTAATTACTTTAATGTCTCATATGTCTCAAACTGGGGAAACATATAGAAGCCTTCCTCTTCAAGGGTGAACTGGTGAGCATAACTAAGAGCTTTCTCCTCATTTATCTTCATGTGAACCTCACAAGAGATCAGAGTTCCCAATTCTCTAGTTTCCATCTGCAAACTCAACCCTAATGTCTTAAACATGGACATATTTGTATAAAATTTTTTGCAAGGGATTGCATGTTTTAACTTAGAACATAAAATTAATATATCTTTGGATCTTGAGTTCCAGTGCAGGATGATTTATTAATTTATTTATTTAGTAGCTCAATAAAAGATTCAATGTGCAAGTCTATGCTTATCATAAGAGGGCAGCCTGTAGAGATTGACATGATCTTAAGGCTTTCAATTCTCAAATTTACTTTGTGTTAGCCACAGGTGTATAAAAGCTGTAAGTTTTTGTAAGACCCAAGAGAACTAATTATGTGTTAAGAAGAATGCACATTTTACTATGTAGCATACAATACAGAAAAATTACCATGCATTAGGCTTTTGAGAGACAGAAGAACTTTAGGCAGGTAATAGGTATAGTGTGCATGCATTTATTCTAAAAAGAATTCCCTTGAAGGCTTATCAAAAGTAATACTTTATTTTCATTTAAATATATCTTCTTCATAGTTTAGAGTTTTGCCTCTGAAAATGCTCTGAATCCAACTACTATATGAAGGTCTTTTACAAAATCTCCAGTTTCAATAGACAATTTTTTTCATTTTACTAGCAATGTTAGGCAAAGATTAATTTCTTTTAAGAAGTCAATAGTTCATTACTGCAACGCCAGTGTCAATGCCACTAAGAGAAAATGACTGTTTGGAACATCTTCATGCACAGAATTATTACATAATGTCATATTATAGTAACAAATGAGATGAAAACTTGAATTAAAGTTGTCCACACTTGTGGTGGGTTGACCTTGGCTGGATGCCAGGTGCCCTCCAAGCTGCTCTGTCCTCCTGAGCAGGACAGGAGAGGGAGAAAATAAGATAAAAAAATACTCTTGTGGGTCAAGATAGAGGCAGTTTAATAAAGCAAAAGCAGATGAAAATAAAAGATTTATTTTCTACTGCCCAGCAGGCCATGTCCAGCTATTTTCCAGGAAGCAGGGCTTCAGTAGACACTGAGGTTGTTCTGGCAGACAGACATTAAAATAACAAAAGCTTCCCTCCTCCCCCCTAGTCCTTCCTTCTCTTTATCTTAAGTTTTTTTGCTGAAAAGACATCACATGGTATGGAATAACCCTTTGGTCAATGTGGATAAGCTATTATGTCTATGTCCCCTCCCAAGATCTTGCCCACCACCAACCTACTGGTGAAGGCAGAATGTTGGAGACAGGGCTGATGCTGAGCCATTGCTGCTCAGCAGTAGCCAAAACACTGGCGTGTTACTAAGACTTTGTAGCTACCAATTCAAGGCACAGCACTATAAGGGTTGCTATGAGGAACATTAATTCCATCTTAGACTCAATATGATACTTGTATGGTCATCACTGCTACAAATAAGTATAATTTAAATGTATGACAAGTGTGGCCTCTGGAACCATCATTGTGCAACACTGAATTTGTTAGATTCTTCCATTGTCTTTTGCTTGAATTTTGCCTTGATGTGTATGTAAAGATGTATTTGTTACTCCATGGAAGATCTGAATTACAGATATATTCAAATCAGACAGATTTGGCTGCTTTCACCAAAAGTCTGTGAATGATGTGGAGATGGCATGTAGAAGCATAGGCTGAAAGCAAAACTGTATAATATGGTCCACGGAAGTGGAGATACATGAAAGAAAAACCACATCAATCTAAAAATAGCCTGTTTCTCAAAATATATTTTCATGAAAACTGTTTCAGAAAAGGAGTGTTAATATGTTATGAGAGCAGACACAAACCTGGATATGTTATACAATAGGAAAATGGTCTATGGTTTTCGAAATGTGCATTATGAAGGAGCAAGGAAGAAGAAATTTAAATCTAGTTCCTGGGGTTGTAAAAACACTGAAAGGGTTTCATGTCATTCAAACATGTTTCTGGAATTCATGTCAATGTATTCTTGTGTCCTGTCTGAAAGGCTGCAGTGGCTACAAAAGACCATGGGCAATCACAAGTCCATCATCTGAGCCTAAGACATTCTACAGAATGCCATCCTCAGAGGTTTTACCTAGACAGGTAATCTCTTCCTATCCCATAACATCAATGTTTTATTTGTCTCTGTTTTTTCCTGAAGCTGTGCTCTAGGTTCATTTAGTAATTAATGTAGCTCATATTTTCTTGCTGGGGAGTTTTGCGTGTTCTGAGGAACACTGAACACTAACATGCAGCCTACAAAAATAGTCTTGTTTGTGGCTGCTGTTGAATAGAAATTGGTCATTCTTATGCTTGTCCTAAAATCAGGAGCTAAAGCCATGAAAGTTCATTTTGGAAAGTATTCTGATGAGAGACTGACATTAAGACCAACAGTATCTGGTTATCCATAAATCTGATGGTGTTGTAGCTGGTGATGCCTGGAATTTACTTCAAATACAAGGTCTTTAATCAGAGGTAAATTTACCAACCAAAAATACTTATTTAGAAACCTATGGAAATTAAATATTTCCTTTCACATACCTTTTCCAGTCTATTCTTCTGAACATACTGAGTTCATATGAGGAACAGAAAACTTTCCTAGGAGTAAAACAGAGAAGGTCATGCATTTAAGTAATATAACAATAATTTCCCTGGCCACTTTTTTGTGGCTGAAGCTTTTAATGTCATTTTCTATATCTGCCAGGACAGGTATATAAAGAAAAAAATGTACCTGTGGCCCATCACACCTCTTCTGGAATGCAATTTGTCATTAGTCTATAACTCTATGAGGTCCTAATTTTTGGAAAAAAACTTTCTGCTCAGTCTATAGAAACTTGAGCCATCACTTTTTTGCTATTCCATCAGGAAAGCATATCTCTATCTCCAACATTAGTTCTAGTAGGTATTAACTCTTGGCAAATAGCAGCTTCAGATGTTCAAGGCTCAAAATCAGCTACAGAACTTACTCCAGACTTTTATTTCCCAGAATTCATAATTTCCCAGAGTTCAATTTGATCTGCATTAAGAGGCAAAATTTAAGATCCTTTATATCAATCCCAGGTAAAAACAGTGCCCAAGGGGATCTCAGTGCCCCGAACTGAAGGACCATGGATGTGAGAAAGATCAACTTCCATTCAACCCTGAAATTATGTGGGATCTACTGCTCCAGGTGGATCCCTACAAATCTATGGGGCCTGATGGGATTCATCCTAGAATCCACAAAGAGCTGCCTGATGTCATTGCAACACCTCTGTCAATGATTATTGAGTCGTCTTGGGAATCTGGAGAGGTCCCAGCTCACTGGAAGCTGGCAAAGTTGTCCCGATTTTGAAGAAAGGCAAGAAGCAGAACCCCAGAAACTACAGACCTGTCAGTCTCACTTCAGTGCCTGGTAAAGTTATGGAGATTATTCTGGGAAGTATTGAAAAACACTTGAAACACAATGCTGTCATTTGTCATAGCCAGCATGGCTTCATGAGATGGAAGTCCTGCTTATCAAACCTGATTTCTTTTTATGACAAGATAACCCATGTAGTTGATCAAAAGTTAGTTGATGTAAACATTTCAGATTTAAGTAAAGCTTTCTATACTGTCTCACCCAGGATCCTTCTGGACAAAATGTCAAACACACTGATAGATATGTCAGCTAAATTCTCGGTTTGGTCTGCCTGGTACCATTCAAAACACAGAAACTTAAATTTTATAGGTATCACAGCAAAACAGAAAAGTTTGGTTTATAAAAATTAAAGCTGAAGTCACACTTCCTAACAAATAGCTCTATTAGATGAATTTTGCTTCTATTTCCTGTTTATGAGTTAATTAAGAGCTATGATTATTTTTCTATTTTTTTTCCATTGTTTTTATTTAGATAGTGAATTGACATATCGTTTCTAAGAATAGTTACTTGTGAGCCATTTGTTGAGTACTTGAAATTCAAAACAGGAATCATACCGAATTGAAGTTATGTTGACACTGCTGTTTTTGCCTGATTGAAAATGTGAATTATGTTAGTGAACTCACTTTACATGACTATCCCCTTCTATTATCCTAGTATCATCTGTTTCCACAAAAAGTCCTGCCAGAAAATGTCATACTTACAGATAGTGAAGACATATTACAAAGGGAAAACACAGACACTGTTGAAGCCAATCTCCTTCTTAAAGCTGGTATATGTTATTGTCTCAAATTTTTAATTTTTCAGCTGCAATTTCACCCATACTTCACACAGTCCCTGTTACAGATTCAGGATTCAAAAATTGTCTGAAAATAAAAAGAGAAAAATAGACAATGATCAACAGAAATAATTTTTACTAACATCTTGCATATTAACATTTCATTCCAGCATCGCAAAATTATGATTCACATCTTGGGGTTAATTTGGTATTTGCAATGTTTCTTCAGAAAGTGAGTGTTCAGCAAATAGACTCTTCTGAATGAAGACTGATATTAATTCCCTCTCTGTATTCTTTCTGGGATCAAAAGATGGACTTCAGCCATTTCTAAATATGGAAGGAGATCACACTTTTTACTGTAATGTAAAGTTGATGACATTCATACTGTAATCCATTAGAGGCTGAGCTGAACCATCAAATTCATTTCGATTATAATCCCAAGCACTTCAAATACAGTTCCCCATAACGGAAATTTAAATACATTAAGTCAGTCAAGATCTCCAGCTTTTCATTGTGTTGTTAAAAGCTCTCAGAAAAAAAAGTAATAATAATAAAAAAAATTGAAGCTAATGTATGAAAATTTTACCAGGTAAGAATTAATTTTAATACCTGGTTGAAGAGCATTACAGTTATTTTGTAAGTTTTTGCAGTTCTTCACTTTACACTGCAGACAGCAAACATTCAGCATCTTTTTTATTGTTTGCTCCTGTTGATTTCTTTTTTATTTCTGCAAACACATGGGCTCTTGGTTAACACTTTACATTAATATCCCTAATTACACTGTTCTGATCAGCATGTAATTATTCTGTGTAAAAATGCAAAGACATTTAACTCTGTGCAGTAGTGAAGGTAAAGTATCTACTTATTTACAGTAGAATGACACACATAATGCCAAAACACCTAAATCACACTCAAGTTCCATATTCATTAAATGTTCAGGAATGGAGAATAATTCAAGGTGGTACTGCATACTTTTTCAACAGAAAATTCAGTAAATGGTACTGAATAGTACTATTTATAGCACTATTATTATAATATTTATAGAATACTATAGAATATAGAATGTTCTATAGAATATAGAATACTATTATTATAGTATTTATAGAATAGTAGGACAATAATTTCAACATAATTTCCAAACTTCAGATCTCCCAAGGCATAAGAACTTGAATGGTTAACAGGGTGATAGTTATTGCAAGCTTGCTCTTATGAACGCTGGAAGTTCATATAGAACATGTGAAAATCACTGAAATTCAAAATTACATATACTTGTCAAAAAGGGTTTTTTGGTCACTACATCATATTTAAGAATACTTTTATCCTACTCCCAAAATATCTACCAGTACTAGATTCATGATCTGGAAATTCCAGGATTCTCAAAGCCATCTACTGAAAAATGAAAGAATAAATAACCTGTAAGTCAGCAGCATATTTGTGTTTGCATTTCTGTGTGTCTTTGGATTTCAACTGCACTGAGTTTTTAAGCATATTTCAAGAGTTTTTAAGACCTTGGGGGTTTTATTTTTTCCATGTCTTTTGTGCCAGTCTAATTTATTTAAATCTAGCTGCCCTCTTTCCATTCATCAACTCATAATGCTGCTGAAATCAAGGATCATAATCCAGCAAGACTTATTTGAGTCTATCCTTATAGAGAAAACAAAAAAAACCAAAACAAAAACAAGCAAACAAAATAGAAACAAACAAAGAAAACCCCGAAAACAAATTAACAAACAAAAAAAACCTACAAGGAACAAGGAATACAAACAAAACCCTTCCTGATGATTTCATACTTATGTATGAAAACACAACACTTTTCTAGTCTGTGTGGAGGGGGTGCTCAAGATGAAGCAAAGCGGTGCGTTGTGTAGCACATTTTTAATTTTTTTGCCTTCATATATCAGGAATTCGACTGAGAAGTTAACTTCAGTAACACTATCTACTCCAAAAAGAAGAAAAGTACATCTAATTCCTCCTTTCTGCTCTCATCTTCACAATGAGAAGAGAGCATGCATTAGAATTTAGTTTAAAAGTAGCAGCTACAGTCCTCGTGTCCCTGAGTTCAACAAAAGATTCCAGAACTCTTAGTTCAATAGAAATTTGCACAAATAACGTAGTTCATTCACATTTCAAACTGGACAACAGTCTTTAATGTATAACTCCCCAAGGAGGTTCCCCTTTTGCAGTTTCCCAGCCTCCATGACACCGTGAAAAATTTTGGGGCCTGAAGAAAGATCACTATTCCTTTTATGCAGTTCTTTGGAACTGTGTCTGGTGGTTTTTCACAAAGTATTGAGCTGAGCAGTAGGGAGAAGTAGCAGCAATTCTGTCTATATTAGTGAATTAAAAGGATCCACAAAACTTGCCTTGGTCTGGAATTGAACCATCTCTTCTATTGAAACTGAGATGCAGTCCCTTGAAGAGTGTAGCCTGGGACATTTATGTGAGGCCCATATTTGGAAGTTAAAAGAGACCTGAGGTCATTTTTAATAAGCAGTGGCCATTTTCATTCAGTTTGGAAAATAAGAGTTTAGCAGTTCAGACCTGAGGATTTCCAAGTCACTTATCCCTCTTTTCCAGAGAGCATTGAAACACAGATTTAATTCACTAGTGGGTTGTGAACCTCCGGTACAGATAAAATTATCTGAAAAGAGAGTGTGCATCTTCCCAATGAGCAGTGTAGCACAATTAGTTTGGATATTCTGGAGTACACAGAGAACCTAAAATACACTGTGACAGCCAAACATGGCCCATCAATGAGAATATGGTTCCAAAGAAGAGCAGAGAAAAAGCATTTGGCAAAGTCTTGGAAATGAAAGAAAGGTTTTCTTGATATGTTGTCTTTAAGAGAAAGGTGGAAGATCAGTCTTATAACTGTCTTCACCTTGTGAGTAGTGGCTTATGAATTAGTAGCAATTTTTTTTTCTATACACATAATTTATTTGTTTCTTTATAATCTCTCAGAATGTAAGGCAGTCTAACTAGTAATATTAATTACAGCAACAGGTACTCTCTCACTCTCATAACTGTCATTATAGTGATATAACTTGAATGAAGAACTTAATTGCCTTAACATTTCTTATTTTGCACAAACTGATACACAAACATATAAGCTAGGGAATGCAGAATTAAATCATGCCAAAGAATTTTTCTAAGGTCTTTCCCCAAGACTGATACTTTTTCTTTTCTTTTTCAAAAAAAATCTAAGCAAATTAGTTGTAATTGCTGAATATCAGTATGAGACTTTCCCAGCTTAAATATTTATCAAGAAAACAAACCCATTCCTTCTTTAATCCTGCCCAGAAAAGTATCGAGATACCAATTATGCAAGTATTTTAGGAAGGCAAGAATATAATATTTGTCATGCTGAGATGTCATTTTAGGGCCAGGTTTTTCAATTGCAATATGTATTTTTAAGGTACTTGTAATCCATCTGCCCTGCCTATATTGTTGAATATCAGCATGAGGAACATTAGAAGGGCAACCAAAAATCCATCTTGTGAGCTACCCACTGACCAAAAGAAAATAATGAAGGCCAGGACAAGGGTAGGATCTGTCATTCTACTTCTTTCTGGAAAGAAATGACTTTAAGGATTTAAGGCCTAGAAGCCTTTCCAGAGGTAGTCACACAGTGGCAAAAGAGCAAAAGAATAACCTGAAGGCCTATTGCAAGTGCCTGTTCAGGAAATGGTACTCTTTTCAACTTTTATATCCTACCTCAGGGATTTTTTTGTTACTTTTATATCCAAAAATAAACCCAGGACTATAGGAGTAGGTTTTAAGGCTTTAATGTTGTGTTTGCTCATTATTTGCCTTTTTTTTAAAAAAAACCTTTTTCTATGTAGTTCAATGAATCTTTCAAAACGTCTTTGCATTTTGCAGAGTGGTATTATTTTATCACTTTTACCTATTCCTTTTTTCCAGCACTTTCTGTTGCAAACTGTCCTATGTCGGATACTGAGGAAACTTCCCAAGTGTCTGAAGAATACATTTTTATAGCCATTTGGGCTGAAGAAAATAGTAATCTGTTATATGAGAGATGGGAGCAACCTCCACAATTATGTTTTCCTTGCTTTTAAAAAAAAAAAAGGTCTCTGCTGAATTTCAGGGGGAAGTCCCTGTCTGTTGGTGCATGGTAGATATATCTGGGAGTTCTTTCCAGGTTTGATCCCTCAGTCACATGACCACACAGGGTGAAGTTAATTACACTAAATACAGGCTCCTTACGCTATCTGAGACACAAAGTGCCAGCGTGCATGCCAAAGAGTTCTAGTGAGCCACATCTGTCTCTAGCACATAGGCCAAAAGAAGACACATTTTCACTGACCTTCAAAAGCTTCTTTATTTATCTTTTTGGAAAAAAATGGGCACTCTTAAAGCCTAATTCATGGCATTCTAAGGTAGACACATAGATGAGCTTAGTAACTCAGCTGAAGCACATCATGAAAGTGGTTTTGGTTTGTTGCCATTTCCTCTCCCTCAATTTATTTTAAAGAAGCCACATATCACAGGCTTCTCTCTGCATCTCTTGGCATGTCTACATCTGTATATAGGATACACTTCAGCCCTGGCTTTCGGAGCTGGTTCTTCAGCAGGAGTATGCCAAGTGCCCAGCTTTGCTGTGTGCAGAATCAAGCCTAGAAGAACCTGCACAATTCAGGAAGCAGCTGACCCAGATGGTTTCTGACAGTTCATGGTTTCTAAGTTAGAGATTACCTTACTCTCATTTTAGATACAAAAGTCTTTCACTCTACATGCCCTTTATATGCTTCCAAGAAACCCAGTCACAGAATCCATAAACCTCTTTCTTAATTGCTAGACAAGGTACAACCAATTTCATCTATCTCAACAAAATATATTTTTGTGGAGGCTCTCTTGTATCTTTGATTAAAGGCTTACTGCTTTTCATTTGTGAGATGTTCTGAATTACCCTCCTCTCCAAACAGCACTGAAGAAAGAAGGCTTTAGGAACTACAAAGTCAGTACTCATTTTTAAATTTCTTATTTGTAGATCACCGAACCAGCAGACGTTGACAATTTGTAAGAGACCTTACAGAAAATAATGCAAAATTTTGAAAGTTCAAAGTGTTTTACTGAAAGGAAATAATATATGATTAGAATGCTATTACAATTCAGATGTTCCAATATTTTATTTCACAGCTACCATAACCTAACTGTTGCTATTTTACTTAGAGAAACTTGAGTTCACAGACCATTGACTGCATGGCCTGCAACAGCCATTCAGAAATTATAATGCTTTTTATGCTGAACTACACATGAAGACATTAAGACACATTTGGGAGTTGAATAGGTCCAGCTTGGGCCAGCAAAGGTGTCTGAGATGTATGGAAGAATTTATATGTAATAAACCTATGCAAATAGTTAAATTATTTAGTCAGAATAAGAGAAATATTGAAAGGGAACTGAATTAGGTTATCAATACAATATAAAACCTAAGGGAAAAAAGAGAAGAGAACACAGTTACTGTAATCTGTCTTGTCCCACAGTATATTAAAATACCACAACATCATAATATAAACAGAAGACATATATGCAATGTTTTATAAAATATGCTTCTGCACCAAATAGTCTCACCAAAGACAGTTAGTACTGCAGAAAATCACAAGAGAGTGTATTTTAACTAGGTCCTAAGAGGAAAGACAGATAGTTTTATACCCATTGATAACACTTGCAACTACAGTAGCTTAGATAACGATAAGGCTAATCAGATCTCTTGTTGTAGGGTATACTCCGATACAATGCTGCAGTCAGGAAGAAATTATTTGTATCCTGTGTAAACGATAATTTAATGCAGCTGGTTACATGTCCTGTGGAAGAAGTCTCTGCTAAAACATTAGGTGAAGGCAGTACTAAAATCACTCCTTTGCATAGTGACTGTGATCTAGAACAACCAGTTTTAGCAGTGACATCTAAATTTAGTTATGGGTGAGACAGTTAAACACATTAGTGAGAATAAGAGTGTAGAGTACTCCTCCTTGACAATTGCACTATTTTACTTTAAAAATTGTTAAAAGAGAGATTGTTTTAATTTTAGTTTGCTTGACTTTTATGTATTAAATTTAGACTTTTGCATAAAACTTGTAGAAAAACAGTAAAATTCAAAGTAGCTATGGAGTAGCCACATAAAACAGAATGGATTTCAGGCCTATGCACATTTTTGGCTTACACTCATTAAAAAACCATGACTTCCTGGAATTTCTTATAAATATAGCAAAAGCAATAGCAGCATAAAAATGCTATGTTAATAACGTGCAAAAATCTCAATCTCAAACTGAAGCTGAAAGGTAGGATTTCCACACACTTTTTCTTTCAATAAGTTATGTTGCAAAGTCAGATTCTACAAACCCAGTTAAATTATCCTTTTAATTGAGGTACTCTTTCAAGCTGTCAAACTCATAAACATTCCATTTAATTAGTTTTGCTTTTTATCTCACTGATGGGAAAAAAGTTATTTTACCACCTGGAAAACAGTAATCCTTGCAGTTTTGTAAAATTCAATATAACAGGCTGTACAGATATAATCATCCAGAAAATGCTTAGTACCTTTCACTTGTACATGTAAGACTGGCCTTGATATGCTATTGGTCTGCAGAATAACAAAAGCTAGCTCTTTGCCAAAGCTTAAAAACAAACAAAAAAAAAGTGTGTCTCTCTTTTCTTTTTACAAATGGAGAAACTGAAGCACAGAGTGGAGATATGACTTGACAAGGTAACCAGACAGATACACATCAGGAATGTTGCTAGAGGTTAGATCTCCTGAGTCCTGGTCCTCTGGGATATGCGATTTAAGAGTCTTCTTTGATCAGCAGACAAAGTTGTGCTATCAAACATGAAATTCCTATCCTATGTTGAAAAGTAGACATTTGTAAGGAAGTATTTATTTCATTGCACTTCAGTAATAATAGAGTAACACAGGAATGGATATAATTACCAGAGAAGATAAGTTAAAATTAGGTTCCTAAAGGCAGTTTCATAGTCTGTGAAGAAGGTGATGGCGGAACAAGTGTTAAGGTAGCTATTTAAAATTCTTTGTTTTGCAAAGTAAGTCAGCAGTTACTATGCTTGTATATATTCTGTGTTACTTAGGAAAACATAGTAAGTCAAACTGGGACTTCTTTGCAAGGAGAAACATAAGAATCTGAATATATGTTCAACACATATTGCTTTTTCTGAAGAGCTCCATAAATATGGATCTATTTAAAACCACAGGGAGAAAGCTTAGCCCAGATCAGCTTCAACTCAGACTTATGTGCAATGTACTCAGCATCTTGGGATGAAAATGTTTCTATGAAAAAAGCTGCTCTACTCTCCAATAAGGCTCTTAGCTACAAAGTATTTTCTATTTTCTTCCCAGGCATAGTAGGAGGGAGGGGGGAGTTCTATTTCTTCCATTCACCACTCAAATTATTTGGCAACAAATTTACATGAAAATATGTGGATTGGAGTTCATACAACTCCACTTACATGTTATCACTACCACTACTGATCAGAGTAGGATCACAGTGTGACCTAATGTGACACCATGAACACCTCTACAGCAAACAACTAGCACAAACGTACGTGACCAGAACCAGGAAAAACAGAAGTGCTCAAATCTACTCACGGAAAATGTCATCTAAAACTTTGAATCAACGACAAGACACAGGAGACTGAACAGGGGTGCTTGATGCTCTTTCAGCCACCCTAAAAATTTCAGCTGTCTTCCTGATGTCCCTCCAAAAGATGGGAGCCACAGTCAGGTCCTGTGTCATACCTGCCACTCCCAAGTGAAAATTTTATGCACTGTGTGGCATCTAAAAAGACAGCAGTCACCCACGTTAGGTACGTAAATTGTTTCTCAGATATCTATGCAGAGCCCTGAAGAACTTGCAGTCAAAATATATGGAGCAAAAAAACCTATCTACATTTAATGTGGAGTTCAGTAAGTAAAGCTGCAACTAAATTGCTTGGTAAGTGTCTCTGTGGGCAGGCTGGTAAGTCCTGGTCCCCTTATCATTCAAGTCAGAGACCTGTTAGCAGTGCAGAGTGGCAGCTTTCCAGCCTGCACACCTGAGTTTCCTTTCCGTAAAAGAAATTGTTCATTTTTTCAAAGGAATATATTTCTAAATTTAAGCCTTTTCCAGGCAAGGTTTGGGCAAAATGTCTTTACTTCATGCTAAGAATGTAGCAACTGAAGTAGACTTCATAATCCAATTCGATTTTTAAGAAAACTGTAGGAAAAAGGTGAGCAATAAGACTTGCCTGTGTGTAACATGCATGAAATTGCTATTCATTATCCCAGACTGTCTGTTGCACAAAAAGACACTGATCTAGTATGTGTCAGGCCATAATATAGAGAATGGAAGATTGCTTGCGCTTTCCTCTTCATGGCTGCTTTCTCAGTACTTTCAATCAGATTTTCTGGCAGCAACTTATGCAGCAATAAAAGTATAACACAAATTTCTCTTCATTTCAAACTATTACAATAAGAGATTAAAATTCCACACTTTGTCAGCAGTCAAATAAAGCAGATAAACCTAAGGAGTGTGAAAACACTGGAAGATCTGTGAACACTAGACTAAGTAAAGTATGAAATACATATTGTAAACAAAGGTAATTCATTGGTTAACTGCTGTATGCATCTTATGCAATCACTAATGTCAGGTTGTTTAGATAAGTCACAATTTTCAACATATTTATGAGCATGCAATTTCAAGACAAATAAGAAATTACAAAATTTAAATGAAGCCTATTAGGCCTAGCTAAAATTAATTGATGGATTTAGCACATGATGCTAAAAAGATATAATGAATCATATAATAATGAATCCAATTTATATTATAAGGTGTTGTTTATTCTAAATTCCTAGTGCAGTTAATCTTGAATCCCAACAGGAAATTTTGCTTCCTTTGAATGTCTTCATTAATCATTAAGTCCAGATTTATGCTGATCAAAATTATCAAAGAACATCAATCAGAAGTCCAGCAGAGTTCAACGACCAATAAGAAAGGCATACAAGTAACTACTGAATTACTTAAATGCCAATTATATTAAAATTTGTTTTCCTATATATTGACATTCTATTGTTAAATTTTTTTCTTTTGTTCCATATGCAGACATAAAATATCACAGGAAAATACTTAAAAAATAAAAATAAATAAATAAATAAATAAAAAGCATGTGCTTAAAACTGAACTTCTTTTAATTTGTATTGAAATCCCCTGATGGTATAAACATAGATAATGAGTAATCTGTTTTTTGATTTACAATCAATGTTTATATTATCCTAGCAAAATGATAAAACAATAATAATCATTGTACCATATAAATAATACTGTTATTTTAAGCTTCTTTCCCTTCTTTCCCTGCAAAAGTCTTTATCTTGTGGGTTGAAAAAAAAAAAAAAAGCGCATTATTGGAAAAACTTTATTCTTGGCATACCAGCACTCATTCTTAGAGCACAGTTTGTGTTAGGACAAGACCTGTCTTATAGTAGTTGAATAAATTTTCTGATCTCAGCAACAGGGGAAGCTGGAGTATGAAAATTCTCTGCTACAAAAATTTTTAATTTTTAACACTGGACTAAAAACTAGATAGCTTGTTCATCTGTTTTTAAATAAAAATGTGCTCAACTATGTTTTTAAAGAAAAAGGGATCAGTTTAGCTTTATCTCCTTCTGTTTCTCTCCCTCTCTTCCATGAGCTGGTTCTCATCTTTTCCTCATCATTTTGTCATAAATGACTTGAAAGTTTGGGAACTGAAGCTCTCATTAGAAAAACTTTCCCATGCTATCTTTTGCCCTGGCCTATGTTATGTTTCAAATGAAAGAATATGTTATAAAGAAATACACTGAGATGAAAATATTCTGATTAGTGGTTACAGTCTCTAATTTTTAATACCAAATGCACCATGCAAATAGGTGCATGGTGCAGTAGGAAGTTTTTTAATGAAACTTTTAAGTAATTTATAGTTTCAAGTTCCAAAAAATGTTCTCTCAAAAGTACTTAATGTAAAATAATCATATGACCACATAGGTACAGGAAGAGAAATTCTTTGATACTTATTCATTGAAAAAATTTATTTGGTGAATTTTTCCAGTGAGTTTTCAAACTCCTTTAAAAGTTCACAGTACCTGGTCATGCAGATATGTATTTCAGATTCCATTCAGGACAATATTACACATCTCATTTATCTGCTTAAATTCTTAAATATTATAACAGGTAGGAGTGGTAAAACAAGTAAGCTCTTCCAGTTTATTCCAAAACTTTATGGTAAGTTACATGCAGTCCACCTGTTGTTTATCCAGAAGTTTTTGAATAATTTCAATAGCTTATTTTTGACAATATAACATACAAATACCTTAATTCACTTCTGAACTAAAATCACCTATGGGTGATTCCTTCCTTAAGAATGAAATATCTCCATGACATCTGTTTCCCAAGGTTCACTCAGAAAGGCAGCTTTTTCTGAGTCACCCAATATTTATCTCTAAATTTTGTCTGAATTTCCTTTCTCTTCATTCATATCCAAATGCAACAGAAGGATTTCTTTCTAGCAAGATACTTCCTGAGGTATTTATGCAGCAAGAGTTAATAAGCTATTTCTTTTTTTTCTGCATATTGAAATTCTAAAGCATATATAATCATGGCTCAGCTTTTCCTTTGAAATAGCAGAAGCTTGTTTTTGTTTATAATCTGTCTCGAGTTTGTATAACAGACTTTCCAGGCCATACAACAGTTTGTTTTCCAGTCTGTTTAAATGATGTAGTGTTATCTGCAGTTGTTTATTTATTTGTATTTCATCTTTAGAAGAATCTGGTATGCACCAGACAGCTCTGTTCTGATAAAACCATTTTATTACATTCTGGCATTCCTATCTTAGTTTCTTCTTGTGCTTTTATTTTCTGTGCTTGACAAAAACTAAAGGAAGCCTGGCCCAGCCTTAACATTACTTTAGTGTTATGTATGCAGTGCTTCTTACTATTTACAAGCTTGTTATTTTAGAATGTTGCTACAGAGAATACTTTAGCAGGTAAGATACTTTCTTCCAGTACCTCACTTGTAGTATATAAGGAACCATGTTTCATGTTTGAAGACAAACATTGTTCAACTGTTAGCAATATTAATACTGTTAATCAAGTTTATAAACATCTGTCAAAAAATAATTAGGGATAAAATCATAAAACATCCTTTCAAATTTATTCTAGAGTCAATTTTTTTTGTTTGTTTGTTTGGGCAATGACAGTATATACATTGGCAAAAACTAATAAAAAAAGTCTTTAAAAAGCCCTTTATCTAAAAAAGAACCCCCAACACTCCAGTGAAGTAAAATTACTTGAGAAATTAAAGTAATATCCTACCAAATCTAATTTTCTTTTATGACAAAGAAACCCACACAGTTGATCAAGGGAAGCCAGTTGATGTAATCCTTTTAAATTTCATTGAAACTTTCAATACTGTCTCACCCAGGATTCTTCTGGACAAAATTTCCAGCCCACATCTTACACATCATGTGGTGGGTAAGCAATTGGCTCACAGGTTGAGCATAGAGAGCAACAGTGAATGGAGTGACATCAGACTGGTGACCTGTCACTGATGGGGTTCCACAGGGCTCCATCTTAGGTCCTATGCTCTTCATAAATGACTTGGACACAGGACTGGAAGGGATACTAAGCAAGTTTGCAGATGATGCAAAACTCAGAGGACCTGCTGATTCCCTTGAAGGCAGGGAGGTCCTGCAGAGATAACCTCAACAAATTAGAGGATTGGGCAATCAGCAACCATGTGAAGTTCAAGAATGGAAAGTGATGGATTCTGCACCTAAAATGAGACAACCCTGGATGCAGGTACAGACTGGGTAATGAGATGCTGGAAAACAGTGCCATGGAAAGGGACCTGGGGGTCCTGGTCTGTAGCAAGTTGAATCTGAGTCCTCAGTGCCCTGGCAACCAGGAGGGGCAACCTTGTCCTGGGGGACATCAGGCAACGCATCGCCAGCTGGTTAAGGGAGGGGATTGTCCTGCTCTGCTCTGCACTGGGGAGGCTTCACCTAAATATTATTTTCAGTTTTGGGCATCACAATATAAGAAAGATATTAAGCTGTTAGAGAGTGTCCAAAGGAGGGCAATTAGGATGGTGATAGTCCTTGAGGGGAAGCTGTAGGATGAGCAGCTGAGGTCACAGGCTTGTTCAGCCTGGAGAAGAGAAAAGGAGAGTGAGGGGAGACCCCATTGCAACCTATAACTTCCTCATGAGAGGAAAAGAAGGGGCAGACACTGATATCTTCTCTCTAGTGACCAGTGACAGGATCCAAGGGAATGGCTTGCACTTGTGTCAGGGAAGATTTAGGTTGGATATTAGAAAAAGGTTCTTCACCCTGTGGGTGTCTGGACACTGGAACAGGCTCCCCAGGGAAGTGGTCACAACACCAAGACTGATAGACTCTCAGACACATGGTGTGACTCTTGGGGATGGTCCTGTGCAGGTATAAGGATTGGATTCAATGATCCTTTAAGATCCCTTTCAAGTTTGTTCTGTGATTCTGTGATACTAGTCTATAAACTATTCATCTAGACCTAGTGAAATTTACCCTGAGATACTTAGATTTCAACCTAGTGAAGCGACAAAAAATATTAACGCAGAACAGATAAGTTTTCAGATTATGAATGGGACAAACACAAAGGTTATCAGAATATTATAGGACTATCATTATACTTTCAAACTCAGAAAACTTCTGGGACAAACTGTCTGTTGGTAAGGATACAAAAAGACCAAAAGGTTAAGTAACAGCCAATGCAGATTTGTCGAGAACAAAACATGTAATTTTAAAGAAACTTCAATTTGTTGTAAGGGAGAAAAAGGATTTGTTGTGATATACCATAATGTAAGTAATGTATGTAATACTGCCACATATCATGTTTTCACTACAAAATGAATGAAAATTCATGTAGATCAAAACATTTTGAGTTGCATGTACAACTAGCTGGAGATTCATACTGAAAAAGTAGATATTGTGGTGCATTGCCAAAACAGAGAGGTGTGTCAAGTGGTGTTCCACAGAAGTCTGTTCTGAAACTGGCATTATTTAATATTTTCATTAATGACATGGACAGTGAAATAGAGGCAATGTTTATTAAATTTACAAATGATACGAAACTCAGAACAGATGGAAGCACAGTGAAACACAGGGTTAGAATTCAAAATGATTTACAAGAGGAGAATATAGTAAAAAGTAAATAGACTGCAATTCAAAATGGGACAAGAGCAAAATATCACTTTAAAGCAGATATAAATAACCACATGTACAACATTGAAATCAATGAGTTAGACAGAAATGCTGCTGAAAAAATGCCAAAGTACTGTCTGGCTTAGCTACTCAAAATGGGTGTCTAGCACAGTTTGATATACCCTATGGTATCATGCCTGCCTTCCAGCGGCTGCTCCAGAAAAGTATGGCCTTGCATCATACCCTGAGGTCACACCTGCATGTCTCAGGTATGCTGGGGCATCTCAAATGGCCCTTGGCATCTGTGTGTTTGAGTAACAGAACTGAGTCTTAAATATACACAGCCAATGGAGCCCAGAGGGCTATTCAGCTCACCTAAAAGTAGGCATATACACACCATCAAATGAGTAGTTCTCCAGGCTACCCTGGGCTTGATTCAGTGACCTCCAGATGCCATTTCAGGAAAGCACAGGTGTTTCATTAGTGTTGGGTCATACCTGACAGTCCCATCTGGATCTTTGAGACACACTGGGTACTTTACATGATGTTAGGCACCCACATGTGGGCAGATAAATCAGGCCTTATGTTTCCAGTGGCTCTTATGGATTCATATGACTTTGTCTATAAATACAGCATTTCAGCAGTGTGTGTGTGACCAACATATTTAGATATTTAGGTTGGAGAAGAATTCCATCTTGACAGGAAGAAAGATCCCATCTGGCTACCCCATCAGAACTGAGCAAATGTATAAGAAAAGAAGAACCTAGAGAAATTCATAATATAAAAAAAAATCAAACCTGAAATATAGGATACATTGCAAACGAAGGCTGATTTCCTTGTCCGTGTAGCAAGGACAAGAAGTACTGCTTCTAAATTGTAGAAAGTTAGATTCAGTTTAGGCACAACTTTTGATCTATACAGAGGGTGAAATTAATCTTGGAAAGCTGTGGAATTCTATCAGTGGAAGTTTTCAAAAACAAGTTAGAAAAATAGCTAAAATGAATGATTTAAGTCTAATTTATCCTGTATAAAGGACAAACTACTATACCTCTCAAAATGCTTTTCAGTCTTCGAGTCTGTAATCTTAAAGTATAATTAGGATCATTTATCTTTCTTCTTGCATGTTCTGGTCTTGATATTGTTGACATTTAAATTATCATCATTTAGGTTTTGTGTTACCATTCTAACTAAAAAATGACAGCTGTACTTATGGGATGGTCATAGCCAAACAAACAGCATTTCACAACTTCCTACTTTTATCACTTTGACAAAAGAAGATTCTAAGCATCAGTTGTGAAAGCAGGGGATGGTGCAAGGGGCAGGTCTTCCACATTTTACAGGAGTAATTACAGCTGCACAGATATTTTCAAACCATGGAAAAAGAGGAAATAACCAAAGTGAAGCATATAAAAAAAATAGACGTCAGGACAGACCTAACTTGGGTTTTCTTGAAGATTAATTGTGAATGTGAATGTGAATAACTGCAAAAATACATTTAGAATTAAGTAATTGAATAAATTCAGAGAAAGACAACTGAAAATGTGTTACTACAATGTTATTCTGAAAATATTAAAGATAAGAGACCTCAATAGGAGGTATGGGTAGAAAAATAAAAGAAAATACAGAATACAATTTTCCACTGTAATTTTTTTTTTCCATTTTATATTAAACCATGTCCAAGTTGGGAAAATTACTAACTTTTACTGCCTCACTTCCCATATAATGATTTTATTGTAAACTGTTATTTTTCACTTTGTCCCTTGGGTTCATAAGGACTTTTGGAAGTCTGTAACACCAGTGTCTCCCACAGTGCATCGAGGGTACACCTCTGCACATGGAAAACTGATGGGACATTACAGTTCTGCTCTGGGATGCTAATATTGGCTCATTACAGGGATGCAGTTCCCTGTCTGCCAAAAGGCTGACTCTAGGTTGAAGGCTTTGCTATATGGTGAAGCAAATATCTCATCAGTGTGTCTGAAGACGTCTGATTTGGAGGACATGTGAGTCTAGTCTTATATCCTAGGGAGCACATTTAGGGTACTAGGCACTCTATTCCATCACTCCACATTCAAAAAACTCACCCAACAAACAACAGCTGCACTTTGGGCCAAGTTCCGTGATTCTAATGGTTCTTGCTGGTTTCCACGTTAATTCTTGGTTGTCAGACTTTAGCACTGTTTTCTTGCAATCAGTTATTATTTTCCAGTTTTTTCTTTATCAAGTGTTATCATTTCTTCCTCTGGTCTGCCTCAGACAGGGTCCTTAAGAGAACCTTAAGAGTGGCTCAAGTTAATATTTTCTCTTCTTCAAATAAATTTTCAACTTCCTTTTCTAGACCGAGTATAAGAATTTGTCTGGTCTGGAAAAAAACAAAACAGCAAAAACAGTAGCTGACATCCTGCAGAACAGCCTGACCTCACTGGCAAGAATCAGCTGTCTACTTAAAAAAAATCCAGGATTGTGTGTAAAAATATTGTCATGGTTTAGGAATGGTATTCTTCAATTTAGTGTTCAGATAGAAACCACTCCAAAACAAGCACCACTCAGTCATTCTCCCCTTCTTCTTCCCTTCCTCTTGCAATGGTCTTGGAGAGTGAATTGGATGCACAAAAGGTAAAGATCACATGTTGAGATAAGAACAATTTACTAGAAATAGCAATTAAATAAGAAAACACACTGTAGCAGCAACAATATTAATAACAAAAGTGTACAAGAAAGGTGAATAATTCACATGTAAATGCTCACCCCAGAGCCTGACAATACTTGATCTCTGCCACCTTACAGGAGCCCAAAGACCCCAAAGAGAGGGAGAATGACTTAGGGTGGTATAGAATAACCTCTGGGTCCTAGCCATGCCCCCTCGTGTCTACTACAAACATTAACCCTGTCCTGGCTGAAACCAAGACAATTATTGTGTGCCAAATATTAATAATTTATTATATCTTTTGTATTACACAGACAACAACTGGAACCAGAGCACCACTTTATAGGAGTATCTGTGCAATTTTAGAGAACTTGCTCCTCCTTCTGAAAGACGACCTTTAGAATTCCCTTTGGGAGAATATTTTTGAGAGTCATACCATTGTTTTGGATTAATTTGTTTTCTCTTATGCCAAAGATCAGCATGTTTTGCTCAAGACTGCCTTGGCTTGTTTGAACCTGTAGCTGTCATCTGCTTTCTTAATGGAATCATCATCCACCTCTGAAACAAGATCCCTTCTGAATCAATAGCTTCACAGTCTGACTGTCTCTTCCACGTATTTGCTAAACTGTAGCTGGTAAGGAATGTGGGCTTACTGAGCTGAGCATCTGCCAGGAGCTATTTGGCATACAGTCAGGATGAGATGCTACAGAGGCAACATCAATAGACAAACCAACTTCTGCAGTAAATGTGTGTCCCTTGCCTTATTTACATGCTGTGTCTCTCTATGTGAATTTTACATGCAATCTGGCCAGCAAAAGCAGAGAGAGGAATTTCCCTATTGCGTAGTTCTTTGCTGAGATTCTTTCTCCAGCAGATCTTGGCGGATCTTCCCACAAACTTTGCTGTAAGTACCATCTCTGTGTCTTCTTCTTCAGACAAAAGAAAATTTCCATGTGCCGGCCTCTAAAGACAAGATAGAGCACTCCAGTTAAGTCCAAAGGTAGTCCTTGTCTCTGGATAAGCATAGTGCAAGATGCTGTAAAGCATTTCCTGCAAATTTACAGTGTTAGTGAACTGAGTCTTTTGTTATTCTTGCTTCAGCACAGAATAGATAGAAAAAAAAAAAGTTTTAAAAGGACATGCAATGTCTATGGATGAATTCAGCCCCTAAGTGTATCACTTTTCTTATGATTAATATCGAAGAGGCATTTATTCTAATATTTGCCTTCCTCCACAATCAAGGCCTAACTTTCCATAAGCCAAACTATGTGGGAAATGCTTTCATTTTGTAATCATGGTGACCATTCTCTATGTCTTTATTTAAATACTCTTCCAACATGTGGTAGTCTCTGTAAATTTCTCTTTCAGCTGATCCAAGAAAAAAGCATTTGAATTTAACATACAAAATGTTGAATAGAATTTCTGACATAAAATTAAAACAGTAATTACTTAACTATTGTTTCTACCCCCAGTTCTGATTAGTTAGCAGGGGGATAGCTTCATTGCATTCTTTTTCTAGACTATGACTATAATTTCTCGACTTGAAACGTGAATTTTATTAAGGAGGTGACATCAGCTCTTTCCTGTAAAAGGGAGACAGCAACAGTGAAGAGTCACTAGAGAGGCCTGGCACCTCCTTCTTTTTTCAGGAGGAAAACCCAACACAAAAAAAAGAAGAAACCTAGAAAAAAGAAAAGAGCTTGGGTGCCTTTTTTTTTTTTTTTTTAAATTAATTTTTTTACCCTACAGGGTCAATAGTTTGCATCTCAGAATAATTCAGCTGAAGTGGATGACTTTAGAATATCTGGGGTCCTTTCTGGGACTCTTCGGAAGATTCATGACAATTCTCATCAGAAGTTTAGGCAACACATTAGATCTATACCTACACACTAAAATGTCAGCAAAATAAATGCCAAACACTGGAAGGTGTTGCTGTATCCATCAGTCAAGACTATAACTTGCCATTAAGAAATAATAAACCAGCATGATGCCCCACTATTCTCAAATCAGCTCTTGGCCCCTGACACACTTCTAAAACCCCTTCTGCACAACCCACTTAGGCACATATGTCCTCTTCTCCCATCTGCTCAGCATTTCACCTTCAATGTCTGAGCCTAACTGTATGATTGGATTTTCCATGCATAGCAGCATTTAAGTATCTTAAACCTCCTACTCAGATTTTTTTTTTCTGAATGCAGTTATTTATTTGCAAAAACTCAAGATCTTAAAGTCTGTCTCTAATACTTTACTGAAAGCTTAGTTGCCTGAGCCTATCAAAGATGGGAGACTTCACAGATATTGGTTTACTGTACAACAACCATCCATTCAAACTCTAGTCCTAAACATAACGAGTAGAGGGCAGAGTTCATTCTGCTAATAGGATGCAACGGAGTCCCATGCAAGCCCTCTAATAACATTATAAATTGCAAGAAAATATTGTATTTTATTTCCTTAAAGGTTCTTTTGATGACTTAATGGGGCGAAAAGAAGATCAACTATGGGCTATGAAAGCAATTGTAATTATTGCTAAGAAACAGGAAACTAAAATCCCTACATAATGCTGAACCCATTTTTCTCCTTATAAAATAAACAGACACATTTCCATTTAGAGGCTTGCTCCAAAAGTTAAGGTATATAGAAAGAAATTCCTTCTCAAAAATAGGATAGACCATTTGAGAGAAAATTATCAATAACAATGTAAGGACAAAGTAATGCAAAATTTTACTTTGAACCTGCAGACAGACATGTAAGAGAAAAGAAATAGAAGTTAAAGCTGAAAATCCCTTTCTATTAAATTCCGTGTAGAACTAGAAAAAAATTAAAAACTAAATACACAATTATTTGTCCTGGGCTCCATTTTAATGTTGTGTAGCGGAGGAAGGCAGAATTAGAGTAGAGCAATATAATGTGTTAGGAAATGGAGAAGTGGAGTGAATCAAAAATGCAGACAAAGGGGTGTAAAAATAAGTTCTATTAGGATGCTGGAGCTGACTCATTCCTTCAGCAGGTGATAGTGCCTGTGGCACTGTCAGGATCACTCCTGGCACTTGAAGGATTGTTGTGGAGGGGAATCCAAGAGTAACAATGCAATAGTGGCAAAGATAAAAAGCGTATGCCACAGTAGTTTCCCATGTTTCCTGACATATCTACAAATTCCTAGTAATATTGGGCCTGAGAAAGAAAAAGCTGCTGCCACAATCCTGAAGGGGTAAATAGGGGACTTCTGGCCCACGGTAAGCTATGCCAGAGACAGGGAAAACTGCAAGGGAAAGATAAGAGGAGAGCAGATGTTTGACACTCTGTACCAGAGAGGAAGCCTATACTGTGGCTGTTGAAATGGAGAGATCCCCTGTGAGAACCATGTCTTAGAAAGCAGCTGCCAAGTCAAATAGCCATTAAATCTCAGCAGCAACAAACATCATCACACTATGCTGTGTCTCTTTTAGTAGACCCAACAGCAGTTCACACTGGGCTAGTATCAATTGTACCATACAAAGCCTAGATGAAAACACAGGTCAGAGTGGCAAAAGCATGCACTTTTAATTAAATGGTTTGAAATCAAATTAAAAATGTACCGAGGAAAAATGAATGAAAAGCTGGAAAGCTAGCCTCTGAATTGAATCTGTATTCTTTGTTATGGATTACACCTTATTACTCTGACTTGTCTCCACATTTTTCTGAGGAGAATTTAAATGACATTGTATCTTTACTAGTTCAAAGTACGTCTTCCAGTTAGGGATAGTGTGGGTTCTTACCATCTCTGGTCCTTTCTCAGTTGCTCCTGAATACCTAGGCAAGAGGATATGACATTACTTCATGGATCTAGTAATTTTTTGTGTCAGACAAACCATGTCAGAAACTTAGAGAAATTAGAAAAGCCCAATGCTTTGCTCCACAGAAGGCAACTGTCATATATTTTGTTTGGAGAGCGAAAAAGGCTAGCTATCCTAAGGTACACATGTCTAATTTTAGTCTGGTAACCAGCAATCAGTAGAGAATAGTAGGTGCTACATCAATTCAGCTGATACCTAAAATAATGTGGGCAATTTCTTGTTCTGTGTCAGAACAGAGAAGTTGTAACCAAGTAAAAACTGCAAGAGAACATTCAGATTTTAGACTGTGCAAGCATGCAAAGAAAAAAGGAAGACAGCTGTAATATCAAAAAAGGGAGGATATGCTGCTGATATTACGGTGTGTTTCCAAGTTCAGATATGCAATGAAATTGTCAAATTACAAAAACCTTCATGCTTAAAACAAACAAACAAACAAACAAAGCCACAATCTCCAGACACATATCTACCTTCTCTTCCTTAATAATCCAGCATTTTTATACTGACTTCCTGTATCAATCAGATTTCTATCCTGCCTCTTCTAACTAGTACCTTCTTCTTTTCATTTGTGGGGAAAGAGAAGGTAGGGTCCTACTGACAACAATTCCACACTGCTGTTGCAGACAATCCCTTTTTCTTGGCAGACTAATAAGTGGAGGCATTAAGTTCCCTTTCTCCAGCAGGAAACTGGAAGGAGGTAAAGTGTACTTCTTGAAAGGCCCTGATGCTGGACAACCATAGCAGATGACTCGATGTAAGCCATTTATTCTGATAAGCTGTCCTAGAGAAAGCTGTATAAGAAGATCCAGGGTTGAGAAACCAACTAGATCGTGCTGTGACAGTTGGACAGGTATAAAGTAGAAGAATAACAACTCTCTGATGGATAGATTTGAGAAAAATAGTCCTAGGGGTAAGAGACAATAGAATTGAAGAAGTTAATGATTAAAAAAAAAAAATAGAAATTATAGTTCCTTTGAGACAGGAACAAGGAATTGATGAATTGGGGAAGAAAAACAGGAAGAAGTTGACAGACCTTGGAGAGAAAGACAAAATAAGGAATTTATAGATATCCTTTGGGTGCCTATTATGCTGAGGCCAAATCATGTATTGCTGATTGAGGCTAGACACATTTTAAGGAGCCAGTGCAGGACTTGGTTTGAATAAAAAGGACATATGGGGAAAAGATTTCATCAATAGCATATAATGTAGAATTAACTGTAATTGTGGTAGATGAATGACTAAGGGCAAAGTGAGAACAAGGAAGGAAAACGCCATGGCTCAGATCCAACAAAATATTTATGCTTTCAACTTCTAACTGCTAACATTAGATGGTAATAGCTTTCACAGCAGGTAAGCTCATAAATCATTTGTTGAATCTAAGCCTAGGGTTGTTGCATGTTAATCCAATGATTTAAAAAGTTAGGTTTACAGAACAGATTTACAAATTTTCAATATTCAGTTAAGAGTATCAAAATTATATAGATTGAGGGAACTATGTGTGTTCCTCCTGGAGAAGCGATGGCTTTAGGGAGAGCTAATGGAAGCCCTCCCTTTCCCATGAGGAATTTAATGAAGAGGATGGAGACAAGCTTTTCACAGCTGTGCAAAGGAGGTGGGGGGCAGGGGGAACAAGAGAGAGCAGGCATAATTTCAAACAAGAGAGGTTCAGGCTGCATGCCAGGAAAAGCTTTTTCATGATGGAGACAGTCAAGTGGGGAAACAGGTTGTCCAGTGAAGTCATGCATCTGCCCTTGGAGATCTCCAAAGCTCAACTAGACAAAGTTTTGAGTAACCTTGTCTGATCTTGGAGCTGACTGTGCTTTGAGCAGGAGACTGGAATAAATGGCCTCCTGACGCTCCTTCCAGATTCAATTATATGATCCTATGATCCCATGAAAAGATTTTCACCCCTTCAGTGTGAAACTGCTGCCTTCTTTTACTTAGGAAAAATGCTAAAACTACCTTTTTGTATATCATGAAAGTATGTGGCAATGTGTGTTTGCCCCAACTAAAGTATGTTTTTTCATGACACATACTAAATAATTCATTTAGGGCATGAATGGACACAAAAGAAACTAGAAAGCAAAAAAAAATATTTTTCCAGCGAGCTTGTATGTACCATAGTGCAATAACTGTAGAAGTCAGTCAGAATGGATGAAAAAGTTATTAGAGTGAAGTTGCAGATTTAAATATGTTCCACATTCATGTGAAGCAACATAAGATTGCAGAAAGAAACTGGCATGTGTTGTAGTAGTACTGACATTGATGCCTAAGTAATCTCTCACCAAAAATGGAAGCCTCTAAGACACTGAACAGTAAAGACCCCTAAGGGATCCTAGGTTAGTGAGCAGGAATTTTCTGGACTACACATGGCTATTTACAGTCCACCTAACCTGCACATTAAAAGAGACAATACGATTTCTGCAAATTGAAAACTTGGATTTTAAGTGGTATAAATTTAAAAAAAAAAAAAAAGTAGAAAGAGTAACAATTCCCAACAATGGTTGTGTCATGTCACCATGAGCAATAGCTGATGCCATGAATAAAACGTAGGTATTTCAAGACCATACAACTGAAAAGTGGACATAAATATTCTGAATCAGCTATAGACCTACCAAGATGATTTTCTGAAATTGATATTTTTTTCCTGTGTATTGATGCGTTTATAAGCTAAGTCAGTCAGCAAGTATACTTAGAATTTGAACAACTCTTTAGGAGCCATTAAAGCATATTGAACTAATGACCCATGGATAATCAAAGTGTCTCATTGACTTAATGATGGATCCTTCATTCCAGTTCATTTGAACCTATCACATTTGCTTTTCTTTTTGGTAATAAAAAGTGGACATTAATTATGTCTCAAGTACTATAGAAATCTTATTGAACATCTGCATTATATTATTTTTCTTTTGTTTTGACTGTATTAGAAGATTTTGTTAAAACAAGAAGCATTATTTTTCCTTTTTTTTTAAGATTCTTTTCTTTTGTCCTGGTACACTTCAATATTAAATACTTTAGTTGCAAATTTTATCATAATTCAGTTTGCTCTTGTCACCATTAATGAAATAGCAACCTTATGTCCTGGATTCAAGGTAAATAGATCCTTGTCAGGATCAATGTAAGAAAAATACAAGTGTTGACTTCAAATACTGACTATCAAAAACTTTGTTTACTAGCAAAGATATTTGAGAGTGGTTGCTGAATAAGGTGTTGACTAGTATTGCTGGAACACCTGATGATAATCATGATTATCTATCCTTCCGTGCACTTTCTAAAGCCAATCAACAGCAGATCTTTCTGATGATCAGTCTCAGACCCCAACCCCCCCAAATAAAAAGGCCAAAACCCCACAGAAAACAAAATAAAAGAAACAAAAAAACCACCATGCCAATCAAACAACAACAATTAAAAAAAAAACAACAAAACCCCCCAAACAAAAACCCCCAAACGAACAAAACAAACAAATCAAACAAACAAAAAAAAAAACATTGCCACAGATCTAAAAGAAAAAATAAATAACAGGGACAAAGGTGGGATTACAGAATCACAGAATCTACTGATTTGGAAGGGACTCACAAGGACCATTGAGTCCAACCTTTAGCCCTGCACAGGACCATTCCCAAGAGTCACACCATGTGCCTCAGAGTATTGTCTGAATGCTTCTTGAACTCTGCCAAGCTTGGTATGAAATAAAGTTAACAGATGGACAATTAAATACTTGTGACTATTTCTGGATTACATAGAATATTTGTTGCAAAATGAAGGAATCTGAATTTAAAACCCATTAGGTTGCCCAAGCAACCAGCTCTTTATGGCTAAACAATTGAAACTTACATATCTACAACTCTATAAAAAACACTATGTAATATAATCACAATTTTTATGTTATGATGGTTTTTTCCCATTGATTTCCACTGCAAGAACAGTAAAAGGAAAGATTAGTATGCAAGTAAAGCATTTGAGAAACATGACTTCTGACTCCAAAAATTTAAGCTGGCTATTCAAAACAGTAGTAGGACAATGAAAACCATATGGAACAGATCTGGTTCTGACTTTTTTAAGTTGTTGCTTCACCTCCTTCTACTTCAGTCAATGTCTGTTACATTCAAAATCTTTATGTATAAAGAGTAGGAAAACCTTAAATAAATATAAACCCAAGAACTTACTATAATTGAAATCTTACCAGTCTAGTCATTATTAGTCCATATTTAACTGAAATAGAAAAAGAAAGTATAATCATGCAACTAAAACTGCTGAACTTGTAGTTTGTTTCTATCCCTTTTTCTGGTGTTACACTCACTCTTTCCCTGCTCCTTGGATCTTAGGGTCTCTGATCACATTCTCGGAGAATGTGTGGGGGCATTGTTACAGTGAATTATCAGCATCTGGAGACCTTCAGTGGGAGCGATATGATGTTTGTGTTGATGGTTTCTTCCTTTTTACTCTATGGTTTGCTTAGCGTCACTTTCATATTTGCTAACTTGTTTTTACAAATCCACGGGTTTTTTGCTGGACTGCATTTCCACCTTACATCCAAATTTACTTATGTGATAGTCTTTACACATAGCTAGATACTATTTCTTTATTTTTTATCCCTAAAACCAGTTTGCCCAGATCTGCATTTCTGTGACTGACCATGTTTACTACCATAGGGTCTGAAGTGGCATCCTGTGACCCATCCCTATGCTAAATGCCATGCCCCTACTTCTCAAGCCCTCTGCTGTTGTACTAGGCCTCTATTTCTCTACATTATGCCACTGCCTTAGTACTATAAATATTTCATTTTGCATAGAATATTCATTTTGCATATTTCTGCTATCTGTGGAAAACAATGGTTTCACTACACACAGACAACAAAAATAAAACAAATTCACTGCAGGCACTTAGTCAATTAGAAAAATTGCTACGGCATCTAAACCAAAGTAAAGCTTAAGTCAGACATTATCTTTGCTTATTAAATAACATCTAATGGGGGTACTATGCACTGCATATTGTCATCTATTCATTTTGCAAAATAAAGCCTCATTCTAGAGTTTCAAGATCTTTTAAATTTTAAGGAACTGACTATACTACTACACTACTACTACATTTCTTGACTATAATAAACATTTCCTGGTAAATAACTGGGTAATAAATATTCTTTCTCCCCTCCTCTCCCACTAAACACATATGATTAAGTTCCTGGATCACACCACGAAAACTTCTGCTTCCTTGGAATAACTCCACATTATAGATAGGTGGTAATTCTATTTTAGAATGGGAGATGACTAGTTATGATGACTCTTTGCAGATTTTTTTCATCAAAGAGTCCTTGATCTTGCTAACCCTGCAGTTCACTGAATTTGCTAAGTCTTAAAATAATATTACTAAGCCTATCTGTTTATCCAGCCTTTCTCCAAGGAGTTTGGTTAAAGAAAAGCCATAGAATTTTGCCTATGGCAAATGAATCCGCTTTCCTCAATACCTGCAGGGTGTCTTACTCTCCTCCCCTCTTCCTACAGGGAAAAATGCAGAATCATAGAATCAGCCAGATTGGAAGGACCTCTGAGATCATCAAGTCCAACCCTTGATCCACTAGCATCACAGTTACTAGACTATGGCACTAAGTGCTATATCCAGTCTCTTCTTAAATAACTCCAGGGGCGGAGAATCCACCACCTCCCTGGGCAGCCCCATTCCAATGCTGTGACATCTGAAGTATCTTAGACATCTGAATTAGTTTTCTAAAAAAAATGGTGAGACTTTGCAAAGTAATCCGTTTAGATGACATACTTGGTTTTGTATTGTATTTCTGCTCAAAATTATCAAAACTGCTCATTAAACAACAATCCATTTTAATGGAAAGATAAAGAGTATCCTTCTTCTTCCAAGAGTTTTTGTCTTCTTTCAGCATCGCTAAATATTCATTTTACCCAAGAAAGTTTCTAATCATGATTCTCTTCTCTAAGTGTTGAGAAAAAGTGGAAACCTCAACTGCGTTCCGGTCGAAAAATCGTGTGTGTGCACTATATTAACCAGCTGTTACAGGAGAAATATCTTCGTCTGTTAAACAGAACAGTTTCAAAAAGTGGAGACAAAAACCATGGCCCTCAGACCTGGCATCCTTTCATCCCATCTGAATACAAAACATTCTTAAATTTTTACTTCAGTTCTTATAGGCTGCTTATTATATTAAACATCAAGACTTATTGCATGGGTCCTGAATTCCTGCAGATAGAAGGTAAGAAGTCAAACAAGTTCCTTTGGAGATCCACTGCATGCTGATAAATTATAATTATTATATTGAGGTACTTAAAATCTTGATTTTTTTAACTTAGACATCCAAAAATTTAAACAGGATTATGCATGAATAATGCTGTAGTTAATAGGAATTATGCTGCAAAAAGCTGGATTTTCTCTTTCCTTCATGCGGGGAGAATGGAAAGTTCCACAGTTCTGTGTTTACGCATCCATGCTTTCTTGAGAATGAGCCTCAAGCCAACTCTAATTTTACACACAAATATTTGTTCTTCCTCAAACTTGAAAAATAATAATAATACTGCTCCCTTACCCATGCTTCCTAAATGGAAATTACTAACTTCTTTTCCTAAAAGAAACACCTAGTAACACATTTATTTCAGCTGAGTTATTTTACAATTCAGAGTTTCAAAGGAGAAACACCATTTTAACAGAAAAAAGCCCACAGACTTCCTGCAAAAAGATTTTTATTTGCCAGCTGTACAGGCTACTACATCAAATGTCTAAACCTGAAAAAGAAAAAATATTGTGCAGCATTTCAGAGCTTTTACACTATGATTGTAAAATATCTGGGAGCTTTGCCAAACTCAGTCAAAAGAAGAACACAGCATTTTCTCATCACTAATAACAATGACCTGAAGTCACGTTGAAGATTGTAAGGTCAATTTCCCTCTTAAATTGAAAAAAAGAAAATAGGAGAACAGATGTGGGTAGTTGCTTCTGTATTTATAAATTGTATGACAGCTGGGTTAGGCTATATCATCTCCAGTTTCTATGCAGTTAAGGTGTTTTTATTGAATCATTCATACTAATCAGATAGAAGTGTTAAGGTGCATTTTTAAGGTATTATACAGCATAGAAAAAGCAGCTAACTTCATAGCATACGTTCAAAATTGAACATTTTTCTTCATTATATATGTTCAGATAAGATTACCATGTGGTACACACATTTCAAGGAGGATTTTCTGATGAATGATCAGTTCTGAATTGATTGAATAAAGGCATGTGATGCTAAAATGAGTATATTTTAAATAAAAGCATAAATACACAAAGTGGTAATTAAAACTACCTACTACCAGATATTTGCGTGTTTGGTGGATTTGGGCTTGTTTTTTTTATTTGGTTTGGTTATTTGTAGTTTACAATTGCAGCGACAGTAGCTGTGCAACCAACATCCTGATAACATTTTTTCTGTCATTTCAGGAGCATCAAATGCTAGAAATAGAAATTTTTAGGTACACAGAAATTCTCACTCTACATTATTTCATCTATTAAGCTGACAATTTTATCAGATACACAATTTCTTATTACTGACTCTTTATGTCTATCTGCTGAAACACAATTTGCACACGCTACATACCAGTATTTTTGACTACTATTTCTTTATATTACATTTACATTAAAATGCTAACCATCTGTTTGTGGATGACAGAATCTAGGCAAATCTTTCCTTTAAACCCCAGAATTTCATTTGTAATCTTGTATTGGGTGAAGCATGTAAATCACATTCCACCTTTTTATACTGCGCAATTCATTTCATCTAACCTACAAATTTTAACATTAGACATAGTAGCCTACTGAGCCCAGACCTATGAAAAGAAAAAGGAACCTCATGAACATAGTTTATCTGAGACACCTTAAAGGTCTGGTATGGAATGAGATAAATCTTGATGATGCTTTCTGTCTCCTTGACATAAGGAGAGGATATGTGAATAGTTAGACTTAAAAGATTAACTTCTAACACTTGTATTGGAGTACCAAGAAAAAGCTTTGATGTGAAGTCTCAATTAACTATGACTGAGAGATAAACAGTTTTCTAATCTTCACCCAGGCATTTGATCAATAGTTTCTCTGACCTATATGATGTATTCATCAAGTATTTCAGAATAATGTGTTGGTGAATATGGTAAAATCCTTTTAATAGTTACCAAACAACAATGGACAGAGAGTTTGGTTACTGTTCAGAAGATGTAAAGAGAAAAATAAGTTGAATGAATCAGTTTTAGTATACAATCTTCTCTTCCTACAAGTTTTGGAAAAACTGGTAAGTAACAGCAGCCCTCAGCCAGCCTAAACTTGTGCAATCAACCGCTTCAACGCAGATTGTCCTAAATCTCTCCATTCCTGGTAATATAATAAGGGGCACATTTACATGTAGGTGACCTACTTCTGAATGACAATTAAAACATTTAGAATTAGACAAGGAAAGAAAAAGTGGTTTTGACAGTACTCCAGTTCTGTGGAACAATATATTATCATCCTTTATGAGGTCCATTTGAAGAATGAGGGCTTATTTATTATGGACAGTGCAAGAAAAGGACTCCCATGCCACAAAGAGTTCAAAGTTCCCAGGTGCAGCACCATATGTATACAGACGCTGAACCCAGCAAGGGTGACAGCTTTGCTCCATCTCAGTAGTTGCAGCGCCTATGGGAGACAGAGAGGAGCAAGAAATCCTTGAGTCCTTTTGTAAGACCAGTTGTGGCATTTCCTCCTAGTGCAGTCCTGTCAGCCTCCAAGCTGTGCTGCATTGGCTCCGTGTTCCTATTAGGGCCTCTGGGCCCTACAGTAAATAGTGAGCATTAAGGGATACAACATGCAGCAAAGTCTAACAGTGTTCATGCGTCACTAATTACCATAATGAGAAACTTGCGGCACATCAGCCAAGGAGAATTTGCATTGATTGTTTTTTCCCCATTCTTCACTTAGAATAGGAGGAATTCCCATGGATCCCCACTTGACCTTGAGTGTTTCCTCTCCTCTTTCTGTGTGTAGATATTCCTTAGAGGTGCAAGCAAGGCAGATGAATAAACACGAGTTTAAACCCAAAAATGATTAATCTTCTAATAGGACTTTATACTGCATATATATAAATTCTAGTGACCAAAGGAAAAAAAAAGTTCAAATTTCATCTGATCTCAGTTGACACAGGAATATTAAAGAGCAACTGCTGTTTTCACACTGTTCCTAATTCCATATAAGGCCCTGGTGCATGTTAGTTTTTGATTTTAGACACTTCCGCTGTTGACTGCAAATACTGACTCATGAAGCATGGATTCCTACTCCACTAATTCAGGGTTAATATTAGAATTACTTGAAGTTTAAATGTTCATCAAACAACACTATTACCTAAAACAACTTCTTAACAATATGGTGTTTTGTTGAAGCCTGTCTTCTGTGATGAATCTGTGCTTACAGGAGACAAGACAACAAAGGAAGTTTTTGGAACACAAGATGTGATATTGAAAGGCCTACCAAGCCACTGATTCATATCCCCTGTTCTAACAGGCATTTCCTGCATCCTATAATCCCATTCAAAAAGGTATTAAGCTCCACTTCAAAGCTACTTAAATTGTTTTCCTCTGTTACTCTTATTGGAAGGCAGTTCCAGACAGGTGGAAGGTGGCTAGACAGTTGTATTGATCTCTAAATTCCCTGGAAATTCTATTTATAAAATGTTAAGCGTTTTGTTAAGGATTTCCAAGTGGGTGTTTCTGATTGCTCAATACATAACAATTGTTCTGCTGATAACAATCCTCCACGTTTCATTTATAATGATCCATTTTATCTTCCTTGTAATAATAGCATATTGCCATTTCATGCAGCTGTTACATGCACTTTATGAGTGTTCCACTGCTTTTTTTTTTTTTTTTTTTTTT
>NW_020955393.1:648569-650322 GCF_003031625.1 Empidonax traillii | reverse complement strand
TTTTTTAGCATAACTGACTCAGTCTTTAAGTTGCCAAGCACCTTATCCCTGATTTCAGTGAGAGATCCTTAAGCAATACCCTAAGGTAAGCACTGTATCCAAGGACATTGTTTCGGCTACACACTTCTTTTTGCAGTCATGTATTTCACACAGATTCACACAGAATGGCTGGGATTGGAAAGGGCCTCTGGAAATCATCTAGTCCACCTTCCCTGATAAAGCAGGGTCATCCTACAGCAGGTTGCACAGGACCATGTCCACACCAGTTTTCAATATCTTCAGAGAAGGAGAATCCACAACCACTCTGAGCAGCCTGTTCCAGTGTTCTGCCACCCTCACGGGCAAGAATTTTGTGCTTATACTCAGATGGCACTTCCTGTGTTTCAGATTCTGCCTGTTGTCCCTTCTTCTGTCACTGGGCACCACTGAAGAAAGTTTGGTCCCATCCTCTTGACATCCACTCTTAGGATATTTATATGTATTGATAAGATTTCCTCTCAGTTATATCTTCTCCAGGCTAAACAGGCCCAGTCCCCTCAGCCTGAAGGAGATGCTCCAGTGCCCTAATCATCTTCAGAGCCCTCAATACTGAGGGTGGTGGACCGTCCTCAATAGCTCCTTGTCCTTCTTGAACTGGGGAGCCCAGAACTGGACGCAATACTCCTGATGTGGCCTCACCAGGCTAGATGACTAGAGGGGTAGAATCACCTCCCACAACCTGCTGGCAATGCTCTTCCTAAGGCACCCTAGACAACATTGGCCTTCTTGGTTATAAGGGCACACTGCAGGCTCATGGCTTTTTGTCCACCAGGATCCCCAGGTTTTTCTACCCAAAGCTGCTTTCCAGCAGGTCAGCTTCCAGACTGTATTGGTGCATGGGGTTATTTCTCACGAGGTGCAGGACCCTGCATTTGCCTTTGTTGAACTCTGTTAGGTTCCTTTTTGCCCAACTCTCCAGTCTGTCCAGGTCTCACTGAATGGCAGCACAACTTTTTGGTGTTTCAGCCACTTCTCCCACTGTATCATCTGGTAACTTGCTGAGGGTGCACTCTGTCTCTTCCTCCAGGTCTTTGATGAATAAGTTGAACTATATTGGATCCAGTACTGAGCTCTGGGAAACACTACTAGTTGTGGGCCTCCAACTAGACTCTGTATTGATGATCATAACCCTCTGAGTTCTGTCATTCAGTCACTTCTCAGTCCACCTCATTGTCTACTCATCTAACCTTCTTTTCCTCCATATGCTTAGAGGTGACATCCAGGACGAATTATTTCATCAACTTACCTGGGATGGAGGTGAGGCTGACAGGAAGTCAGCATGCTGCACACCCTCCTCACTGCCTTAAGAATTTTGAATTCCACCATTTTATGGTCAGTCCATCCAAGGCTTCCCTTGAGCTTTATATTCCCCACCAGCCCCTCCTTGATGGTGAGGATAAGGTCCTGTATAGCACCTCTCCTCAGTGGTTCCTCTATTACTTGGAGAAGGAAGTTGTCATCAATGCATTTTAGGAACCTCCTGAATTGCTTATGCCCTGCTGTGTTGTCCTTTCAACAGACATCAAGGTGGTTGAAGTTCCCCATGAAGACCAGGAATTGTCAGTGTGAATCAGCTCCTACCTATCTACAGAGGGGCACATCCACTCAGTCTTCCTGGTCAGATGGCTTGTAGCAGACCCCCCTCATAATCTCACCTCTCCGTTCTCTCCCTTTAATCCCGACCCATAATCTCTTAGTTTCTCATCCATTCCCA
>NW_020955393.1:539617-648143 GCF_003031625.1 Empidonax traillii | reverse complement strand
AGTTCCCCATGAAGACCAGGAATTGTCAGTGTGAATCAGCTCCTACCTATCTACAGAGGGGCACATCCACTCAGTCTTCCTGGTCAGATGGCTTGTAGCAGACCCCCCTCATAATCTCACCTCTCCGTTCTCTCCCTTTAATCCCGACCCATAATCTCTTAGTTTCTCATCCATTCCCAGAAAGAACTCTATGCACTCCAGCTGGTCATTGATGTAGACAGCAACACCCCCTCCTTATCTCACGTGCCTATCCTTCCTAAAAAGCCTGTTTCCTTCCATTCCAACATTCCAGTCTTAAAAAAGCCATCCTACCATGTCTCCATGATGCCAATAAGATCGTAGCCCTGCAGGTATGCCCTGTCTCTGTGCGTAGATCTGATTGATACAAAGTATAGATCATCATGTTTGGTTTTAATGTATCCTTAACAATTATAGCACATTTTTAAATAGTTTTACACACAACTACAAAGTCCACGTTCTGGTTTCAGTTATCTGAGTTTAAATCTGGATTAAAAAGTGAAAAATAAATTACTCTGGAATTCATTTTTGTTTAAGGAAAAGTAAAATTTAGTCCTGTCTTTTTTAAAGAGCCTGAACATAATAAGGCAGTGGGAGCAGTGTATTTACTTCCTGTAGTCACACTCGCTATCATGACTCATTTGACTGCTCATCACTTCTGAAGTGGTGTTAAAATGACAACATGTAATCAAAAGAAATCTCCACTGCATCATCCCAGTGAAAGTAGGTTCTTACTGCTCTGTTGCATCTTAGCTTTAAGGATCAAAACTGATCCAGCATTTGGTCTGGCCTCACATTTGAAGGAAGCAATGGTCTTACACACACTGTTTTTTTAACAGAAAACAAAAGTTAAGAACTAAACATACATATATCAAACTTCTGTGCAAATACATTCTGCATCTCACTGGTGTAGAGAATACCTAATGATTTTTGACTGTCCCCTTTCTACATCTGTCTCTAACACTGCTACCATTATGCACTATTAGGTGAAAACCTGACCCCTTTGAAGTTAATGGAAAAAAGCCTTCCTACTTTTAATGTGAGCTATTATCTTTCAGTAAGGTTACTGCATGGATCTAATCTTTGCGCTACCAGCAAGTGCTGTCCCTTGACTTGAAAAGGACTCTGCAAACATGTAGATGTTCATGTTATTATATTCTGCTAAAGGATGTGAACATTTTACTTTTTAAAAAAAGAGCTTTAAAAAATAACAGCCAGTAATATAGCTCATTGGACTGCTGTGAGATCATTCATAGAGTACAAATTAATATTTGTACGGTGAAGCACCTCTGGATCTTTGGATGAAAGATGATGTGTTTAAATGCAAAGTATTAAAATTAATCTCTGCATGAAATGTGTGAAGAAAAAAGCTACGCAATTCAGCTTAATTAGTCAACTAATAAAAAAATTAAAAATGCTTAATAATGTACAATTTAAATTTCCCAATGGAAATCAATATTATGCTTAGATTATAGTAAAGATAATATTATTAATAGAATGACTGAGTCAAATTAATCATGACTGAAAATCTGATTATCACAAGGGATCATGCTGCTACCATAGACTTCACATACATTTCCTTTTATCTTCTTATTACAGCACTGTATTTCTCCCTCTGTGCAGAGGGTGTACAGGATTTTCAGTTTTCAGTATCTTCAAACTGCTGCTTTGATATTCTAATGCACATCTTTTGAATGACAGGCCTCAAATTAATTTTGTTCTTACAAAGAAGAAACTACAGACAAGGACAACTGTTTTTAATAATATTATTTACAAGGTGATAATATGTAATTTGTTACTTGTCAAAACAGTGGGAATTATGTTTTCATTCTGTGTTAAATATAATTAGCTAATATTTTCCAAAGGATATGCAGAGAGGAGAGGTATCTCATATTTTTAACTTCGTTGCAAATTTAATTGTTTGTCTTCATTGGTTGGTGCTCTTGTTCTTGCTCTGAATGAAAAATTTTAAGTTATGGCTCCAGTATGCTCACAAGGAATCCATTAAAATGTTGGATTTCCTCAGCCCTAAAGGGATTCATGTCCGATGTATGTATTTATCCATAAAGTTCTTTTAAAGGAAATAACTGTGAATTAGATTGTGTACAATGAATTATTACATAAATTTTCTTCTGGGATTATATATATAAAAAAAGGCACTTTCTAGCCTTTGAATCTTTTAAAAAACTTTTTCCCTCCCACACTACCCATATATTTCTTTTGGCTAATTAAAACAGATTATTTAGTTAGGACATCGAAATGCATTACTTTTATAGTCTTGCTTAATGGAAAGAGGCTCTACAAGCCTATTGTAAAAATAAGTCCTAACCTAAAAGTTTACATAAAATGATGAGAAAGATACATGAAATAACAAGAACAGCCTAGTGACATGCAATATATTCCAGTATAGAAAAGTTGTTGGTATAATTTGTAGTAAATCAGACTCGATCTGCTCTTCTTACTGCATCCACCCCAGGGAGGGAAGCTTGGCAGTCAGCCTCAGAAATAGTCTCCTCTAGGGTAGATCAGTTGTATTTGCATGAACAGTTCTTGGGTATAGATCCTTTTTGGGCCTTGTATTGTTTATACAAGGGTCCATTTTTAAATATATAGAGAGAGTGTGTACATAAATACATATTTATATTTTTGTTGATCTGACTGTGTCTCTTTGTGTCTATGTATGTGCGTAGTTATTGATGGGAGGGTTGAGGAAAGAACTTTAAATTAATTTGCCTAAAATAATGAGAGAATTGCGTTTCACCTCACCTAAAAGTTTTTTTATAGTATGAAAATGTGGCCATGTGTCACATACTTTGAGGCAGTGACAAAGGACACAGGGGAATGTAGGAAGTTCCTCAGCATTGAAGACAAGAATGGACTGCTCAGGGCAGGGGGACAAAAACCCCTCTAGTTTATAAAGTCTACTAAAAACAGTTGTTGGGATGTGTAATCCACTGAACCATGCTTGGATTTAATTTAGGAGGGAAACTTGAGCCAGAATAGAACTTGGGAACAAACATTTATAAACCATGGGCAGCCAGCAAACTAAGACCAAAACTGAGCAAGAGAAAGAAATTTCTTGATACATAAAGAACCCTAGAGAATGCCGAGAAACCCACTGAAACCTGACATTTCCATAAAGATCAATAGTAGGATAATTATTACACTATAAACATGAAACAAAGTCAAGTGCCTTTTTTAATATTCGTAGAATTCGCTTCACCTAGATTGAAATGTTTAATAAACTTCAAAATTATCTTTTTATTTTTAGAATTTTAAAACTTGATTTAAGGAGTTGAATATAGAGTCTCTTGGGACTCTTTCACTCTCTCCAGAGAGAGAAACTGTCTCTGGGGGAAGCCTTTTTTGCTGTACTAACTATAGAAAAACCTAAAGCAACTCCAGTCTTAATAAATAAGTCCTTCATTTTAAATATCTATAGATGGTTGGGTACCTAAGTGAGGTGAGTAGGTGATACAACTCTCACTTTTGCTTCTCTTTACATCTACATTGCATGCCAATTGCAGTTCATAGTAATGACAAGTGTTTCAGGTAAAAAAAAATAGCAAAAAACCCCCAACCAAACAAAAAAACCCCAAACCAGAGTCAGAAGGTGATGCAGCAGCCCCAGAGGGTAATAGAGGAAAGGGGTCATATCACTTTTATCCAAGCAATGCAGATCCTACCTTTCAGATTACAGAACATGTAGAGGTGTAAAACAAGAAAGGGACTCCATCATACCAGCTGCTGAGATACAGCCAATATTTAGCCAAGGTTACAAGAATCATGAGGGAAGGAAATGAGTCAAGGGGAAATCTGATATTGCAGTTTAAAGGCCAGAGCATAGACTGAGAGACAGTAATTATAAAACCTGATTTTGCTGGTTTTATGAATTTTACATTAGATCTCAATGAATTGAATGCTGAAGCAGTCCAGGGGAAAAAAGCTAAAAGCCAGGCTTGTCCTTACAGTGCCTAGGATTATAGAAATAAGAATGCATGCCCATGCTTCTTCTCCGTTACTTTTCTTCTGGTCCCATGATGCTTCTATTTTTGAATATAAAATACACAAGAGACTTAGTGGTAAGGGATGCCCACATTCATCACCTAGCTCCTCCTCTTCCAGAAAGCAGAGCTAAGGGTTCTCTAGGCTAACATGGCAGAGGAATTGCTTCTTGGAAAAGTGATTTAACCATTGGGATACAGTACACAAGCATCTACATGTGTGATTACTGTGATCTATGCCAGACTAAATATTAGTTGTGAGTCTTGCATATGCTTTCTGCCCACCACATGCAATCTGGTGAATCTCCTTGGCATGTGTAGTAGCAGGATATTAAATTAAAAAAAAAAATTTATTTTAAGTGCAGAAAACTTTGAGTCGGCTATCTTGCCATTTTCTGGGACTGAAACATCTTGGTTCCACCAAGTTTGCTTTCTAGATTTTTAAATACCTTTAAAGATCTTACTTTCAGTTTCTTTATGCCTCAGTTTTCTGTATTCTCTCTTACAACAATAAGTATGTTTCCCTGGAAAAATAAAGGAATTCATATTTGTAAGCTGCTCAGATACTCATGTAGTGCAGACCAAACAAGAACCTAGATAAAAAGGTTAAAAATTAAGTGCTATATATTTCCAATACTCCTGTCCTTCCATTTATGAAAACAGAGAGCATAATAACAACTAGCAGACAGAGCTTTCTGGAAAACCTCTTACTGCCTAAAATAATAAGGAAGCTATTTGATCATACTAGAAATATTACTCAAATATTTCTGTCAAGGTCAGATTCTGGAAAGTGTCATTTTCTATTTGCTACATGAACTATTGTAAGTTCAAGTTACTGTGCAACTACCTAAGGGCTTGCAGAGTCCTTGCATGTAACTTTTCAGAATCATTTTGTCTAACATTTTTATCTACTTTTGATGCTTTTTGTTCTGGCTCTGCCTGTGTTTCTTCTAATCCTCCATTTCAATTTGTGTTGGCTCAATCTCATTCTAAATAAGTTCAATGTACTTAAAGATGCATAAGTTAATACATGTTTAAAGTTCACTAGAGAGGCTCAAAACTGCACAATCATTTTGTATATGATACACTGCTGCAAATGAAGACAGGCAGGAGAGTATATAATTTATAAATGAGATTCCTAGGAGCATATCCCAAATGGATTTTAAAGCATTTTAAAGCATATAAAGCATGTCTATCAAGTAAAAAAAAAAAAAAAAAAAAAAAAAAAAAAAAGTAAAAATAAAAAAGAGAAACTTTTCTGGCTTTAAGTCATCTGTATATATTGACTCACAGTGATACTCTGGACTGAAAATTATCTGCATTTCCAGGGTGAAAGGTCAGCTGAAAAACATTTATATAATATCACTCAATATTTTACTGTTATGTCCTAATACGGGAGACACTTTATAATGGAAAAGCTACTCTGTGTTCATTGGTGGAATCTTGAAAAAAATTACAAAGTTATATAGATCTGCCATTTACTTTTTCAGGAAAATAGCACTTTCGTGTCATTTAAACATCCAGCTTTCACTATATGTTTCACAAACTTCTCCATTACAACCTATGAGCTGAATGTCTCACTTGAGATGATATTGCTATCACTCATGGCTAGGCTTCGCGAATAAAGATTTGAAATTGCTATCACTAAGCCATTGTACAATACTACAATATAATAGCTGGCGCATTAGCTATGTTCTACAATTCAGCTGCCATTTATTTTATCATTTTAAAGATGATTTTTAAAACACAAGAAAGCACTAGCACCCCTAGATAGGGCCAGAATACTAATCTTAATGAGATAAATCCTTTTACGGCTGTTATTATTTTAATTTTCTGTAAAGAAATGCCAGTTAACCTGACTGCTGTCCAGGTTCCCTCTCTTTGACAATGGTCAAGGATGATAAAATCCCGGAGAATGCACTGATACACTGCTGAGACACAATGTGCTGCTGAATGTGGGGCACTGCAAAGCTAAAGTGGGAGCAAAGGTCATGGATTAGAATGAATTAAGCAAACGTGGATTAAGAAAGATCAATGAGCAGGGACACAGACTCATCAGGCTCTGTTGAGATAATCTGCTTGCTCTGACTAACATTTTCTTCCAATGCTACAGCTGAAAAAAATGTACTTGAAGCTCAGTCTTGTCAGCTCCTGAGAAACTATCAGTAAATCAGGCAGACAAGATAGTACCCTGAAATGTAAAACTCTGCCAAGGACTGATATTGACCCTGATCCCCGGATACGACAAGTACTGTGACTGAAAAGACAGGTCTGCAATCCCAGATGATGAAATCATCAGGTCAGTTGTTCTGACTCAGCCAGTGCATTACCGAGGAAGAACAGAGAGAGGCAACAAATGATACTATAGTAAACTGTGGAAAAGGGCAACAGAAATAATCAGAAGGGCATTCTCCAACGTTATGCTTTATTAGTGATGACAGAAATGTTGGCAGAAGAGACCTGTCATTTCAGAGGAAATAGCTTGTAAAAAAAGATAATCCTACAAACTGATCAGAGAAAATTCTCAGGGTCAAAAAAGCTGTGGGGAAAAGTTGAAATGAGTGAAGTTCTCATAAGCCACACAGTGAATAGGGACATGAAAAGTGCAAAGAAAAGAATTTGGACATTTACTGACTACGAGAAGTCTCATAAAAAAATTGGATCTGTCAGTCAGCAGAAAAAAAACAATGGCCTGACTCGTGTGCATAAGGTCAAAGTCATTGGAAAAATAACAAGGAAGTCTTGTTCCCCACAAATTTCACTATTTTTTGATCTATTTTTTTATTGGTGCATACTCTACTAGCTTTCAAAGTCAAAAAACAACAGTGAAAAATCTACCAAAGAGCTAAAAAGAAATCATGCTATAGAAACCACCTCAGAAGTGATGACATATGTACTGAACACATATCACCCAGTACGACCTCATAAGATCTCAGATCCTAACCTCAACCCACTTTTGCTTCCTTAAGTGACACATAAAGAATGATTACTTTGTATAATTTATAGAGAGAAGAAACTTGTATAGTCAAGTTGCTTTTTTTCTCTGTCACTGCAGGATTTTTCTTAGTGGTGCATATTTACTGATTTTCTACACTTGCTATGTCACAAACTCTACAGATAAACCAATAAGATTTTTGCTCAAGTACAACGTACAGTTGGAAACACTACCTACAAAATTAGGAGTTACTGACAAAAAGCCACTTTCCTGTCGGGGAAGATCTTAGAAACTGAAAATGGTAAAAAAAAATATTTAACTTCCTATCATCTGTTCATGATTCCACAGGACAGAGATGGTTCCAGCACATAAATGAAGTGCAAAGTATATGAAGAAGATATTAAAATCAGAAAACAATGTCAAAAACAATCCTTTATTCACATAACCAATGAAGGACCAAATTTATCCCTTATAGCCCTTATATCCCAGAATAGAAAGCAACTTGCTTATGTCTAAAAACTCACCCATTCTCAAAAGAATAAATAATCTCATGATTCATGTTTGCCTCAGACTCAGCTTGCTTTTTTATTTTTCCAGGGACAGAGGAAAAAAAAAAAAAAGGAAAAGAAAAAAAAAAAAAAACAGGTACATGGGTTTTGTTTTCTCATTTTTCCCATGTTTTGGTATCCAGTAAAAGACACAGGAAATAACTAATGGACCTGAATTTATTCCAATGTAAATAGTACCATAAAAGAGTAGATTAAATCAGGACAAGGATTTGCCAGGCCCAGCGTTCCTCCAACAGTCATGAGTATGGGGAACAGGCATGCCTGGAGTGGTCCTTTCTCCTGGCATGCTCTTGCAGCAGTAAGAGCCTGAGGGACTACCTGAGATGAAGGCTCCAGACTTCTGTGTTCAATAGAGAAAGCGGGGCTGACCTCAGTCCTTTTAAGAATCTAATTACACTGTTGGCTCCAGAAACATCTTGTGGCAATGAGTTCCACAATTTAATTACAGGCGTGATATGACAAAGTACTTCCTCTGTTTATTCCAAAACTGCTCCTTGAAACTTGCATTGAGGGCTCTCTAGATATTGCCTTGTGAGAATTACCAAACAGTCAAACAGTTTACCCTACATCTGCAATAAAGATCAAATCAACATCTTTCAAACAACTTGGGCTATTTGGTTTCTCATCGGGGTCACTAAGAACAGAAAACTCTCAAAAAGGTATATAAACATATGAAAATTATATTTTTGTGAAAATCACAGTATTATGAAAGGAAAAGGAGAGAGAACTTATAGCATCTATCTGTCTACGGTTTGGGGCTTTTTCGTTTTATACTGACCAAGGAAGCCTTGCTTTTAATCATTTGCATGACCAGATTTTAAGTTATCTAGCTGTGGGAATATTCTAAGATATATACATTTTTAAAGTAGAGTAGAATAATGTAAGAGTAGAATAATTCCTGAAAGTAAAAAGATCTTAATGTATATGACTACAAATTCCTTTTGCAATCTGTGTAATGCCTTATTCACTCCCTGATATTTAAGGGCACTTACTGAGGCAATGTAAGTGTTATTACAGTGAGTGACATACCATATGGCAAGCAGGATCAGCTGCAGCTTTGCACACTGTTGTCATTTTTCCTCTTGTATCACAGTTTTACATGATGCAATGTTTTTCTGTGGTTGTTCAACAGTCTACCATTTAAGCTTGCCGTATTATAAAATGTCATTTTAAGGGGTTACAGCTGAACCTGCTCACCATAAGTCTGCATTTATTTCACAGATGTCTATCACACTGTCATCCCACAGGTGCACTCCAACTTTAAAATTTTCCTGGGCCTCATCTTCTAATGTAAGAAAAATGCATTATGCAAGATGAAGAAATGGCAGCCAAAAAAGTAAATGCTGCTAAATGTCATTTTACAATACAACTTGGGCATGCAAATGCAAGTAACCTTAGAGGGTGATAATATTTACACTCTAAGTAAAATACGATGTGCAAATTATAGTGTAAGGGCCACTGAAAAGAGGGCCTGAACAGTAAAAGCCCCTTTCCAGAGTAAAAGTAAGAAATATAAATGAGGTGTTTGTAGAGGGGTGTCCATTATTAGGGGACAAATTTTGGGGTTTTTCTGTCCTTCTGCTCAACTGTCATCCATAAAAATTTTGTAAAACTGAATTCATCTGGAGGTTATTTTCTGTCTTAAGTGGAATTACAGCTTATTTAAATATAGTGGCATTGCTTCATTCTTGAATAGTATCAGAAAATAAGCAAGTTAGAAAGTACAGGCAAAAAGAAAAGGGAAGAAAAGAAGGTAAATCATAAGATTACAGTTAAGGATAACCACAAGTTCAAGGAAAAAGCAAATTTCTGTGTTTGTTTCTGCAAAGTTCATACAACTATGAAGAACATTCTCTTCTCTCTTCATTTCACTAGACTTTGCCTCACCTTTTCTCTTTCCTCCCCAACACGTCATGCCTTTTCGCTATCTGTAGGCAGAAAGAAGTTCTTTACAGAGAGAGTGATCAGGCACTGGAATGGCCTGCCCAGAGAGGTGGTGGATTCACCACCCCTGGAGGTTTTTAAGATGAGGTTGGACGTGGCACTGAGTGCCATGATCTAGTAATCACAGTGGGTTTGGATCAAGGGTTGGACTTGATGATCTCAGAGGTCTCTTCCAACCCAGTTAATTCTATGATTCTATGATTCTAATAGAAGTATTTTCAGTGTGCAACAATATTGAATTACAAAAAGTGTTATTTCTGTGCTCAAATAAGACATCTTTGTTTCGACATTTTGAAAATTAAAGGCTGGGTAAATGTGAAGATAAGAAAGTTAGACTAAAATGTAATGGAAAGGGCAAGATCAAAATAAAAATTCTTTTATATAAAAGAATAATAAAACTTTTAATTAAATAAATCAACAAAATATGTCATAATTTTGGAGTATATGTCAATATAGTTCAATACATATAATCATACATTCTCATTTCATATTGCTTTTGGTGTCAGCACTGGATTACTGTAAAATGAATGTCTTGCTTATTCTTAAATTAATTGAGAGTAGATATGGCCTGATAATTTTAGTCAATTCTTCTCTGATCACTCATTTTGAAATTATAACAAGAAAATATGTATTTATAGCAAAAATAAGAGAAAATATTGATATGGCTTTATAACTGTGATTGAAGTTTAATATCAAGGCCTTTGCTACTTGCTTCATCTAGCTTGTTTTTATTACGACTGGAAGACAGAGTAGATTAGTGCCAAAAAGTGCTGCCACAAGGAAAGTTAAAAATCACTCCATCATTAATATGTGTATTTCATGTCTTATTTATTCAACTTTAAGTACTCATTTACCAGATATTTTCTGATTGTCTTGGTTAATAACTAGAAAGGATCACTGAAATAGGTGCTTAAAATACATATCTTCATTTTTCTTTGCAAAAAAAATATTAATATTAGAATCTTTCTTGACAATAGAGTGGATTTTGTAATTAACTACCCACAGTAAATTCCACTGATGTCAAACACCCAAGGCCTACTTTTTTTCCACTTGAAAATCTGAAAGTCTGTTAAAGGAAAACATTTTTTGAGAAAAAAGTCTTTAGTTAGAATTCTGTTAATTTTGTACAGTTCTTTCCACTTCCCTCTTTAACATGATTTTATATTAATTTCCTATTAAAGGATTTGCATTTAAATAACAACAGCTGTCAAGATTTATGGCTTAAGATATTGGCACAAATATAACAGGAAGGTATTGAAAAGTCTACTGCAATTGAATGAGATTAGCTAAAAACTGTACTTTCCTCTTAAAGATTTTAATTCCACTGGTGAGTTTACTTGTTATTTATAAAAGAACAGAAACAATTTCTCCTTACAAGTTTTACTATCACATTTGTAATGCCCACTGAAGACAGTATTCCAGCTGAAACAGAACATTCACATAAGTTGGCAAAAAAAGAAAAAGAGAGCTGTAAAGTGGAAAAAAAAAAAAAAAGTAAATGTGATTTTAAAGAAAAAGTCTTAAAAAGAAAGTGATGAAAGGTTACTGAAAAAGCAAAAAAAGAAAATATACTGTGATGTCCCAGAAAACTTATATCCCAGAAAACTATTTTTAATTTTGTTTCAATGCTTTCAAAGTTAAAGTCTTCTTTTTCTAGATCACCATTAATAAAAAGATTTCATAATGTTACAATTTCTATTGAAAACAAATTATATCCAGAAGATAATTTTTCTAGTAATTTTGTACTAATGAGAAGTTTCTCCAAATTATATTTGCTTTTCATCCTGCTATTGAGAATTTTCATGCGAAATTACTATTTTCTTAGTATTCATTGAATTGTTGAAATATTTTGATGTTAAAACAAATAATTCATTTTTCTAGTTTGTTTTGTTACATAAAATGCAAACTATGAATTGTTTAATATATTTTATGAAGTGATATGACTGAGCTATAAAAATAAGCATTTTAGTGTAAGACCAAATAGTTCAGTTATGTAGCCTTGTACAGAGTATAACAGAGATACATTTTGCACAAAGTATTGTAATAGCTGAAAATAACTAGCACTAAAAAAATTAAGTGACATAATATATTTATACCACAGCATTTAAGTAAGTATTCAGCAGACATATCACCAACTTAGGAAGTCTGTAAGACCACTGCCTATTTACTAGAAACGTTCAATTTTTTTCTATCCAATGGAGATCAATAGGCAGTAGAGGAATGAGGTCAAAGATAGATGTCTACTTTAGGATTCTATGAATCACAGACTGAGTGCCTGCTTCTAATAACAAAAGAGGCCTACAAAAACAGCTCAGTTGCAGGTATCTGCTTAGCATAGCTGTAAAGGTAAATTAAAAGACTCATCCTTGTTTACTGTTTTCTTTCCCCTATATGGTTCAGGTGACTAGTTTTCCACTAAAATAAACTCAGTGGATTATTTACAGAGATTATAATTGAAAGCACATATTCCATATTTATGTGGCAATAGAAATCAAATTGTCATATATGAACTTTGACTACAGAGAAAGTCTACGTCATGTACCTCCTTATTACTAAGAAAGGCAGAATCACAACAGTAGATGTCTCAAAATACAGTAACTTTCAATGTCAATTTGAACCTATGCTTTATGGCAAACTTCTAGTTTAACATCTAGATTATACCTAGATATCTACATCTAGATTATTGTGACTTGCCAATAAGGCCAAGCTTTTCAGAAGTTACTCGTTTCTACACTTGCAATAAAAGCTCAGTTGTGTTAGACAGTACATAGAATGAGATACATGCATGTCATAGATCCAAATATGATCATTTAACAACAATTATTTATGGAAAATTACACTCCGCAATGTAAAGTTTAGCGAGTTTGGAATGAAAAGTTTAATGAAGATTATCTTCCAACAGCAATTATTCCAACACAATTAATAGTAACACTTAAATGCTGACATAAACACTATTACTGAAAATGTAGTGTTTTCTGATGAGTGGAAAGAGTAGGGGAAAGAAAGAACAAAGCAGAAAATAAATGAGTAAATATGAAGAGCTGAAAACAGAAGACAAATATATTAATTCAAACAATATCATGATGGATGTGGAAAAGACTTCATTATCTAAAAAATACTCTTAATTATTGATAAAACTAAGTATTTTAAGTAGTTCAACACTTAATAGCAATATCTGACAGTCATATTACCTATGGAATTATCTATGTAATCATAAAGTATCTCTAGTTTATTTTCTAAGGCAGAAGTTCCTATCCAGTGAGTTGATGTGCATGGATAAAGGAAAGGAAAAGTATCTGCCCATATTTTTCAGCTGCAGATGATCTACAATAACTTTTTGGGTTTGTAAAGAAAAAAAAATAATAAAAGGTACAAGAAAAAAAATCAAGTATTTACCACCAATATAACAAAACAAAGAAGGCATCATATTGCATTTTTTTAGACTTGTTCAACACTATAGAGTAAAAGTTGCTCTAAATTGAGAATTCCTTATAAAAACAGAACAAATCTTTTTATCATCTAGAATTCTTTTTATAGCAGCTCTAATAATAAATGGGAAAGATATTTAAGCAGGCTGAAATATTAATAAATTAATGGCAATTTTTTATATTTTGTATCACAGAAAATAACTGAAATGCTATTCTTTAAAGAGTACTTTATGGCATGTGTGCAGTTTCTGTTTAGTAATAGTATTTGTTAGTGCACAATGCTTATTTCTAGAACTTAAAACATATTGCAACTTCCAGTTGTAGAAATACCAATAATTTAAATTCAAGAGTTTGCTGCTAGTTTGCCTTTGAAAAGATCAAGCTATTACTATTCTATCTTTTTAAAAAGAACTCCTTCTTTGCCATGAAAAGATTAAGGAACCTCTTGCTCTATCTGTAACAGTATATAAATTCTACAGCAAAGAAATCTAATAAATCTAGCAGACTGTTTGCTCAAACAGTTGACTGAGAGAACCATTGAAATGACTCACAGAAACTCCAGGGTTTGAAATTTTGAAATTCTTCTTTGATTATACATTGTCTCAAAGTGTTATAGAATAATGCAGAGCTCCTCCATCTTCGGGCCTGAGTTGGGACAATGAGCATATAAATGCTCCTTATAGCACTCTTCATCTCAGGAATTTTGAGCAACTTGTAAGTAATTAAAAAAGACGTGCCACAAAAACTGAATATTCGATAAAATATTTTACAACTTCAGAAGATGGAACAGAGAAATATAGAAAAAAAATCTCTAATAGGATTCTCTAATACAATTTCTGAGAAGATGTATTCTTTAGTTTTGCAAATAATGTAGAGTTAAAAGTATTTTGGACCAGATGTTTTTGTATCCAAGTGTCTAGGATGTTCTGCTGTGGGGTGAGAAGTCCCAGACAATTCCAGACAGAGTGTCTGCATCTAATATTCAGCACTAATTGGAGAATGCCTATATAACATGTCAATTTACCCAGGCTTGTACTAGGGTACACTGTCACTTTCTCTCCTCTTGACAGAATATCTAAAAGGATTTTGCAAGAAAACCTTCTTACTTCTGGATCAAAACCACAATCACAAGCAAGTTCAGCCCTGAGCTCAGTGCTCACTATTGGACAGCCAGAGGAAACACACCTCCAACTACTCAAAGAACCTGTGAAGCAAGTTTTCATATATTTAAAGAATTGTGAATACGGACTAAGGCAATCAGTGCCTTACATCACTGGGTGCATTTAAATTTCTTCCCCCTTTTTGCTATCTTGTTCTCCTTCTCACCCTCCCCAAGCAGATGTTTGTTTCAGACTGGTAATCTGTGAAAGAGAAGATCTGAGCCAGAACTCAATGAGGAAAACAAATAGAAAAATGCAAAATCAACAGACCAACAAGCTTTAATTAGTTATTTTCTTATTGCAATTTAGCTAATGTCCAGAAAGTAACTGTAAAAGTATTATTCTTTATCCTAGTATTCTAAATACTAACATAAAAATATCATTAAGAACTCTATTAGTGACATTCTATTATGTCTTATAATTGAAGTAATGGTTACTCTACAACACATCTACACATTAAGCAAACATTAGCAAAACCAGAGAAATTTCAGTGGAATGGAAGAGTGTTATAGGCTGATTTTTTTTTTCTGCAGTGACTCTTTCAGCTTAACAACAGCATTGACTATATTTCAATTTCTCAAATTCTTAATGGCCCTGAAAGATGTCACAAGAATTTTCCAGCTTGGCGAAAATCTCTCACCACTTTATCCCCTAACACCAGACTTGCTTTCAATTTTGGTGACCTATTGCTGCATGAGAAAAACTTAAAACACCTTTTCAAAAAAATTCCACTGCTGACTTTAACTGCAGCTTTTCAGTACACCACATTCTGCTTATGCATTTCACCTACCCCAGGAAACTTTTCTCTGATGGAGCTTCCTTCCCAGCATACAGTCTTCTCCAATTTACCCTCATAGGAACTTCTCTCCGTATTGTAATCTCCACATAGCCAGGGTATCCATCAGTGTTGCAAAAATGTTTTGGATGATCTGGTTGGTTCCACATATAGCATTAGCTCCATCCCAAACCTGCTGACATTCCTTCTATCCTCTTTGTAGTTTAAACTGTAACAATCATTTGCTTGCTTTCTCCTTCCCGTTTTTCTACTACCTGATAACAATAACTGTCCATTAATGGTGGCAAAATGACCTTTACATAAAGAAAAGGTGTCTTTTTTATTAAATAAGGTTCAGCTGCAGCACAGTCCTAAGTATGTGTTCATCCACTGAAATGGACTCATTAATTTCATGGGATTGTTTACACGTGCAAATTATATTAATTACTACTTAAAAATTTTTGGTCAGGTTGTACCCAAAAAACATCTGTGCTAGTCAACCGTGCTAGTAAAATAACATATTCAGTTGTGGGGAGCTGTTCTAGTCTTTCCATTACACATTGCCTTTTTGGCTAACAAATACTGCTATACTATTCTTAGATGTTTTGCTTACAGAAATATTTCAGAAGCTTAGCATTAACAGCTTCTTTACTTCTCTCGTCTCCCTTGAGAAAAAGTTTGCAGAGAAGAGCATTTCTTAAAGAAGCACTTTCCAGTATCTTTCCAGTGTGTTTTACACTCAGGAGAGTCAGGTTGGTGAAATAATAGCTGCTCTTTTATCAAGGAAGACAGAGAGCAAAGCAAAAAGATTTTTTTTTGTTTTGTTTTAATTTTCAGCTTTTGAAGTGGCATATAGAAAGACCACTGAAATTAGAAGATTGGAGATGTGATTCTCTGCCCTATAACTTGAAGGAGGCAACAGAGGTCTGAAACCAGAGAAGCTTTCCAAGTGCAGGCATACTGGTAATTGAATAACAAGCTGTTTAGAGAATACTGAAGAAGAGACATTGGTGGGGGTGGGCTGGGAGGGAAGAGGACGATTTAGCTTTTATCTTCTATGGCAACACTTAAAGATTTGCATAGAATGATAGAACCAGATCAGTCAAATCTGCAAATATATTTTGTTTTAAATACAAAAATATTGAGCTTTATTGGGATGAGTTCACCTTGGCTGGCTGACAGGTATCCACACACCACTTTCCCATTTCCTCTCCTCAGCAGGATGGGTGAGATCTTAAGATGAAAAATTTCGTGTGTTGAGATGAAGACAAGATCATTCACCAATTGCCATCACAGCCAATATAGACTTTACTTGGGGAAGATTAATTTAATTTATTGCCAATTATAAATAGGATATTCAGAAAAAAAAAAAAAAAAAAAAAAACAAAAACCAATCCCCCTTCCCTCCACTTGACCTTTTTCCCAGGGTCAATTTTCCTGCTTAGTTCCTGACTACTCAATGTCCTCCTCGTGCTAAGCAGTGCACAAGGATGGGGAATGGAGGGGTGAGGTCAGTCCGTAACAGCTCCTGTCTGTCACTCCTTCCTTCTACTACTACTCCTTGCTCCCTTGTGGCTTTCCACCAAGTTGCAGCTTCCTCCAGGGCACATAGACCTGGTGTGGGGTCCTCCACTGGCTGCAGTGTGGATACGTGCTTCACTATGGACCTCCACGGGCTGCAGGGAGACACTCTGCCTCACCATGGTCTTCATTAGTGGCTGTCGGAGAATCCCTGCTCTGGTGCCTGGAACACCTCTTCCCTCTCCTTCTTCACTGACCTTGGTGTCTGCAGGACTGTTTCTCCCATATATTCTCACTCCTCTCTCACATAGCTGCTGTGCAACACTTTCTCACCCTCTCTTAAACTTGTCTTTCCCAAGGCACCACCCACTCTCCTGGTTGTAGGGCCCAGCCCTGCCCTGCTGTGGGTGTGATGGACCCTGCTGGAACTGGCTGTGTCCAGCTTGGGGCAGCCCTGGACACTCCTCAAAGAGCCTCGTGCTGCAGACCTCACAGCCAGCAGCCCACCATGGATACCAAGTACATTAATTCATATAGAAAACAAATTTGATTTAATTTGGCTTAGTTATAAAACAAAGCAAATAAATCTTAATATATCCTGCTGTACATTGTGATCACAAAATCTAACCAATTTAATTAAAATAGACATTTTCTCACAAATTCTGTTGATTTGGATGAACTCCCATTTCTCCGTGTAATAATATTCTTATTAAAAAGTATCAACCTCCCAATTATTAATAATGCATTAAGCCAACCTCCGCAGGCTAAGTAAGCTTCTTTAATAACAAAGAAAGGTTGATAAAACAATCTGCCACAGAAATTTTAAAACTGAAACCAATCCCAAAATTTTCATATTAATTTTAATGTTTAAATGCAAATGAGACAGATACTGTGCTGGTTTTGGCTGAGGTAGAGTTAATTTTCTTCACAGTAGGTAGTATGGGGCTATGTTTTGGATTTGTGCTGAACACAGGGTTGATAATATAGAGATGTTCTTGTTATTGCTAAGCAGTGCTTACCCAAAGCCAAGGCCTTTTCTGATTTGCATACTGCCATGCTGGCAAGGAAGTTAGAGGTGCATGGGAGGTTGGAAGGAGACACAGCTGGGACAGGTGACCCAAACTAACCAAAGGGATATTCCAGACCATATGACAGCATGCTCAGTATGGTAGCCTTCAGTAATTATATCCTGCCTAATACATGGAATTACATGTGAAAGTAGACAAGAAATTTTTCTCTGCTGTTCAGAAAGAGCTGAACATTTCTGAACAAGGAATGCCCTGGATCCAGGGTTCTGTAATAATAATTGGGCTTTTGGTGCAATAGTATTTCCCACTGTGTTCCCTGTCTAGGTAGAGGACACCCTTTCACACACTTTGAAGGGGCACATGGAGAACTGGGTCCTGTGCCTCTGAAAGTGGGCTCTTTTAAGAAAGAGGATAAGTGGTTCTCTACCTTTTAAAAAATAGTAATAGTACATATTATAATTAATAATGATCACTTTCAGAATACCTTATAGCTTCAAAGCACTATGAAACCATCAAGTAATTAATGTTTACTTAGTGAAATTAACATAATTCAATATGCAAAGATGTTTAAACAACAGAAGAGTTTAAAAACACACAAGTAAATCCCTGAGCCCACCTGAGAAGCTGCATAACTTTGTAGTCAGGTTTTACACAATTCTTGATGTGCTTTGCATTCACAGTGTCCAATGGCAGCAGAATAGATCAGCAAAATAAATTACCTGGAAAACAATAAAGTCTCAAAGGAGAGCCAGACTTTTAGATGGTTCTCCTGAGGGTCAAAATCACGTACCTTGATGTTCAAGCTACTCATGCTACTAATAGACAGGAAGAATTGACCAAAGAGAGGTTGGGGTTTTGTCTATTTTTTTCTTGTAAGCAGCATAAGATTTTACTGCTAATTGATTCTTAACAGCTTATTCACAGTATGATTCTGCATTTTTATACACTTAGAAGTTCCATTCACTTAAGCAGGAGCAGTGAGTGCACAAGGAATGGAGAATAGGCCTTTGATGTTCAGTATCATTATTTAGATTTTAGGCATGCCTGGAGACAGCACTCTAGATTAATAAAATGCTTTGCTTCAATTAGCTCTCTGTCTCCTGCATCCCTCCCCAATTCCCTCTGCCCTTGTTTAACATACTCCCTTATCCCTTCGCATTATCCAGACAGGTGCTCTCTGCTACCAAAGACTGTCTGAAGTTCCACGGAGGAGATTCAGTGTAGGGAGGAGGGGGATGTATATTGGTTTCTTGGCTGTGATGCAGGAATGGAGAATGTATGAGTCTGTATATGAGTCTGATTTGTTCTCCCTGAATATTGTTTCAGAGGGTCTTTAAAAATATGTCTGAAAAAAATCTTAAAAGATCTCTCAAACAGACATGCTCACTTCTATGTATGAAAAGCACATTTTAACAATCCAGTACAGAAAATGTAAATCAAAGGAGTATTGCTTCTGGCTGATTAATTCTGGGGGAAAGTAAAAACGATATAAAGAAAAAAATATATATTCCTTTGTATATATGAACTCAGATTTCTCTGGTTTTCCACTGTATTAAATCCCCTCATTTCAGATTTCCTTGAACAAGACTTAGGAGCATAATGCAATGGCCGCTGAAAACTGACACATTCTGTAAAGTGGGGCTGGGAAATTATAAGTTTCACATTGAGTTCAATGGGAAAGTCATAAGGCCCTGTTCCTTCTCCCTTGGGGTATTTTCCTATTTTATTGTCAGTACTATAATGGGCAATCAGTTCCTGAAATGGTGCCCTGCTGTCTAGATGAAGCATTTATAGGGTTTTTAAGCAGTCCATTTCAACACTGCAGAATAAAAAAAGTCAGCCCTTGTAAGTTCAGATTTTAGGACCCTGATCCTGCACTGAACTATGTGTTGGCAAACCTCCCGCTCACTTGGAATTCAGTGCAGGATCAGGTTCTTGATTTCTACATTTTCTGTTGCAATTCAAACCTTTATTTATCATAGCTGGAAACAACACTACAAATGAAAATGCTTCTAAAATCCAAGTGTCTCTCCGTTTTAAAAGTTTACTTTCCTAGATTTATGCACATATATTTACATAGTAATCCTCTGAATGGAGATACAGCTCCTAGTGAATTAGGGGATTACTACAAAAATATATAAATCATCACAGATGTTTTCCATGCAGAAACATTTTGTTTGAAAAAAAAATAAAATTCAAAACTCAAAGGAAAAAAGTCTTTTTAAGTACCTAACATCACAAACCAGACCCAAGAAAGTCCTTATGGGCCAGATTCAATATAAGATTTCGATCTAAAATGAAACTAAGAGAATTTAGGGATCACTTAAGGTTAGTCTAAATTAGGATTTAGAAGCCCAAACTTGACTGCAGCCCAGATCATTATCTAGGTCATCTCTTTTCAGCACTGGTTAATCCTTACAGTACCTAAATCTATAAAATGCCTTCCTGTGTGGCTTAAAGTTTGCTATTGCTAAAAGTGGCCACACTTGTTCAGCCCTGGCTACTGACGATATATGCCCACTGCCCAGATAAATTCCAGACTTAATCATCGGATACTCAGTTATCTACTTCTCCAGAAAAGTCTGAAAATATTGCCATGTATTTTTTTTCAAATCTGCTTAATTCTCAGAACTGTTCTTCGCAGAAGCTGGTAGTCTGTTACCAGCCCTGAGCCATCATTGGCCATAAATATTACGGCAGCCACAGGAAAGGGCGTGTTCCACCCAACTGCAGAGGTGGGACCTCCATGATGAAGGAGGCATATTAGAAAAGACTGAAAGTTTATGAGAGGCTATCTCCTAGTTTTTATGGCATTTAGCAGGAAGGAGGTAAATCTGATATTTTTTCTGGTCTTTACTCCAAAGACTAGCGTGCTTGTAGCAAGTGTGGGTAGAGCCCTTCTCAAATCTTCGTTCGCGAAGCCCAGCCATGATGGTGACTCCAAAGACTGTAGTCTTCACAACCAAATAGCATACAAAGTACATACCTATTCTGACATAGAGAAATAATATCATTTCTGTCCTATTTGAAAGACAGTCAGAGAATCCTTTCTATGGTCACTTGACGTTTCTGGTTACAATGCCTTAGTTTCAAGAGCAAAAGAAAACATTTATCAGCAGCTGTCCTCACCAAATTGCTAATTGTGTCTCAGGTGGTCAAAGAGCTTGGTGATTTAGGCCACCATGGTATGGAGGAGACATCAATTGCTTTAAGATTTCAAAATCTGCTTACTAGACCATTGGTTTACCTGCCAGTCTTCAGCTCAAAAGACACAGAGTGCAATTTATCACTACTTTTCAAAATCGTTCCCTTTGGTGTCTATTCCCTCAAGGTGAGTAGGCTCTCAAAATCAGCATCTCACTCTTTTAGCTTTAATTCTTTCACATCTGTATATCTCTCAGCTAAATGACAGTTCACCATACCACTTTCATTCTGGGCTCAATTAACCTTGTCTCATTTAAAATAATAAAAAAAAAATTAATAAAAAAAAGGATGATAGCATGAGCAGAACAGAATTTTCTGTGAAGATTTTTTTTTTTTTTAAGATACGTTGAAATACTGAGAACATGGCTCCATAGGTAGATCTAAAGATGCATATGGCAACCTATCCCAAATTTTAGCTGTCTGGCTATAAGCTGACTCCAGTTCCAAGGCTGGGTGGTACTTAACATGGCGCTAAGACCAAGTTAACCTCAGGAGACTCCTGAGAAAACAAGAGCATTGGCAACTTTGCAATTTTGAAAGGTTTGAGACTGTTTCAGACACCCCCTCAGTCTCGATGAATAGTTCTATTCAGCAGCAGGTGATTATCCTTAAGAGCAGGACCTACATACACTGTGTTAGAGAGCTAGTAGAGACACCCTACTGTGAGTAGTTTTTTGGCAAGCCTTACCAGAGACTTTGGCAGCCTCTCTTTCTCTAAAGTGCTACTGTGCTTTTGCATGGTTGCATTCTTCATGCAAACAAATACCAATGCCAACCCTAAGAACATGAAGAACTGATAATAATTATTGTTTTCACTGCTGGATAGCAGAGAACAACTGCAACATCAAGAAATATCATGCTTCTGAGCATTTTTTTAGAAAATGTATCTATTTCCTTAAGATTAAGTAATAAAATCCAGCTGTCAACATATTTGAATTGTGTTTTTATTATATGCATGTACATTTTGAAATGGATTACGATTTTTAATTAAGGCCCCATGTGGTTATCAGAATAATTAGTAGTTTCCAATAACAGTTTTATGTTAATGCTTATGAAATAATGTATTAGACAATTTTAGAACAAAATAAAATCAAATCTGGAATGTCTTAAAGATCACAACATTTGAACCCAAGCAAATGTTTCTTTTATTTAATTTTTTTCTACTCGATCCCATATTTGACAATGTATTTTTAGTAGATATATGTACATAGATATGTAGCTGGAGAATATTTACTTGCTCAGATTGAATATATTTCTTTATAGTATTTCTAATGCTCACTTAACTCCTCTAGACTATTTTGTGAGGCTTTAAGTCTGGGAAGAAAGAGAAAGAAATGCAAACATAAAGAGACATAAAAGGACAAATGTGTTTTACAAATTGAATAGAAGCAACACATCGAGTTGGATGCAGCTTTGAGCAACTGGTCTAGTGAAAAGTGCCCCTGCCCATAGCAGGGTAATTGAAACCAGATTAAGGTCCTTTCCAACCCAAACTATTCTATGATTCTCTGGTCATCTATTCACAAATTTAGCAGTGAAAATTATTTCCAGGTTTTGTAGCAATGCTGTAATGCTCTATCATTTGCATGAGATATAATAGTCTAAAAAATCATTTACGGCAAGTATCTGCCTGACTTCAACTAGTGTTAGCAACTGTTGGGGTGGGAATAAACAGTTTTATTTCTTGTCCACTTGCCTACAGGCTGTAGGTCTTTGAAACACATTCCCTTTGTGAACCTTGTTGGCCAAAACCAGAGAATAATAAGACCTGTTCACAAGAGGGAAAGTCCCCTACCTCTAAAAAACATGAATGTTCTTTGCAAGGTGACTCCAAAGGTTTCTCTGAGACACTGAAAATCTGTGCTGGCCTGAAGGCTTTGCTGTATTGAACAAACATAATTCATTCTGTCTTGTGAAGAATGCCACAGTATGCAGGGAGCAGTGAAGTTTCTGCTAGGCAAGCTGAGAGTTCCCATCTCCTAGAGTTCTGGGTTGTGATACAGGAACACTTTAGACTGCCAAAAATATGTGTGTTAATGACTAGCCAAGATGTCAGCAGCAAATGACTCATCTCATGCATCATAGTAGCTCCTAACCTCTTGATATGGGTTAGATGCTAGACAAACTAGAGACCTATTTGAGAGAAATGTTATTTCAGAGCTCTGAATTATACATATTCTAGATGCACCTAGGCAAGGTGCATGTAGGTGCACTGACAAGGCTGTGTAGGTGAAACATGTCACTTCTATTAGATGTATCTTTATTACTGAAATTCAAACACTAGCTCTTTTTGACTCCAAGTCATTTGTTTACAGATGAAAAATGAGAGCTTTAATTTGATAATTAATTTATATGCCAGGTATTTTTGACTGTGTCTTTTTTTTGCTCATAGTTGGCACACAGGGGTTTTCTGGTCTAAGGTATTCTCTAAAAGAGAAGAGATACGCAAACATAACACCTAACCACTATTTTTGTTCATTTTTGGTGGTTGTCTCCTAGATGTAACCAGCATATATATGTTTATTTTTTATTGTAGTTTTAAATTATTTGAGCCAGCAGCTGGAAAGCAAAGGAGGATAGTGATATTTTTTATTGGTGGTTCTCTTATTATCCTTTTGACTCCAGCAGAAGGTCTGTGATTTTAATTTATCTTCAAAGTTCTACTGATCAAATATTTATACTCCTAGTTCTCTTACCCGAATAGGGGAATTCCATTCGTATTTCCATGGGAAATTCTATTTCTAAAACAAAAACAAAAACAAAAAAAAAAAAAAAAAAAAAAAAAAAAAAAAAAAAAAAAAAAAAAAAAAAAAAAAAAAAAAAAAAAAAAAAAAGAAAAAACCAACAAAAAAACAAAACAAAAAAAAAAACAAACAAACAGAAAACAAACAAAAATAACAAGTTTCACTATCTCATTGACTGGATGCATGATCTCAAGACTTCTGATTTGTTAACACTTCTAATCACAATCTGTCCAAATATCTTCTCTCATACACTGTGAATTAATGATGTCACCAAATTAAATTCAGTGCTGTTGTCTTCGAACTAATTTTAATTGAATGTTGATGTTTCTATTTCAACACTATGGGAGGTTTACATGTGTTTCTTTAGGTTTGCCAGTTGCTTTAATCTATTGTAAGTTATCAACTCCTTCTTACATAGTCTCACCTAGCAAGAATTCTTGTCTTTTTTGTATTGGCAGCAGATTTGGAGGAGACACTAATACTGGCAAAAAAAGCCCAAACTTAGAAGTAAAGGGACAGAATGAAACAGACCCAAAACATTTTGTCTGTCAAGTCTCCAAAGGGTCCAAGGCATCTGCTTCTCAAAAAAAGGAATCCTACAAAATGCCTTAGAATAGGAATATTTTCAGCAGTTTGGAAGATACAAACTAAAATTTCAAACTTAGAGGTCCTTGTGTGGAGACATCATTATTTCTCTGTTTCTACTGCCTCTGTTAAACTGTTAAAGTGATTTTACATACCTAAGGTTGTACTTGCTTTTGAAGGAGCTGCTGCACGAAGGAATATTGTTCCCTGATAGACTATCGCAGCTAGTTCTTTTTTTTTTTTTCATTCCCATATGATTTAACTCCCATTTTATTACCCCCTAAGATAATGACACTGCAGTAAATACAACTGGTTTTCATTCTCCTTCAAAACTGTAGTCATCCATGTTATCCTTTTTTTCTCAGATCACAATCTTCCATTGAAATGGTGATGCCTCACAATGCTGTTTATGATGTTTATATCAATGTCAGCAATGGAATACCAATAAATTTACCATCAGTAATGTTCCTGGATCTTAATATTCTTTCTTCTAACATAAAACCTTTTCTCTAAGGAATGAACCCTTGTTTTGATTCACAGAAGTGATTTCAGATATTATCAGACAATGATCCAAATTGCAGTAGAGATTGTCTTGAGGAAAAACTCTCTTCAACTGTGCAAACAGGTGGCACCTCTGACATATCACTGCCTGGATGTCATTGAGATATCCTGTTTACTCAGTTGTACCTGACACAAATTTAGCAGCCTAAGAAAGGAAGAAAATGTAAACTTTTTTTTATTTTTTGTTTTTAAATAAAAGATACAAAACCAGCAGGAGCCCATGAACAATATTTGAAAATTTAATGATTTGAGAATAGTTTGAGGAAGACTTAGGGATTAGAAGGTATGTCTACATTAGGAAGCAGTATAGTTCAATAGGGGTAGTGAAACCATTACTTTAAGCAATCAGTTCTCTACACACAAAAATTTTAGATAGGGGACTTTAGAAGAGCTGCAGTCTTTTCTTACATTGAAGTGCAGGGGGTGTGTTTCTGTGACACAATTCTTCACCTATCTTCCATGTAGACCATATTAAGGATTAAAAAGTATCCTTCATCCCTTCAATAATTACAAGGACTGACAAAAATATAGGGTGAAAAATCTCCCTAGAGAGAAAGTGACTTACTGTGTACTAACTTTGACATGTAACAAGAGATATCAAAGTTAATCTACGTCTAAGAACTCTTTGTTTTTACCAAAGATATACCAGTTACACCCAAAACTCTTATGATGTCCTGAAAAAGAACTGTCTTTAGATTTGTGTTACCTACTTATATAGGTTAGAAGAACTAACACATCTCACGGTCTTATAGAAATTTGAATTTTGATTTATTTTTTTACTTGGCATCTTTCATATAATTACTATCTGCTTAAATATCACTGTACTATTGCCTGAGGTAAATGCAGTAGAAAATCACTACATTCAATGTTATTGTCTTACAATTTCATTCCCTCTGTCTAACTGAGAACTTTTTCTAATTTTGCAGGGGAATTTTTATTTCATTTTCTTGTTAATTCTTAATGTGGATGAATAAATTGCTGGCTATCTACTTACAGATACAGAATATTTCCTGTGTCAGCCAAGCTTAAAATGGATCTGTGCGTTTTTGTCATTGTCACAGAAAGAGTTTTTTTTTTTCCCACTGCACAATAATGAAATGCAGAAAAAATACACATTAACTTTTTTTAAAACTTTATTTAAATGATTGATAGTCAAATCAACTGCTGTTCGTTCTAAGTCAGGTTTTCAAACTTCATACAGGCTAACTTTAGGAGATAACTGAGCACATACTTAAATCAAACTTTTTCTTCAAAAGAGCTTGGAGTGAATTCAAAAGGCGGGTGCCAAGCAAGAATTCTGCATTCATGTACAACAGCTGTGGAAGAATACAGCACAGTGCTTATAAAACTCAATAGCAGGGGAATCTGGGCAGTGGCTTCCCCACCCAATTTACATCTAACTGCCATTAGGTAAAAAAGTTATGGTAACAGCAAGAGTATGGACCAGAATGCAAATCTGTCTCTTCTCCATTCAGTGCAGTACCTTCTGAAATAGGAGAAACAGATTTTATTGCAAACCTCCAGCTACTGTAGCAATTGCTCTAAACATCAACCTAGTTGTGTGAAAGGTAGACTCCTAAGTAGAGATCCAGCCTCATTCAGGCAGCTAAGCATGTCTTGGAGTTATCTTTTCCAACTGGAAGACAAAGGTGTTTAGACATCTATTTTTATAATTTTGAGCTGTCTGATCTTGAAATCTCTTTGCTCAGTACTCCAATATCTACATATTCTGTTCTTAGGTGTCTAATTCAGCAAAATTCAGTTCCTGGGATATGACAAATAACATATAATAGCATACAGGCTTTCCTTTGGAGCTTATTCTTAGGCTACAACTACCACTTTAGGTATCTATGTGTTAAGGTTTTGTACTAGTGACATTTGCAAATCTCTGCTATCACTTAGGAGGTGACTAACATTTCCACTGATAATATCCCCCTTAAAACTAAGCTATTGCCAGAGGCCATGCATATTAACACCAAAGTTCCCACAGCATTAAAGTGGAAGATGTCTAGATCATTAGATTAAAATTTCATAAAATAGACATTACTCAGTGTACTCCATAGCAAAGCCTGAAACACATTATGAGTATTTTAACTATACTGGAATATCTACAAGAACTTTGGCAGGACCCCAAATCACCCAGATCTTTGAGGTAGATGAGTCTAGATCTTTTCCCTAGAGTGACCTCTCTGAAGGAGACTGAAAATCCAGGCTTTATCAGTCTTTCAAATAGGATAGCTAATGTTTTGGACAGCAAAAACTTGAAGTGACTAGGATGAAAAAAAAATATTCAGTTAAAAATTAAATTATAAGCTTAACCATTTTCCCCCACTTCAGTTCCTTCATGATCTTAAAAGGCAGGTCTTTGCTTTATGCTTTATTTCAGTCAACCTGGTAGCTTCCCAGCTGAAGAAAATGGCACATTCCTCTGTAGTTAGTAAGGACATTGCTTCTGTCATTCCTGAAGCCTCTAGCAATGTTTTCGGTTTTCCTGACCTGCAGGATCCCAGTTCATTGCTATACCTCTCACTGCCTCCTACTCCTCTCTCACCCTTGGCAGTCCCCTGCGCTTCCTGTCTCTGTGCTTGCTCAGAACGCTCTCCAGAAAAGGTCCAAATTCCTCTACAAGGAGAATCCACATGGCCTACTCATTTTGAAGGAACATAAATATAATTTTAAAAAGTGAACTAAGGGAAAATAAGAAGAAAAAACAAAAAGAAAATTCTCTGAAGAATTTACAGTTGTTAACCTCACTCTATGAAAGCAATCTTTACAGTAGGCACGTAAACATCTAGGTCATCCCATTTCTTCATGTCACTCTCCTTGTTCAGTGTGCTGACAGTTTTGCATCCTAGGCCTATCACCCAATACACCCTTAGACTGCAGAGCAAGGACAGGATCTAATACTGCAACGCTGCAGCAGTAGTCAAGGACTACAATATTCATTTGTAACAGTACTGCTCTTTTAAGAAGGATGCTCAGAGCCCTAGAGTAGCTAAAGAAAATTTGACACCATAGCTACAAAAATTTTTTGAGACAGAAATTAAACAAAGCTCAATATTTGAGGCTATATTCAAACGGGGGGGGGGGGGGGGTTGTTTATTCATTTGCTTGTTTGTTTTTCCAAGTTTAGTTCTGCCATGAGCAGCTACAGGATTGGTTTCATAAAGGGAGTTTGAAACCATTGATTTCATATGGGCATTATTTTATCTGATAGGAGCTATGAAAAAAAAAAACACATTCTATGCAGATATGTTTATCCATTGGTATTCATCTCCTAAAGCTTTCTGTATTCTGTGATAACATGACCTTTGTATTTTCTATTGACCACCAGACTTGTTTGCAATATACTTTATTTAAATATTAATGTATTAAAGCATATAAGTGTACCATATGTTAACTTTTTGTTCCATTTCTATCTTAACTTATACTACAGGGTTTAGATTTGGAAAGAAAATGTGAAATATGTCCTTGAAAACTTGTAACTAGATCTTTATAAATATTACAAAAACAATAATTTTGCATCAGTATGGTGAACAAGTAGCAAAGTGCCTGAAGAATATAAATTGAACGTTCTCCAGAAGAATCGGTAAAGGTTAAAATTCATCATTTTAACTGATAGGCTTTCTTTGGGAAATAACTGATGCAGTGAATACAAAATGCTATGATAATTTTGTGTTTCTCTTCAGTGTTTTTTTTTTCCCTTGAAAAACAATATCTCTTCAATAATAAAGCATACATTTTTTCCATTCATTCTAAAGTTTCCTACAGTGCTTGTCTTCATACAAAATTGATATTTTTTTTTTCATTTTAAAGGAAAACTTTTATCTGACTGGAGTGAATTCTTCTGTCCATTTCAGGAGAGGCTGCAATCCTATAGAAAATACACTGTGATTCAGATCATTTTAGGAAAAGATTTAACCTAGACGTGGTATGAAGACTGGTTGCTAAATACCACATTTACTACCACAGTTTCCATAGTGATTTTCAGACTGTAGCAGGCTGGAGGCTAAACTAGAAAAATGGGCATAAATACAATTTATACTTGAAATAACAGCAGTATTTGGGAGCAGCTGTTTGTCCCAGGCTCTGCACCAAGGCCAGCCACAGATAACTTTTCAAAGTCTTACTGTCTACTAAGTGAAGCAGAAGCATACTGCCATCCTTCTATACTTAGGAAATTGAGTTACAGAGAAATTGAAAAACATTTCTTTTACAGTCATATAGGAAGACTGTCACAGAAATGAACCCAGGTCTGTTGAGTTTCAGTTCAGGTTATCAACCAGACTTCCGTTTTCCATCGAGTAAATTTCCTCCATTTAACTAGTATTCAAAGTGCAGATGAACCTCCTGTGCTGATGGCCAGAAGCAGCTCACTTGCATGTAAATCAGGTATCAATTTGTGGAGATTATCAAATTCCAAGTAATATTATTCTTTCTATCATGTCAGCACTTCTGCCCACAAAAAAATCTAAATGAAATGTGCTTTGTTAATTTGGGGTGCAAAACAGGCTTTTAATTGCTTTGCCAATTTAAAATTTACTAGTATGATTAGACTGTGACAAATACAGATACATGTACTCAAGCCCCATGTGCAGAAACTACACTGTGACACTGCAGGTTAGGGATGAATTTGGCTTTCTTAATTCACCTTCAGACAGACAAATCTCTGTAAAAGTTCACCACAAAAGGCACAGTGACTCTGAGTGTGTGTTTGCGTGAAGTTCACCCCTAATCTTTACATGAGCTAAGAATTATTCTTGCTCCCTTTGTAACTTTCTCTTTTTTTCCCCTTCTCTTTCTGCAGGCTGTTAAGATAAGGATTTTCATTGTCATTGTTCCCACTCTACTCTGAATAAGTGGAGTGTATGAAAAAGCCAAAATCACAAAAGAATAACTCGCAAATACTGATGCCACCACTGGACTTGAATTTAAAGTTATCTCACAAGGACACTTTTAACATTTATCCTCCTCTCTGTAGGCCAACAAATTAAAATATTACTCCAAGTCTCGGATCAGTTTCTGCTACAGCATTTCATTTAGATTGATGTCCTCTATTAATATCAGTGATGCTAGTTAGCTTTAAGACACCCCAAAGGGTAGTCAGCTAGTTAAAACTCCAAATGAACCTCATGCCAGCTGTTTAGCCCCTTGAAAGTTTTGCTGAGCATTGACAGAAGACCTTATCAATCATTACAATTAAGTGCTTTCAGACTGTCCCTTCTAAAGGGAGTCAGCTGAAGTACCATCTGCTATTTTGCTTTTAAAATTCACTGGTCTCCTTCTCTAAGCCAGCCGTTTTACTTTTAAAATTACATTTCTTTTTCAGGAGAGTGATGGGCTGATGAAGAAAACTTTTTGTTTTAATAATCAGCAGTTTCTGTGATGTGACATAATTTTTGCAGTGCTCAGGGCCTTTTACAAATCAAAAGGAATCCAACTAAAACAGTAATTAATGTCAAATGACTAGTCACATACGGCCCTATTTAATTAAAAAGTTCTAATCTTTGATTAAAACTCCTCACACGTTCTTGTGACTGCAAACTGTTGTCTAAAAAGAGTAAGTAATTGGGTACATAATCTATTGTGTCTTCTAACTGACACCTGCTAATTTTCTCAGCAGCAAATGGAAACAATTTAATTTAGAAAGTCAAAAAGTGTATCGTACATATTCAACAGATTTTTTTCTTGTGTTATATTCCTTTACTACCTTAGGAAGACCTCTTCCTGAGGTTATCCCCATGAGAATTTTCTGCTTTCTAACAACATGCTCTCCTATAGTAAACACAAAATACATGATTTACTGGACCATTCTTTTAACGTGCAGTTAATGTTTTAAATGTTATTAATCGATAATTTAATGTTCTTTTTAAATATTGCCTTATCAGCACAGCAGAAGTTGCAAACAAGTTTCTATATTCATAGCTTACAGGAAGAAAACCAGGAGGAGTAAGCCACAGAAATTGCCTCCACAAGAATTCTGATTAATTCAGAATTTCAGCTGGTGAAAAACTGGCATCTATAGACACCTTCATGCTATAGTGAAGAGCCTTCCCCTTCTTCCTCATACACCTGGGATCTTAGCTTCAGCACCAGTAGTACAAAGAACACTGTTAAGACAGCAGTGCTTCAGAGGAAAGAATATTCTTTGCCAGCTTCCACCCTTTTACCTTTTTTTTTTATTTTTTAACTCATCAGTGCAGAATCTAATTGTGATTTAGCAAAAATTACAGTCACTATTATGTCTATGTTTACTGCTGAGCTGCTCTTTCGTTCTAGGCTTATGGTTAATGTGCTAGCTGTATTTTTTATTTTCTGTCTTCTATGGCATGATCATTTGTTATCTGCAGTTTTTCTGAACTAGAATTGTGACACTCCAAACATATTGGTACTCCCAAATGAAATTCCCAACAAGTATTTTGTCTGCTTTATGTCTTATTTTCCCAATATTTTAAAAAGTCCTTTGGCACATTGAATGAAGCATTCTCAGGGACAAATACATGCTTTTGACAGCACATGTTTCAAAGCCAAGCCAACTGGTAGGTGAAGTGTGTCTGCAAATTTTTGGTTCTGATGGTTTCAGACACAGATGAGCTCTCACACCTCCAGTCAAAACTACCTACTTGGGCACAATCATTTTCAACTTTCTTGCAACGCCAAACACATCTGAATCCACTCCAGTATCAGGAACTGGTGTGCTGCCACTATAAAAGGACCAAATGGTGGTTGTGAAGGTGTCCATGTGGATGCCCTAATGGCATCTTCTAACTGAGCTCTACAGAGAATTCTAATTCCACTGAACAGTACCTATCCTTTTTCATCTATAAATTTGCAAATAACAGAAAGAACGGCTTTCACTGCTTTACAGACAAACTGTAGCACAGAAAATAGAAATAACCTGTCCATGATCAAGGGGCTATACAATGACAGAGTCAGCAAAATAAACTTGTGTCACCTGATTTACATTAACCTGCTCTACAGTTAAAACATAAAAAATAGCTTTTTATCAATACATATGAACATATAAAGACAGATAATGATAGAGATGATATAGAAAGCTTTGTGACTTTTACTACAGTAGGTTGCCTGCAGCATGCCAATAGAATAGTAAATCAACACAGCAGAAGCCTTGCATATATATATTTTTTTTACATAATATCAAATTTCAAACACCTGAATTTGGGCTCCTTGGCCAAATCATATCTTTTCTCTATCTAGAGTATCATGTCAAGTCCTCTCTCAGTCCCTCAGTTGATTTTCCATCTCACTACACTACAAGGTCAAATTTCTCCTCTGCAACTTCAACGCTTTGCAAGTGTCTGCCTTAGTCTACCCCTGGACTATGTCCTTACTCTTTTCTGGCTCTGATACTGGCTTGCCTACTGTGTGTACCTATATCTCATGCATGACTTCCTACTTCTATTCCCAAAACTGTTTACAGTGCCTAAAATATCCTCTCTATTCTAACCTGCCAACCAACTTCACTTTCCTCTTTCATGTCTCTGCACATTCTGTGTACATTTTTTTTATGAGTGCTTTGGAGCAAGAGTCTTATTTCTGAAAATATAAGGCATTTGTGAAGTCGCAGATATAACAATGACGTTGCAGAAATAATAATTATGAAATTTACTTCATCATCTTGCATCACACTGTAAATAAACATACAAAGTAGCATTTAAGTATAGTCATACTAATTAAACAACTGAAATGTTTCCTCCAGATTTATAGTCAAGCAAAGGAAAGGAATAGTGTTTACTAAGTGTGAGTCAGAATACTTGAAAAATTTGGATCCTTCCCCAGATTGCCTTTCCTTTGAAGGCTGATACATATTTAAACCACAGCTTGGACTTTATTATGGAGTAAAGTATACTTCTGATTATCATTAAGACATGACCCCTGAGAGCATGCTACTAGGTCTGTGACTTTCTCAAAAGAGTCTTGAGCCATAGTTGGTATTGAAATTAATATGCTGCCTGTCCACAAAACAGCTCCTACTAAAAAATGTGGCAGCAGTTTGATCTCTTTTCTCCCTAAAAAAAAAAAAAAATGTTGGGAAATGAAAAAAAAACACAGACACACAGACACAACAGAACCTTTTATTCCTAGGAGTTTCCTCAGGTAAGGGGCATTTCAGCTTGTTTATCATACAAATCTTTCCCATAATTCAGCTATTAAGCAACAAGATTCTATAATCTGTTGCCAGTTAAATTATTGTTTGTAAATCTTTACTGCTGATGACGTTATAGTACCAGAAGCATCTAAGGTCAACTGCTATCAGTTTTATTGTTAGAAGCACTGGGAAATGGAAGCAAAAACTTGCAGTAACAAATCAGTAACTCTTTCTGAAGCAAATGTGGTGTGATACATTTCTTTTAGCTTAGCTATGAAATGAACTAACAAAACAGATAATATAACAAAAAAGCCTGGCCACACAAGCTTTGCATCTTGATATGTAATTAATTTGATTAATTAGCAGTATGCTTCTTAAACTGTATCATGTAGATAAATGGGAAAAAAAAATCCACAAAAATTTCTGTATCTGATGCTACTGTGAGAAAACAATCCCCTTCCCCAATTTATCAAAGTAATTGAAACAGCAAAAGAGATAAAAATGTGTCATCATAAAGTGATATAGAAATTAATCTGCCTGAGAGCTCAACATGCTACACTGATCACTAGCTGCTTAAACTCAAATATGCTTTCACATTATTTGTGACATATACTCCACACTTCTGGAAAGTCATGCCAACTGTTCACCTATCTGCTCTAACAATGCCGATAGAAGTTTGCTTATTACTCTTTCCTTGAAATACATCAAAAATGCTAGAAATACTGACATCTAAAATGAAGTCATCTTGTTAAATTTAACCACACCTGTTAAATGTCAGGTGTAATTGCACTGGTCGTAGTAAAAATGTACCAGAGACTCTACTCCCACTTTGTGGTGCTAGTGAGTCAGTGTTGATAATTACTTAATCTAAATGTTTTGATGTAAGTATTGCATTTGAAAAAAAGAAATATATAAAAATTCAAATTTCACTGGAACAGTCTACCTTTTCTTTTTCAGCATATCTTTGAACCAAATTAAAGCAGAATTTCAGTGTGGCAGCCAAGTATATTTACATACTTAATTTTAAATAATTTACATTATCTTTTAGTGGGGTAGTTTTATTATGGCTGGTATGGTAGCAATCTTCCAAATTATTGACTCCAAATTAAATCATTATTTTGCCCACCTATACTAAGATTAAGAAAAAAACCCCTATTTTCAGTATCACGGTGTGTACTTTTTCTGCCATGATAATGAATGGCAAAATTCTATCTGATTTCAGAGGGATGAAGAAAATTCTCCATTTTTAAAACAGTTTGTCTCCTAGCCTTTAATGTCTAATGAATTGAACATGTTAATTCAATGCAAATTATGCAAATTATTTGACTGCAAATAAACAACATATAATTGGAATTAAATACTCATTTTGCTTTTGCAAAATGTTTTATATGGACAGAAGAAATTATGTAAAGAGATTCCTATTATTTTCACTTGAAAGATGAAAGGAAGGAAGGAGGGAAGGAAGATGTTTTTAAGATATGACAGTAGTCATCACTGGTGTTTAGCTCATGGCTCTCAGTTTTCTTGCTGTGGAACAAAGCATCTTTTAACATTAGAATTTTCTCTCTGTGAGATTTTCAGTGCTGTGACATTTAGAAGGGATGAAAAAACCTCAATACTTGTTTATTCTGCAGGTCAATATTCCAAATAATTGTCCTGATACATTAGGAATATTAGTTATATGTCTGTTCATATTGACACCAGGTATTTACCCCATAGAAAGAAAAAAGAACATGTCTTTATCATATTTTTCTTCCTAATTAATTTCATAAGTATGCCTAATACCAGAAAAGACCTGTTAAATCCAATAACATTTTTTTCTTTTATTCAGAAAGGTAAGTACTTAGCCTTGGTTCTACTACAGCCAACTATAAATTTATTTAATAATTTTGAATTCATGCTAGTTATACACAACAGGAAGTCCCCCAAAGTATTAGCACTTGCCTAACTCCATTTATTAACCATCTTTGTTCCCTTTATGTGATCAGGTGTGAACATAAATTATTGTAATTTTTTTTTGGTCCACTGACTGGAAGAAGGACATGTGTATTAGAATCTAACAGAGAGCACCTACAGCTTAAACTCTAGATGAGCATACTGAAAAAGAATAATGTCTCCAAGCAGAATAAAGAGATTAAATATTAATCTGCAAATTTACTTAGTTTCTTAGTAGAGGCCATACACTTTGTGTATGTGGGCATTTGGTGATGTATTGCTTAGGTCTGCCAGCTGTAATTTTGTATTATAGCTTATTTCAAACTCTTTGTGCTAGACAGCTTAGACAACAATTTGATCTATTTGAGGTCTTTCAAAATCCTCGTGTGATTTTTAACCATTTTTGTTTCATGCACTTACCGTATGATAAGCTGTTTTTCAGAGGTTTGGACCCAATTCCCAGGGTACTGTAGTCAGTTCTTAGAGAGAGTTGCTGTTTACTACAAGACAATAAACAATGGTCACTGTTTGTGAATGCTTTCCCATAAAGTCTGTAAACCACAGAGCTTGCTACATGAAACTAAAGAATAGTCACAAGCAAAAATTTAGAATTCTCCTCACACATATTGGTTAAAAAAACCCCAACCAACCGGAAAAAACAAAACAAAACAAACAAACAAACAAACCAAAACAACAACTACAAAAAAACAAACCTGAAAGAAGCTGTGATTCAAAGATCATTAATTCATTAAATGTGTTGTATTTATAACTTTAATTTCTTGGTGACTTATGTGATTTTTGTGTCAAACGGCCAAAGTATGATCATGTAGGGGAAGGCCTAAATCTGGCTATGCTTTGATGAGCGTTTAGTAGGAAAATGCAACAAGCAGCTAAAGTTCTGCAAGGGAATCGGGATTACAGTCATAATACCGTAGAGACAATTTACTTCTGCTGAAGAAGTGAATGCTATACTAACATGACTACAGCCTTTAAAGATCAGAGACAATGATCAGGAACGCCACATTTTCTTAGAGAAAAAATAGCAAAGCAATTTAAAATGCACTTCTTCAGCAGTTTTCTATATGATTATGTCTTGTAATAAGAGCTCAATAGTGTCTGAATTCAGACATTTTTGTGACTTAATATATTTCATACAGCTTGGGTCCCTGACACCACATATTAGCAGTGATTTTATCTTTCTTTTGGTTATATGTGGTCTTCTTCAATACACAGGTGTTTGACAGATATCACTGCAGGATGAGAACATCTAATATTAGTGTACCAAGTGGTACAAATTAATCTATTTTAATTTTGTTCTGCCAGCCTTGCTTCAAAGAGAAATGTATGACCTGTTTCATCTTAATAAATTTTAAGATACCCACATATAAATTTTGCTATCTGTTCCCATTAAAGTAAGTGAAGTAAAGAGAAAAGCCTTGCACCTGAAGCAGAAACTTGCTGCAGTGTGAAATGGTCATTGTTTCTTGTGGGATTTCATTCCACTGTATCGAGTCTGTCCAATGAAGATGTCAGGTTGCTCTCCATGTAAACTATATCTATGGCAGACTTCTCTACTGGGACAAAAAAGCAGAATTATCAACCCGTCTTCATGAAGAACTTGGTCTTTTTGGTACCCTGATTCATTAAGCACCTTCAGACAGGGGTGAGATGCTGAACTTGACTGACGCACCCTGAGACAGGCTTTGTGCTCTCACACATCAGGGGTAGCCAGCATTATGGAGGAGTTGCACTGCAGCACCTTGAAAGCTATTTTCCCATGCACTGAGGGTGTATGGCCTTGCCCATACAGAAATGAGGATATAACTGACACTGGACCATCATTCATTATAACCAAAGGGCATGTACTTGTGCCTCAGAGATGTTTACATACTCTTATTTGTCATTTAAAGTAAGTTTTTAGTTTAAAAAAAAAAAAAATTTACTTCTTCAGTAAGACTTTAAAGAGCAATTCTCCAAAAAGCATTTCATTTAGGTTTGATAGGAGTTAGTACATGTTAAACAGGAACTAGCTATTAGGAGATACAGAAGCAGAAAAATAATAAAAAAACCAATTATATATTCTCTACATCTAAATAAATGTATTAAAAATAACTATGCTATTTTAGCAATATAACTGATTCATTAGATCTAAATTAAATACCTGTAGTATAAAACAAAACTTAAAATATTACCCATTTTAATATAGTACACTCTCATTTACACACTACAGTGGACACATTTAGTGGAATAGGCAAACAGCAGAAGTTAGCCATTTAAATATTTAATGCCTCTGCACATTAAATAAAACTGTCTGCAACATATATTTTGTAGTGATTTATTTGCAATTCAGATGTTATCTCTAGATGTATATAAAACCGTTAAGTCCGCTAACAATTTTAGAAATTATAATAAAACAGAAAATTGTAGCAATTCATTTATGTTAATTTACTGACACTATAAATTCCTCAGGGCAGCAGCCATGAATACACTTTCTTGCATAAAACTAAAACCTATTTTGGTACCTAACAGATCAAAGTTAATGATAAAAATACTAACTACGATTTATATTTGCATGGATTTTTGTTTGGTTGTTTTTTTCTCCTACTTTTTCTATTTTTACATACATTATGCAACAATATGTGCCTTCCAAAAAATTTTTTCATAGTAAAAAGTGATTTTATGTACTTATCATTAAGATGCCAAAGGACCTAATTTCCAGGAAATGGATGCTTCACAATTTTAAAAAGTCAAGCCTTTTCAAAATTTCTTTCATAAGATAACTTTACCAAACATTTTTAGTGGTCTTAGGGATACAGTATTTCATATTTTAATTTTAGGATTTGTTTTTGTTTTTGCAGCAGGTTACAGGGTTCTTTTAAATGTTAATTTTGCACCTTGGTTATTACATTTTGTTCTGGCTTTTTTATAGCACTGGATTCTGACTAATCACTTATGACAAGACTGTAAGACAACAATTTGCCTGCAGAAAGGGGGATATATAGCAGCACCATCCCAGGAGCAAAGGGAGAAGGGAATTATGACTTTTAGAAACATTATTCCCTCTCTTGCTTGCCCCTGGCTCTACGGGAAGCACAAACCCCTACTGCTCTGTGCTGACAGCCAACTGTCAGGTTAGCTTATCTCAGATGGTCAATGTGTTGAGGGGATGAAGCCAAAGTCCTGCGTGGCCCTGAGCATCGGCTGCCAATGCCCCATCAGGACAGGGACCAGTCGCCCCTCACGGGCTGCTGTCATCACTCTTCAGCTTTTCCTGTGACCTGCAGTGACACTAGCCCATGCCAGGAAGCAAGCCCTCAAGTCTCCCTTATTTTCCTGCTTGGTGGGGATAAGAGCATTTGACAATCCTACTTGGTGATTATGCCACTGAAACCAGTATTGAGCTCTCAATTTGGTAGCCAAACAATGCAAAACAATCAAACTGCTACTCCGTTACTGAGCTGTAGCTATGTTGGACACGTGGGCCAAAGAACCTTATTTTGTAATTCCTGTGAGCAAATTCACCAGAATTGGGGCCCTCCCTGAATTCTCACGTGCCATCAGGAGATGAAAGGGAGCTTGGTACAAATAAATGGCTTGTGTTGCACATACAGACATGTCAAACTTTGAAAACCTCATGCTGTAGACAGCCTTGCCTTGCTGCTAATTGGTATGTTTTTCTTTAAAAAGTGAAGATTCTAACCTTTTACTTGACAGATATGTGGGCAAAATGCCACATAATATTTTGAAAGCTTATCTATAGTCTGCTGTTTACGAGTCTTGTTTATGTTAGAGCTCACACAGGAGTATACAAATGAAAAGGGTTAGCAGGAACAAAACTAGATGGTTGGGTTCAAATAGATGAGTAAGATAGCAAAGAAAGGTTTTCACCTACAGAAATTTTTGCTCCCTTTTAAAAGGCAACCATACAAATGTAACACTTGACAGATTTTTTTATTATCAGCATTTATTCCTAGTTGTGTCCCTGAACTTTTGGGATGGGGAGCAGAGACAGTTTCATTACCTGTTTTGGGTTTGGTGGTTGGTTTTTTTGTTTTGTTTTGTATTTTTCTTTCTAATCTTCTGAAATTGCAGCTAGGAGAGAGTAAATGGGATTCCATTTCTCTGAGAGATTTAGCAACAGAATTGTTTACAGTGTTGCAATCAGTCATGTTTAAAGTAGAGCTACTAACTGCATAACTAAATAAGGGAATACTTTGGAAACAAAAGGGTTGCATAACAGGTAAATTTAGCTTGTAGAATCTTTAGTATGCAATGTATAAGAAATTTCATACACCCTTGGGAGAGTTTGCAGTTTTGTCAGTGGGTGCGAAATGCTAGCTTGGAAAAACAAAAATGAAAAAAATATGGAAATTACTAACTACCAGAAATCTGGCTTAATTCCTTTGTTTTTGTTGTTGTTGTTGTTATTGGTTTTATTGACAGTATGAATTTTATCTTCTGGAAATTTATACACCCAGATTACTTTCCACTTATAGTTCAGGCTTATTCTCCTCAGGAAACTGAATTTGATTTCCAACTGCACTTTGAAATCCAAACTTTCAAGAAAATATCTTCATCCCATCTGGGCAGTACTTGGAAGAATGACTGCAGAGGAGAACTTCTGTGGCTCAGAACTATGTAGTACTTTAGATGTAAATTATTTTTGAGTTTTCCTCAATCCTTTGCTTTCTACCAATACTTGAAGGTGGCAGCTTCAGCTCTGAAGACATTGGTCTTCCTTCACAAGAAAACTGCTGGACAGGTTTTCGAGAAAGTTGGTCTAGTAGGAGGTGTCCCTGCCCATGGAAAGTGATTGGAAGTAGATGACCTTTAGGGTCCCTTTCAGCCCAAATAATTCTGTGATTCTGTGATTTGGGCTTCTCCAATTGTCTTTTATCAGTACTCTATAAGTACTTCTATCTGCACAATGTCAGACACTTAGCCAGATCTTACCCTAAAAAAATCTTTATAAAGCATCCAAAGAGGGAGAGAATAGAAAAGGTGTAGATGAACATTCACTGGCTTATGCTGATGTGAGACAGCAGGTCTGCTTTTCCACGTATGGTCCTTGTCCAGAAGCTCTGCAGGTTTCCAAATTATACACAGTACCCTCCCCAAGCCCAAGAGAACATTTTCTTTTCTTTCCCTCAAAGACTCAAATAGTAGTTCTGTTCCCTTCCTTTATTAGCACTTATTGGAGTTTGTTGTCACTCTTGATTTTGTTTTGATTGAGTTTTTTTTTCCCCTTCCTCCTTATCCTTTTTTTATCCTGCATTTCCATAAGTTTCTTCACTTGAGCATTCTCAGGGAAGGCACAATCTCCCCCTTTCCAGAGTGCAGGCTAAGCTAAAGGGGAATAATAAGTATCTGTCCTATCCTGCCACATAATCTTTAGAGGACATGGGAGATACTAACCTACGATAACTGCAGATGGACTAAATCCCATCTACTAAACCATGTATTTAATAAAATTTAATTAGGTTTATAAATTTCTAAAAAAAAATATTTCAATCATTATATTAATGATGGGTGTAGGTGGTCTAATCTCTAACAAACTTGTCACAAATAACTCACAAAACAGATATTCATCAGTAAAGTACTTCATTATTCAGTGAAGCAAAACATATTGTTGATCTCTATAGGGTCTAATGTAATTTACATGAAAACAAAAATTGTGAGGTTAAAGACAAATCCACACAATATTTGCTTCAGAAAAGTTTCCAAATGCTTCAGAGAATATCCTTTAGCTGAAAATGCAAATATTTTCTATTCTATGTTACAAAAATCTAGTGTTTCTATTTATACAATATATTCCTATCTCATTGGTACAAGCAGTGCGTGCATTATGTTATCATGCCAAGCCATATCATATGATCGCATCACTGTGCCATACCATAACCCCAGAACTGGTATCATGTTATAATAAAATGGCTTAAATATTTTAGTTTTTAATGTTTTAGGTTTTTAAGGAGGCTACGCAGGTGAAAACCAGTTCCCTTGACCATTATCTGAGTGTGTCTGTCTCTCCATTATTCTGCCCAGCAACTCTTTGACCTATTGGACAATTTCAATCAAATTCGCGAGTGGAATAAACATTTCAAAGGTGGTTGTAGTTTAAATTTCCTTTCAGTGAGTGGGTGTATATGGGAGATAAATTGATACCCTGAGAGAAGGAAAAGTAGCTGTTCCAGCTTTCCAGGCAGCTGCTGCCTGGCCCAGCAGCATGTCCCTCTCAGCCAGCCACTCATATCTGCAGGGTAACTATCAGACACAGGAGGAATCTGGTAGTAGTGGCAGAGGAAAATTAAAAGACACACCTGTAGGAAACTGGTTTTCAATGTTTCAATTGCTCTTAAAGAAATTGCTATTTTAAAAGAACTCATTAAGAAAACTTCTATTTAGTCTGTTTGAATCACGCTGGGCTTGATCTCAGTGTGTCCTGTTTTCATTGTAATAAACAAATCAAAAAAATATTTCTGCATTTTGTGATAAACAGTCATCAAATAATGTGGCTGAAAGGAGTAAAGAGAATACAAGTCCTGAGGCCTTACCTGTGGCCTCAAAGTCACCCTTCCTGTAATCCTTATGAATCATTGTGTTTGTTTTGTTAGCCTTTCCAAAATGACAAAGGTACAACTGTAAACACAATATTCCCAGCTAGATAGAAGCTGTAGGTATCACCTCTTTTAGTGACAATCTCAAGCTTAGCTCCTACTTACTAATTCCCTTTGCCTGAAGCCTTTTAAACAGCCCTGCGCCCTGCTTTGGAGCCCTTTTCCTACTCTTCTCTTTTCCTGACCCCTGTCCTCCCATTAGTACACTAATATCATTTGCAGACTCTTACCCTCTCTTGCCTTTACCTACTGCAATGTTATTTTGTATTCCCTTTCTCAGCAACTGTCTCTTCTACATGTCTTGCTCGTGTGAACTCACAATTAAATTGACATAAAACTGCTCACATACAGAGTGACAGTTATTCTATTACTTCTTTGAAACAATACTATAAACAGAAGAAATGTCCTTTTAACCTATGTAAGTTGTACTACTTTGCTATTATGGAATCAAATTTATGAATCAAATCAGTGGAAAGGTTTCTATTGATTTCATTGAGCTTCTGGACAGTACTTCTCTCACATTTCTATTTTTAATTGTCATTTTAACAAATTTTATACTACTGCTACTAAAAGTAAAGCTTGCCACACCATAATTCCTTGAAAACCCTTCTTAAAAGAGAAACGATTTTGTATGTTTTAATCCTCAGACATAGTAACTGATCTTAATGACTGCATATTTTTAACAGTTCATTTACCTCATTTTCAGATTCTGTAAGAATGCTTGATGACTACCATTTAGTTAGATGCTTTTTGCTCTTTAAGAATCTCACCTGTGTACACCCCAGTACACACCCACATCTCATCTTTTTTACTAAAATAGAGTTGACTGGAGGAAATTAGTTTGTTTCATTTGTTATGAATACTAGAGTATAGAAATATAAGTTCTCTGCTTTATTTTTTTTCTTTTATAGCTGATTAACCAATAGGCCCAACAGTTTTGTCGTGGCTTCTTCATATTGGTAAAGCATGTTTATTTATTAGGAGATAATTCATTCTCTTATATATGGATTCCTCAAATTTCCTCCTTGGTCTCTCTAATTTTACTTCTTTCTATTGTTTTCAAGGTGATTGGATTTGGGCTTTCAAAGTGATACATTTTAGGCTCAAATAACCTAAATACTGAACCTTGACATTTAACTATATTGATCTGTTCCTTGCCTCCCTGTTTTCTTTTAGTTGTTTAGGGATATTTGTTCTGAGACTTCTGGAGCTTTCCTTAAGCACCCTTCACACTGCGACTAAAGATTTTCATTTCAACAGAGAGGTTTATCTGTCTGTTCTTGCTGAGAATAGAATAATAAAGAACTGGATTTTACCACGATCACTTGCCCAAAATAGACTGAATACTGTTGTGTTTGCAATAAATCAGCATTAAAAAAAAAAAAATTAATTTGGAGATGTGTCCTGTTACTATCTGGTATTTTGGATGATGTCAAACTATAGCTTCCAATAAATAAACATTTCAGTATTGAAAAGTAGTATTCCAAAGCATAATTTAACTGCTTCCTATATAATTATTAATTGCTAGGGCTATTATATTGGACTTTGCTTCACTGTTGAAGTTCTCCTATACAGAGTATTTAATGTGTTTTTCTTGATTTGTCAGATAGTGTAAGTCTTCTATATGTGTATTTCTGTTATTAAAGATTTGCATTTTGTCTATGTATTAGTCTCTCCACAGTCCAGCTTTCACACCAAGCTGTTAATGAGCACTTTTAATTCTGTTTTTGCTTTGTTTCATTTTTTCAGCAATAAATAAACACTAAGTATTCAATATATAGTGACATGACACAGCATATAGGTATTACTGGCATGCATTTGCCTTACCTTCATACATTTCATTTTTGCCTGATGAATGTATATAAAATTATGATGCCAGTCTAAGCTACCAAATACGTTGTGCTACAAATTTGACAGAAAAAGTATTTTAGATATACTGTAAAATCATCATGCAAATAAAATATTCATTACTAGCACAGGTGGATTAAAATCAATAAATACCATTTTGTTGTTACAAACTGTCTGATGTAACAACCATCAGCCTGACAGAGGCATATATTCATATGCAAGCACATTTTTTATGTGGCACTTTCCAGCAAGGCACCTAAGTCTCTATTAGGTTTAAGAGCTACAATTTTTAAAGATACCAAGATGATATGATTTCCAAGAAATCATTAAAAATAGCTAATAATTAGTCATACATAGAAATGAGTACTAAAATGCAGCTCTGCTGAAGTTAAGAGCAAAAACCACAGTGACTTGTAGAGCAAGGTGTAAGAGTTTCATTTATCATCATCACCTGGCAGTCAGTCATTGGTTTGAAGATCCAGTGCTAGTGCTTCAGATTTCATTTTTCCTCTAAGTATTCCATGCATGTTGTTGGTATCAATGGGATGTTGTAAGCTGCAAGATGTTTGATAAAAAGGCAGATTTTACAACCAAAGACTCCAGTTACTTTTATAAAGGTTTATATAGTTTCTCTCTTAATTCAGAGTCCTGAGTTCTTGTTTTACAAACTGCAGAGTGCCCTCAAATGTATTGACTTCATTGTGGAGTCAGAGTATTTATTGTGTAATGCTGAGTCATATAAAAAAAAAAAAAAAAAAAAAAAAAAAAAAAAAAAAAAAAAAAAAAAAAAAAAAAAAAAAAAAAAAAAGGTGTTTGCTAGGGTGGAGAAAAAAAGTGATGGAGATACCAGCCTCCTCAAACAAAATGTCGAATTCATCCTGGGTTATGAGTTTGATTTTTTTTTTAAACTAAGTAAACCATGTGAAATATTGTCAGAAATATATTACATAGTATATGCCACCATGCCACCGTACTACAAAACATTTTTTTTTTCATGCTGGTGCTCTCCTGCTCTGAAAGGAAACTAGAGTTACCATATGTGTACACACTTAGGCAAAGTGTATACCCCACAGTTTGTATATCTATGTATACATAAACACACCACAGGATGCATACACAAAGTATATACCCCCGATGCAGCAGTATCTCTAGCACGCTAGAGGGAGCCATTACATAATTGCAATGACCCTTCCCCCCCCCCCCCCCGCTCCAATTAGCAGAACTGGCGTGCTAAAATCGCTGGACATCCTGAGACATCTTGAAGGTTTGGCAGAAGGCTACAGAATAAGGAGAGGAAGCAGAGGACTCGAGGTACAGTCAAACGAGGTCTCCTGATAGCTCAGGGGCTTATGCTGCTGTTTGTTAAACTTTAAATACTGTGCTGCTTTTATAGGGAACTTCTCCATATATGTGACTTAGCCAAACACGCAAATTTTCATCAGCCAATCTGAAGCCCTCATGCAGAAAGCAAAGCCCATTTTGTAAACATATCCTTTATTTCATCTGTCTGTCGCTCTCATACAGAAAGTTGGCACGTCTGAGAGTAGTGGTTTTCCCCTGCCGCTAATGTATGTATAGTTTATTTATACACTGCATTTTAACAGGGCATTAGTTCTATAACGGTTAACAGCAGACTTGCTCTGTGTGGCAAACTATCCGTTTCACAGCTACAAAGAGCTCCTCAAGACGGGAAGATGGGTCTGGAAAGAACACTGATTTGAATTTATAAATCTGCCAGACTTTTTCCAAGTCAAATGATATTTATGGACATAATAACTCAGGGCTGAAGGTTATCCTATTGAGCAAGGCAAAGGAGCAGCTGCCTTAACTGAATCTTTTAAGAGACGCTCCTAAAATAATTCAGGAGCGTCTTATAAGTGCTACAGAGTATATTTTCCTTTTTCTAATTTATTTATTTTTCCCTTTTTTTTTTTCCTCTCCCCCTAAATGATTCTTGCTACTTACACGCTGGTCACAAATGGCAGCTTCATGTCGGTACGCACGGGTCGAGACCGGCGCTCCGGCAGTCCGAGCACGCACCTTTCCAGCCTCGGTCCTCCCCCCGCAACCACCGCCCCCGGCCGGGAGCATCCTGCCGTGCCGCGTCGGGCGGGGAGAGGAGCGGGGAATGCTGCTGCGGCCCCCGGCGCCTCACCCGGGGCTGCCCCGCGCCGCGGCCCCCTGGGCAGGCGGGGGATGCTCCCGTAGTCGGGACCTGCCCCTCGGGGAGGGGAGACCCTCTCGGGGCGGCTCCGCAGGGCCGGGGCGGAGGAGACGGCGGGGGGTTGTCCCCGTCCACACACACCCCTCCCGCCACACATCCTCGGGGCGGCGGGTCCCCGGGGTGCTCGGGGACCGCGCAGCAGAGTCAAATCCTCACCCTCTCGCAGCGCTTTGGGCGAGTTCGGGGGTGTCGCGTCCCCCTTCTTTTCCCACCCGTCAACACGGAAGACTTGTTAATACGTCTCCAAAAAAAAAAAAAAGGGGGGGGGGGGGGGGGGGGGGGGGGGGGGGGGGGGGGGGGGGGGGGGGGGGGGGGGGGGGGGGGGCCGGTGGCGCTGCGGGGCGCGGCGGCGAGACCCCGCATCCATCCCTCCCGTCTGCCCGCCCGGGCCGCGGGCGCGCTGCGCGTTCCCCTCCGCGCCGAGCTAATCAATGACACCCAGCGCCCGCCGCGGCCACGCCCCCCGCCCGCCCGCCGCCCGCCCATTGGCCGGTGCGTGTCGGGGCCGGGCGCCGCCGCCGCCGCCGATTGGCTGGCGCTGAATCCGTATCAATGTTTAAGCGGCGGCGTGAGGTGAATAGCGGCAGTCGGAGAGCGGCGCTGGGCGAGGGCGGCGCGGCGCGGCGGCCCCGCGAGTGCTGCAGTGAGGGAGGCGAGGCGGAGAGGGGCGGGTGGGGGGGGGGAGAGAGAGGGAGCGAGCGAGCGAGAGAGAGAGAGAGCGAGAGAGAGAGCGCGCGAGGCAAAGCAAAGCGCGGCTCCAACTGTTGAATTTTCTCTGAATTCTCCACTTACCTGCGGGCGGCTGGTGAAATGGATCTGGTTTATCTGGGATCGGCGTTCGCTCCGCGTGCTGCCTGGCTAAGACTGGCGACCGTCTGTTTGCAAGGGGCCACCCATCAATGAGGCAGAGAAGAATATTTGTTTTTTCTTCTTTTTCGTTTGAAAGCCTCCCTACCACACGTTGCAGAATTAACTGTGTACTTTGGGTCCGGACTCAAATAAAGGAGAAAAAAACGGTGCAGAACTGAGACTCGGAACTAGATCTGTGAGCAATGTATTGGGAACCTATATTTTTATTGTTTTTTTTTCTTTTAATTTGAAAGATTTCTGATTTATTTCACACATAACACTGAGGAAAGGTGGTTAAAAACACTCAGCAAAGCAGGAATCAGACGCGTCTCTATGCCAGTGAGTGGATAACAGCCTTGTTTTCCTGATCCTCAGTCTCCCGGAGAAAGAGGTATAGTAAAAGTGTAGCTGGATCCGACACCCCCATCCTTTTTTTTTTTTTTTTTCCTCCTTTCTTCCCTCCCCCTCTCCAAAATATAAATCTGATTAATTTTTTTCCTGTCTATAGAGTGAGTCAGAGAAGCGTTAGGAAGAAGCTGCAACTAATGCCTGTGAAGGGAGGAACATGAGGCGATAGTGAATGTGATTTGTTCCGCTGGATCTGACTCATCCAAGCAGATTGAAACACCTGCATTTCTGGATTTGACATTCATTTATTTCAGGTTGTTAAAAGCACTTGAAATAAAATTTTACTACCCTTCCCCAGTATTTACCTATACACTGTATCGCTGGGAAAGGTGTTTATCGGAGAGGGGCAACGCATCTGGCGTTGCCGCCGCTCTTCTCCCCCATACCAAGACGCCCAGAGAGACTGTTAAAGCTTTGAAGGGGCTGCAAAAAATGCATCACACAGATCGCGGAACTGCATAGGTTTTAATGCAAGCGAATTAGTCGATTAAAAGATCTCCCACTTTATTCATCGCAAGGATTGTTTTTCCTCTTCTCCCTTCCCCTAAATGAAGAGGACTAGGCGGCAGTGTCATTGGAAGGAGACGCTGAATAGAAAGAAAAGAGAGGCACTTGATAGCTCAGCCCTGTGAATACATAGACTGTTTCCCTTTTAGTGAGAGACTAAGAAAGAGTGTGTGTGTGTGTGTGTGTGTGTGTGTGTGTGTGTGGTGGCTTTTCTTTCTCTCCCCCGCAACTCCCCCTTCTCTCTCTCTTTTTTTTTTCTTTTTTTTTTTTTTTTTTCTAATCTGTGCGTCCAGCCGTGGGTTGCCTGTTGCTTTCCTCTCGGCTGGAGAGAATAGCAAACTGGCATTAAACTGCATCGAGAAAGTGCAGCTCCTCAGACACGCATACGCACACATGCATAGATACACAGAGAGAAAGGATGTGGTAGTGGCGGCGGCTACTGGCCTGTCTTAAAGAAACCCAAATGTGCTGCTGATAGAGCACGGCCTGAGCTTTCTCTCAAAATACATATTTACTGTTAATGATGAAGGTCAAATGATGGGTTTCTTAATTTTTTTCTCCCCAAAAGGACGAGTGGGAGGCTGGTAGTAAGAGAAGAGAAAGGAAACTACAAATCCGGACAGTAGTTTTTGCTGGGGAGGAAGCGGGGGGCGGGGGGGGGGGGGGGGGGGGGGGGGGGGGGGGGGGGGGGGGGGGGGCAGGGGATGTTTGGATTTTTTGTTTGGTTTTTTGTGGACTTTTTCTGTTTTGTTGGGGGTTTTTTTGTTGTTTTGGGGTTTGTTTTTTTTTCATGTGTTTTGTTTTCCCCTCTTGCCCTGCAGTCCTCGTTCCCACTCCCTTTGATTCGGGAAGGAAACAGTGAGGGTGTACGAGACAGAGAGGGGGGAAATACCGATGGCAGCGAGATGCAGCTCTCCGCCGCAAGCAATGCAAGATTAGATCTCTAAATGCAGCAAAACACTCCCTGAAAACCAACAACCCCGCGGTGCAATCAGACATTTCACTACCTCTCACTGCACACGAAGAGGGCTTCAACAACAAGCTGAGACTTTTTTTTTTCCCTTCTGTCTCTCTCCTACCCCTCCACTCCATCAATCACATCACAAGCGATGAGTAGCAAATAAGCTTTTTTATCTCTTCCTGCAGACCTGTGACCACCCTCCTTTCCTATGTATATATAAATACACATATTTAAGAAAAATATTTTTGATTTAAAAAAAAACCCAGACAACTACTGCCGCCGATTTTTTTTTTATTATTGTTATTATTTTTATTATCCTTTGTACATCTGCGGGGATTCAAGGATCAGGAACACATCGCCTGCCCGGAGGAGAAGATCTTTTGCAAATTTTCTGATTTTGAAACCCTCCCACTGCAGAAGTTGGACAGCCGAAGTAACTGCGAGGGGACTGCAAGCACGGCAAGCGCTTGCTGAAACGCTGCCGAAGCTGTTCCCTCCCTCCCCTCAGCCCCCCCACCCCCCCGATTGCTCCCTCCCTCTGAGCTACATGGTCTATTTGCTGCCTCCCATCCTGTGTCTCTGCAGACGTTTTAGAGCAACAGGTTCAGGAACTTGAAATATAGGGGTGGGGAGAGAGAAGGGAAAAAAAAAAAAGAAAAAGGAAGAAAAAAAAAAAAAGAGCGGTCGGAGGAGGAAGAACAACCCCAGCGCAGGAGGCAAAGAAAACGGGGACAACCCTGGTCGTCGCTGCAGTCCCTGCCACCCCCACCCCCTGCTCGGGGATGTACCTTTCCATTTGTTGCTTCTTCTTCTTCTGGGCTCCCGCCCTGTCGCTGAAGAACCTGAATTACTCCGTGCCAGAGGAGCAGGGAGCGGGCACGGTCATCGGGAACATCGGGCGCGATGCGCGGCTGGCGGCAGGCACGGGGGGAGGCGGGATGCTGCCTGCGGAGCGTGGCGCTCCCGGTGGCGGCCGCGGCCCCAAGTCCACCTTCCGGGTCCTGGAGAACTCAGCCCCGCACCTCCTGGACGTGGACGGAGAGAGCGGGCTGCTCTACACCAAACAGCGCATCGACCGTGAGGCGCTGTGCAGGCGCAGCGCCAAGTGCCAGTTGTCCCTCGAGGTGTTTGCCAACGACCAGGAGATCTGCATGATCAAAGTGGAGATTCAGGACCTGAATGACAATGCACCATCCTTCCCCTCTGACCAAGTGGATATGGACATCTCAGAAAACGCTGCACCAGGCACCCGCTTCCCCCTCACCAGCGCCCACGACCCAGATGCTGGGGACAACGGTCTGCGCACCTACCTGCTCACCCGTGATGACTATGGCCTCTTCTCCCTCGATGTGAAGTCCCGTGGTGATGGCACAAAGTTTCCAGAGCTGGTCATCCAGAAGCCATTAGACCGTGAGGAGCAGAGTCATCACACCCTGGTACTGACGGCACTGGACGGTGGCGACCCACCGCGTTCAGGCACAGTGCAGATAAATGTGCGCCTCATTGACTCCAATGACAACAGCCCCATCTTTGAGGCGGCCTCCTACGTGGTAGAGCTGCCGGAGAATGCACCTCTAGGCACTGCTGTCATCGACCTCAATGCCACTGATGCTGATGAGGGTACCAATGGAGAGGTGCTCTACTCCTTCAGTGGCTACGCACCCGAACGCGTCCGTGACCTGTTTAGCATCGACCCACAGAGCGGCCTCATCCGTGTCAAAGGCAACCTGGACTATGAGGAGAGCGGCCTCATTGAGATTGATGTCCAAGCTCGGGACCTGGGGCCCAATCCCATTCCTGCTCACTGCAAGGTCACTGTCCGCCTCATTGACCGCAATGACAATGCTCCCACCATTGGCTTTGTCTCTGTTCGCCAGGGAGCACTGAGTGAGGCTGCCCCACCAGGCACTGTCATTGCCCTGGTGCGGGTCACTGACCGTGACTCAGGAAAGAACGGGCAGCTCCAGTGTCGGGTGCTGGGCGGTGGCGGCGGGCCCGGTGCCGTTCCTTTCACCCTGGAGGAGAACTATGACAACTTCTACACTGTGGTCACTGACCGGCCTCTAGACCGTGAGGCACAAGACGAGTACAATGTGACCATTGTGGCACGTGATGGGGGCAATCCCCCACTTAACTCCACCAAGTCATTTTCCGTCCGTATCCTTGATGAGAATGACAACCCACCCCACTTCAGCAAGAACCTTTATGTCTTACAGGTGCCTGAGAACAACATCCCCGGAGAGTACCTGGGCTCAGTCTTGGCCCAGGACCCTGACCTGGGCCAAAATGGGACGGTGTCTTACTCCATTTTGCCCGGGCATGTGGGAGATGTCTCCATCTACACCTATGTCTCTGTCAACCCTACAAATGGTGCTATCTATGCCCTGAGGAGCTTCAACTACGAGCAGACAAAGCACTTTGAGTTCCGTGTGCTGGCCAAAGACTCTGGTTCACCCCACCGCGAAAGCAACGCCACAGTGCGTGTTACCGTGCTCGATGTCAATGATAACGCGCCCCTTATTGTCCTACCTGCCCTCATCAATGACACTGCTGAGCTGCAGGTACCACGCAATGCTGGGGTGGGCTACCCTGTGGGCACCGTCCGTGCCCTGGACAGTGACTTTGGGGAGAGTGGGCGCCTCACATATGAGATTGTGGAAGGCAATGAGGAGCACCTCTTTGAGATGGACCCCACTAGTGGTGAGATACGCACCTTGCATCCCTACTGGGAGGAGCTCAGCCCTGTGGCTGAACTGGTGGTAAAAGTCAGTGACCATGGCAAGCCCAGCCTCTCTGCAGTGGCCAAGCTCATAGTCAGGGCCTTGGCAGGGCCCCTGCCCGAGGCTGGTGAGCCGCAGGTGAATGGTGAGCAGCACCGGCGACCACACTGGGACTTGTCGCTGCCCCTTATCGTGACGCTGAGCACTGTCTCCATCATCTTGCTGGCTGCCATGATCACTATTGCTGTGAAGTGCAAGCGAGAAAACAAGGAGATCCGCACCTATAATTGTCGCATTGCCGAGTATAGCCACCCTCAGCTGGGAGGAGGGGGAGGCAGTGGCGGGGGAGGAGGAGGCAGTGGCAGTGGAGGGGGCAAGGGCAAGAAGAAGAAGATCAGCAAGAATGACATTATGCTGGTGCCCAGTGAGGGCGAGGACAGCCGGGGTCCCCTCAATGTCATGAACGTGGTGAGCAGCCCATCCCTGGCCACCTCACCCATGTACTTTGACTACCAGACCCGCCTGCCCCTCAGCTCTCCCAGGTCCGAGGTGATGTACCTGAAGCCCGCCTCCAACAACCTGACTGTACCCCAGGGACATGTGGGCTGCCACACCAGCTTCACAGGGCAAGGGACTAACGCCAGCGAGGCTCCCCCGAGCCGGATGTCCATAATTCAGGTAGGAGACTTTTAGAATACCCTGGATCTCACTTTAGACACTGGTTTAATTTTCCCTTTTGTCTGCAGTGAAATCTGCTGTAATGCACCACTGAAGGGACCAACACAAGTCACTAAAGAGAGGTGGACTTAATGAAAGTGGAATCAGACCACATCTGGTGGGTCTGGCTCTACTGTCACACTGATGTTTCCCATGCGATTCAAAAGAAAATACCCACTGAAACACACATAGTTATGGCAAGTGCCAAAGCTGTGCACGTGAGAGTGGGGACAGGCTTTTAGTACATTTGGGGCACGCTGGTGTATTTTCCCAGAAGATTATCAGACAAGGTGGGCACTTCCACAGGTTTCACTTCTTTTTGGTTTGGGGTGGAGAAGAGGGAGGGCATTTCTGAAGTGGTCACATTATCTGAGGTAACAAACAGGACAGGGGAGAAACTTTACACACCGAGGACAGCTATTGCAATAGTATATCATAGCCCTCCAATCTTGTATATATATGTGAGCTATATTTCCAAGATGTATGGTTTAATTTTTTTTTTAATTTCCTTCTTCAGAATATATATCCATAAATATATTTTTGATGGTATTGTAGGGGCCTCATTGCCTCCTCCTCTCCCCCAAAACAACCTTCAGTGATAAAAATTCTGCTTAGATAAATAGAAAGAAGATTTATGTGGTGATTCCCTCCTACCCCCGAATGTAAACAAACTCACATCCTGTCATAAACCAGTGAAACAACTAGTCAGATTTCCAGCAGCCTGAGTCAATATTGATGATTGCTTTATAGCAAAAGACTTGTGTGCTCTGTCTTCTACCCGAAGTTCATTTAGAAATTATAACTGGGCTGCAATCTGCTGCCAATTATATCCACACTGTCCTCTACTGACTTTTGTGAATGTGAGAAATGGCAGAATTTGGACCACTGGACATAGGGTGCTAATTAAAGAATGACTTAATTTTTAGCAGGTAGTTTAAAGTCCAAGCTCAGAAGATTTATTTCAGAGCAGTGAACTTGCAGAGTGAAGATGAGGGCAGAATTTGGCTCCAGTTGATTTAATTTAAAGTATTACTTCATGATTAATGCAGCTTAATGTTCAAACACTACAGGTACGTTCCAAAGTGATTTTTAACATTTGGATTGAAAGCAGGCTCTGGATAATGGCTATTAAATATATTTGAAATGTCATATCTCTTTTATCCTGTGGTTCTCCTAATATGCTGTTCTGAGTCATAGGGGAATGAGCTGAGTGTATCAGAAGTGACACAGACTCATTTTGTGTATGCAGCTAGTGGGAAAGAAGTCGCACTGTAGTCACTCAGTGTACCTAAAGAAGATTCATAATACCTTGGAATTATCATACCCTGTGATCTGTGGACACCAAGTGTTCTGGATGCCAGCTGTATCTAATACTTTGAACTAAATAGAAATGACCATCAGTAACTGGCAGGTTAAAGAACCAAAATTCAAGTAACTGATGGCCTATGAATGGAATATTTATAAATGGGAAAAAAAAAAGAAAAAAAAAAAGAAAAAAAAAAAGGCTGCCTGTACAAGGTCACTGCAAACTAATCCTCAACCCACTACTGAGTTGTGTCACAGAAACAATTCCATTTTACGCCTATCATGATTTTGTGTTGCTATCAATTAGGTGAGTGGAGCAATACTTAAAATCTGAAATTGATTTTAACAAAAAGTGACACTTTAGAAAAGAGTTTAGGTTAGGGCACAACCAGAGATAATTTGATTTATTATTCATGCTTTAAAAAACAAATAACTTTCAATGACACTTGTTTAAGTAATGTCAACTTTTTTTTTTACTGTAAAATGGAGTTGTCAGAATGCTAAAAAAAACCCTCCACATTTTTTTCCCTACTGACAAGCATAATGGTTACTAAAAGACAGAAAATTATAATTTCCTACAACCGTGTAATGTCTATATAAAGCAATTAATTAATGTATTGATGCTACTGAATAGTAAAGTTTCAATTGTAGTGTAAAATCCCTATGGAAAATATGATTACTTTTTTTTTTTTTTTTTACAGTGTTCACTGTGTAATATCAATCATGATTTTTTTTCCCCCCTGAGATCTATATAAAGCTAAAAGAGGAATTTCCTCCCTTGAAAAGTGTGTTGTGGTCTCTATAAGAGTTTTCATTATGAGATCTATGCAAAATGTTAACTATAACTCCTCGTAGCACGTACTGGTATATCTAATATTGGTTTTGCTTTCCCTCAATATCTACACAGAGTATTTTGGATGTATAGGTGGTTCAGTCAGTAGATTAAAAAGCATTCAGTTTTACCTAGTGAACAGTGTGTTCAAACATACTTATTGATTCTATAGTTTGTAGTTGTATTGGCAAAACATACACAGTATGAAACAGTGGTTTTGGCTTCTTTTTAGAACCAGCTCAGATTTAAAGTAGTTAGATAGGAAAATTGATCATCTTTTCCATAGTTTTGTATTACTAAAATACAGTTAGTATTCTCCATCTCCACATCCCTGGAGTAAATTTAATATAAAATTTGCATTTAGAATGTAGACACTATTTTATGTCTGGTCCTGTACTTCTGCCTCATGTAAAATTTAAACTGCAGACTTAAGGAGAAATAGTAAAGGATCAGCCCTCTCTCTGGGTCTGCTATATCCTTAATCACTCCAGGAAACCTGTGTCTGCATATGTAGATTGCATAGTTAGGAATCAAAGGTGTAGCTGATGGGGCAAAAAAAAAAAGAGAAACAGAATCCAAACAGCTGCTTTATAATCTCTTTTTGTTAGCCAATCCAAATAAGCAGTTGTCTTCATTACTTCAGTAAGGGAAAGGTAAACAATTGCATAAGGGTTCTCTAACAAATATTCCCTTTAGTTTTTACAGATATATTACTGAACCACAATAATCTCACATTATGTAATTCATACAATGGAACTGCATTTCTTTGCTCTCATTTTCTCGGCAACTGTTTAATGGTAGAATTCTTATCAGGAACCTGTTATTAAAACTTTATATATATATGTACATACTTATATATCTATGGAGATATATATATATATACACATGCTAAATATTATGTTATTACTTAGTACATCCAGTGGTTTCTATAAATATTTAAAAGTAAATAAATAATTTCTTTCTCAATAAGATTCAAGTTTTCTCACTCTTATTAGGAGTGCTTAATAATTTTTTTTTACTTAGCTTAATAGTAAGAGCTAGTAAAGTCAGTGGGCTTTACAGTTCCCTTATTTCTCATGAATAGTATTTTACTCCACTGATAGCCCAATTTATATCAACAAATGCCTGTGGAGTAAAGTGTTACTTAGCGATTACGGGTTTCAGACTGACCTAAAATGACCAGTAGTTGAATAAAATGCTTCCTGATATGTATGAGTGGTGTAATCTTGCCTCTCTTTTAGTGACTTCTGTTATACACTAGTCCCACAGTTCAACAATTTGTGTGTTTGTTCCCTACTTTGTAGCATCCACCTGGATGAACTAGTCACAATTTCTTCTTGCAGGTTTCCAAAAGATAAAAGAGTGGATGCATAAAGGAAAGCAAATAGTTCTTTACACAAGTAGGTGTAAATAGGTTCCTCAAAGTGACATAACAGTAGTGTAGAAAGCTATCTACATATGCAAGTAGTGTTGATTATCCTAAAGATTATTTATTGCCATATGAGTTTTGTGACTTGGAGAATTTTGTAGATATATCAGGAATAAGGTGGGTGTGAATAAAGAAAGTGGTGGTCACAGCTTTTGCTAAACAACAGCTAAAAATGAATTACTGTGCTAAAAGAAGCTCTCAAGCTGGGAATCTCCATAACTGCTGTACTGGACAGTCATGTAGCTTTTAAAAGATAAAGTGCAAATCATTCTTAGTACTTCAGGCACCTGTTTATGATGTGGCAACAGATTAATGTCATGTCCCAGTGCAGCTTCATCACCAGGTGTCTAGTAGTACCTAAGAAGATAATGTCGTCAGGGGAAATAAAATACATGAGCCATATGAGTGCTGCTTTGTCTTTAAATACGCCACTTCATGCTTTACTTTGAGAAACTTCTGCTCAGAAATTTCAAGGTTGCAAAAGAAGTCTCCAGCTGCTGCATATAAGAAGCAACTTTCCTTGCAGAAGTTATATTCATTCTCAGCGATTTAAATTCCTATCTGAAAACAGAGGTATTAAATTTTTATATCTTCTACTGCAAATGAGGAATATTTTTCTCTTTCACTAGAACTAGTGCAGAGTAACACTTTGCAACACGAGGATACTGGAGCAGTTCTAAACATTTGCAAGTTTGCAGGTTCATACTTTCTATGTTCCAAAGTTTCGCAGTTTCATATTCTAGGGCTGTACTGAAGGACACTAAGTTCTTATAGATTAAACTTTAGAACTACCTCAGTTGCATTTTTCTATAGTTCTCACAGTGTTTTACAGGGCTAAATACCATGCAAAATAGCTCCTTTAATGTTTGCATTATGTAAATATAGTCTTCAATTAATATGGTTTTGTGTTACATTGTTCTGTACCTTCAATTTTATTCATTCAGTGAAGTCAATTCCAGAGTTGGCTGTGTAAGAATATCAGGACAGGATCTTTTCTATACTTCTATACTTATTTTTTTGTCAAGAAGCACTGCATAATATAGTGACACAAAGCACATCTGTCAACACACTGATCACTGTGGCATCTGCCCTGGTTGCTGAAATAGACAGAGAAAGCAAAATTGAACTCCTGTTCTGCTCTTGTCTCCTTGATAGTATTATTTATAGCACTATTATTTCAAAAGGATCATTCTTGATATGTAGGCCCATATGAAGTCCAAAGAACTTTCCAAGATGAAATGCTGTAAGATAGAACAATAAAAATAATAGAGAAACAACAATTTAGGAGTCTGAAGTTGAACGTACATATTATGAAAAAAAATATTTCCAGAACAGAAATTCTTGTTAACCAAAATATTAATAATAATAATAATATATCTGTAGAACTTGCTGTTTTATAACGTAAAAGATATGAAGCAAGTTATGCAAGATTTACTGTATCACAGCTCTCAACTGCTCTTAAAGTTGTCTGAGCTTTCCACAACTTGAAGCTCAGTGTCACTACCTAAACTTGAATGGGGAGATCCCCATAACTTTGTGACTACCAGTGCAATTTCAATGACTGATTGATCCTTTGGAGAGTTATCTTTTAACAACGGATTTTGTTAGGTTTCTATTATCCTTACCCACACTGATGAAAAGGCTTGTTCTTAACTCATATTTCAGTCAATAGAATAATTTTGACTTCATAAATTATTTCAGTGGTTCAAGAGTGAATTTTGACTAAGAGTGCTACGGAGTGCAGCCAAGAATAGTATGTTTGGACCCTTTATTTTGAGATTTGAGCTTTTTGTGATTTTTTTTTTTTCTTACAGCATCTTTACAGAGAATCAAGGAAACTGGATTGTAGATGTTTTTGTAACTACAATGGTAATTGTAGCACAGAATCTTAGAATTGTTTAGGGTGGAAAAACCTTTAAGGTGATCAAGTCCAATGATTAACCCAGCATAATCCTGTGTGCAGGATGAAATCAAAGACTCCGTTGAACATGTTGCTGAACATATGTTTCCACATGTTTTCAAATGTTTTTGAAACTGTGCACCATAACATTATTGTTAAAGTTCAACAAACATTGTTAAATGGAAAATTATCATTAGGTATGTGTGAAATATTCACAAATATCACCTAGTATTAAGAAATGATGGATACAACCTGATTTCTTCAATGAGACAAAAATGTCATTAAAAACAAATTCTTCCAGGGTCATAACATTTGGTTGTAAACCAATTGGTAGTTTGTTTAAACAGAAAAAAAAAAAAAAAAGTGGGTTTTTTTGTTCTGTTTTTCTCAGCATTTTTTCTTTCTCTTCACTACCTTCCTCCTCAGAAAATAGTAACATACTAGCTAATATTTACATGTATGTTCAAAATATCATGCTTGATTTCTCTTTCTTTCATTGTTTCTATAAAAGTTAAAAATGTCTTGTCAAGTTAGTTTTAAGTTTCGCTATGCAAGGCATTTATTCTACATACCAAAAGTAGATGCATATGGTTTGGGTTTGGTTTTAATTTTTTGTTTTGTTTTGTTTTGTTTTGTTCTTTTCTGAAGAAAATATATTTTGCATGGCAGAGAATTTGGGATACTTCTTCAAGACTGAGGAGTTCCTGCACATATAAAGAGAAGACATTTTGACATTAGTACTGATATTTTCCAGTAGGTAAAAGAATTCTGTGATGAGAGCGCAAACGATGATTTGTTGACTGAAGCAGAAACACAGCTGTGTTTTTGTCTTTAAAAGTATAGAAGCAATCCTTTGATGTCAAAAGGTCAGCGCAAAGCAGTTGGGACAAATTCTTGTAGCGGATAGCCTGAGAGCTTTATGCTTTCAATTGTATCTCTGCTTCATCTGTAAGAGAAGTGGTGAAATTAATGCTAAAGGGTTCAAAAATAGAGGAAACAAGTAGAGCTCTCAGGGGACTACAGGCTCTTGTCTTAGTAAAAAAAAAAAAAAAGAAAACAAAAGATAGAAAAAGGTACTAAGAAGAGAGTGGCAAAATGATTTGGGGAAAAAGTTTAAGTGTTTTATTTGTTATGCTTTTAAGGGAGCATCAAGGGGCTTAGCTAGTTGCTCCTTTTGTTGATATGTGAAATCTAGTAGCATACAGCCTGGCATAAGTCTTAGCCAGGGTATGTTTTAAGCCTTATTAGTATATTTTTCATATTCTTTTTAGTACAACTTTTGTTTTTCAGTCTGCTGTATACATTTCTTTAATGAGAAAAAAAAAAGTGAATTATTAAGCATTTTAGATAAAATACTCAGTATTAAGTACTACATTCTACAACAAGCGAATTCTTATAAACGTCCCTGTAATTAGATATTAGACAGTGCTTTAAATAACTTCTTTGAGCAGTCATATATTTTCTAGCTAAATCCCAAAGGCTGCTGATCCAGTTCCTGATTATTAACGTCACACAAGAACCATCTCCTTCTCCTACTGGTTTGCTTCCATTAGATAGTGGTATTACCTGTACAGAAAGGATAGCAGATAAGTTCATCTCCCGTGCTTGAGACGAGAAGATATTTCCTTTTTTTTTTGTTGGGAGATGTGTCCTCAAAATTAAGGAGTCCCTCTGTATTTAAGATAAAATTGCATAGTTTCAGTCAATTATTAGTGTTATTTATACAGAGGGAAAGCATAAAGATCAATTTGTATCTCACTTTGGTGCAGTGAGGGTGTATCTAGATAAGTGAAATCCTTCAAGTTAACATATTTTATTTTAGCCATGAACCTTTCAGCTAGCTTTGTGGTGTGTATATCAGATCAGAGTTTCTCAGATTCATATAATACCTTAACTCATAATAGAAAAGTTTTTAATCTCATCCAGTTCCCTGCTGGGTGGCTTTGTGCTGCAGTCTCCATGGCATGCTAAAGGAGGACTCAAAAGGGTAAGGGAAAAGTCTTGTTATGAGATACAAATGTATAATTTCAGCTGTATGGGTAGGACCTCTGATAGGTGCAGTGTAAGTTCTTTCAGTATAGACATACAAATTTAGCTTCAGACCATCTATTGATATGTGTACGACATGTGTGTATTTGCCTGTACTAGTTCTAGTGACACTATGATTACTCCTATTTTGCAGTCCTTGCCCTGGAACACTTCCAAGCAGTTTTATTGTATTGAAATGGCTCTTACAGTTCATTGAGCATCCAGCATAACACTGTTGAATGTGATTGGTGCGTTTGCACGTATTTATTCAAAAAATCAGGCAGTTAAATTGCATAATTATGGGAAAACAAATCATAACAATAAAAGGCCATTTAAGTTAACAAGGTTTGTGATCAAAGAATAAATACAGGTTAGATAAATGAGACTCTAGATGTAACTAATCTACATAAATAAGTTTTGGTCTGATTAGAGGAAAGTATTATATTAAAATAATCTAAAGGTATTTTAAAAGCATTTTACTTTAGTATTTTTATCATTTTTAGTTTTATTTCATCACATTTTTGACATTTTCACTCAGTAAAAATAGCTGAGTTTAGTGATAAACTACTTTTATGTGGTTTTATGTTTTGATTAACAATGTTTACAGTGCAAAGTCTAAACTAATACAAGTAAACAAAAGTAACATCGTAAGTTTCCATTCTAGTTTGAATGCATCGTGTGTCAAAAACCTAAAACATTTTTTAATGTCTTAATTTTGATTTTTTTTTTAATGTGGCAATGTTTTTGATTGATTTTTAATTAAAGAAAAACATTAAAGGGAACATTTAAAGGACAATTTCTTGTTTACTGTCTTTATCAGCAGAGAGCAGCCTTTGTAGTGTTTGAAAGCTGGTGCATTAAAAATCAATTGCAAGTCTTCAAAGCTGTAAACTCTTGCTTGCTTTGTAGATATATACTGTTTTTAAAATCATTGGAAGCACACTTGACAATTGAATTAAAACAAAAGGTAAATAATGGTTTCATGAAAATTTGAAGGATTTTAATGTATTTTTAATAAGAGCTACAGGATTTTTTCTATAGAGGCAGACATCTGAATCACAATTTGTAGCTTTTAAATGCATAAGTTGTTCCTAAAGATAGCTGTATGTATTCTTTTATTAAGAGAATTTTGTTTTAAACTTCTGTTGGTGTTATTCTGCTGTTTTTAATGAATACCATGATTCAAATGCAGAACATGCCAGTTTCTTTACTGACATTTACTATATTTCTGTCTTGCTCTTTGCTGATTGCTAAGCAACCACTTATGATTGTTTAGCTACAACTCAGTTTAAAAAAAAAAAAAAGAAGGTGTGCTGAAATGGGCTAAACAAATGTTCATTAATTCTTAATGAAAATATTTAAATTCTATAAAATTTTAAAGGTGACAAAGAAAAGAACATTGTTTTAACAATGTATTTCATATTCAGCACTTGAGCTACTACCAGCAGAGTAAAAAATACTCTTTTTGCACAAATCTAGAAAAAAACAGGATCATGTCCTTAATCAGCGTATAACTAAATTCAAGGCCTATGGAAATATACATATATATGTATAATTAAATTAATATTATTTCTTTCAGGGCATGATCCTTAACCAGTTAACCAGTGTTAGTTTAAATTTAAGTCAGTGTAGAACCATCGAAATATATAGCTCACTTACAGGAGTGGGGTTGCTTATGTGCATAAGCATGTGCAAAATTCAGCGAAATCTGTTAGTCTATGTTACCTGAACTGCTCCCTGTTGCTTCTCCCCTTTGCCTTAAGAACACAGCAAAGCTGCAAAAGCTGCTCTTTTCACTTAGCCTTCAACTATTCTAGTATTCTAGTATTTTACAGAGATAGTCCTGATGTCTTGCTTTTTAGCATAGACTTGTGTAATTTGATATGCAGATTTGAAGATCATAAAAACAATCCTGCTTTGATGATCACGAGAAAGATTATCCAGCCACAGCTGTAAAGTACCAAGTGTTTTCTTTTCTGATCTCTTCATCGTTTCAATGGATCAGATGGCAATAAGAATATAGTGGAATTCAGAGTTTAGATTTCTAGGCTATAGGCCAGATGATATAACTGTCTGTATGAATGCATGAGTGGAGATACATAGAAAAAAGAGCAAAATGGAATCAAATTAACTACCTAACTGGATAAAAAGTTTAGAGAAAATTATGTCTTTTTTTTTTTTTTTTTCCTGAGGCAAGAGCATAGGTAAGGAAGGACCACATTTTCTGTTTGTGATGGAATCCTGCTATGAGACTTCAGGATTGAGAGTGATGATTAAAAGGAGGTGTAAGTCAGGAAACCTGTGAAAATAAACAGCACTTAACTGATTTAGTGGACTGCATTAGGTATGAAAAAGCACATGATAATTTGCATCTAGTAGCTCCAAGGCAAGAAATGTATCAGGCAGCTTTGTAGCCACTGGGTGAAAAACAGGTGAAAACAAGTTGCTTTATATTATTTCTTGCGATGTATAATCTTCATTTTGTCTAAATCTGCAAATGTATTTTGTCTGTTTAAACCATGTGTAGCTTCTTTTCAGGTCTAACAGGCTATAGTACTGCAAGAGGCAGAAGTAACTAGATTATATAGTTTTTTATTTATCCATTGGCCACCATATATGTGATCTCTCCCAACAAATCATTGCAACAATGTGGTGGTAAAAAAATAATAATTATTCAAGCCTGAAATAACCCATTTTAAATACTTTCCTGGGCTCATTTGTTTCAAACAGGCTTCCAGAAGTTTGAAGAAAAATTTAATTTAAGTTCATTTAAAATATATGTAGACCACATTTAGTCTTTACTTCATGCCCTGATTCCTGGCAAAGGAACCTTAGGAATGAGTATCTGGATTTCCAGATTTCAACCTATTTGTTAGTGTACTTTACACAAAAGAAGGTAAAGCAAGAGGAAGCTGTCTCTATTAAGCAAATGTAAGCTTCAGGAATTTTGGTTAGCATTGGAAAAGATATTTAGACAATGATAAATTACTTGCAGTCATAGCAGTCGTACTGATACCAGTGAATAAAGAAATAGGCATACATGTTGAATGGCCATGGGAAAACACTTGATTTAAGGGACAGGTTTTGCTCCAATTTAAGTTTTAGTTTTTCTATAGTGTTTTATAATAAAGACAATTACATAGTAATTTGGGTTAGAATGCATGCCCAGTTCCCCATCTCAAAACCCAATTTGTTACTACCTGTGGCTATTTCTATTAAAAAAGCAACATAATTACTATGAGTCTCAGCAGTCTAGGAGAAAATTTTTGCAATTACAATACTTCCCTTGGGCAGATGTGTGAAAATGGCAGATTAATTCCTGCCAGTCTATTCCTTGCACATTTGTAAGGTTACTGGTCACTTGGATTATCATTATATTGGTGCTGCTTATTATCCTGTGGTTAAGGTTAAAGCAGCAATGCTACTATATACATCTAGGAATAGAATGCTATGCCACTGCCTTGTAAAGTCTCTGTGCTGAAGTGTGATACACAGTGTCTTATGAGTAAAACACAAGTTCTATTTTCATGGAAAGTGGATGAGTTTGCTATTGATCTTAGCATATTTTAGAAGGGTATTCTGTATTTTATTACTTTATGTCTCAGAAGATTAAAACAAAAATGCCAACAAATCCAAGTTTAATAATTAGGAATTTATCAGGACATTAATAAAGTTGTGTGTGAACCCAAGACTATTGTAGGCCCTTAGTATTTTATAGCTTTTGTTTTATCACCAATATCACAATGGCATGAAACAGATGGCCCTTAAATGATGCAGATGAACAGCTTCCCATGGAAATAATTTCATTCTTCTTCTAATGGGTATTTCTACCTCAAATAAAGTTTTGAGGGCACATATGTAACAGAATTACATGCAGAGGCTGTGCTCCTAAGGATAACTCTCTGAAGCTAAGCACCTAACTCCATGTTGAATTCCAGTGAAGTTGGAAGTTGGTGTGGCTTCATGTGGGCTCTGATCCACCTGCAGGGAGCAGCATTAGCTTGTGTTGCACATGATCTGGTTTGATTATTCAGGAAAAGCAGTGTGAACAATCTTAACAAGTTATTTCTTTTCCCTTTTGCATGAGTTTTGTGGAGAAGAGGAGAGTGAGGGGAGACCTCATTGTAGACTTCAGTCTACAACTTCCTCATGAGAGAAAGAGGAGGGGCAGACACTGATCTCTTCTCTGTAATGAGCGGTGACAGGACCCAAGGCAGTGGCCTGAAGCTGTGTCAGGGGAGGTTTAGGTTGGATATTAGAAAAAGGTTCTTCACTCAGAGGGTGTTTGGGCACTGAAACATGCTCCCTAGAGAATTGGTCACAGCACTAAGTCTGACAGACTTCAAGAAGTGTTTGGACGATACTCTGAGCCAGATGGTGTGACTCTTGGTGATGGTCCTGTGCAGGGGTAAGAGTTGGACTCAATGATCCTTGTGGGTCCCTTCCAGCTCAGCATATTCTGTGCTTCTGTGCTTCTATGATTCTGAGTTTTTGTTTGCAATTTCTTGCACTGTACCTGTCATGTTTTCATTACTTTTCCCATTTTGAAAAAGGCTTTCACATACACACACTTCTGAATGGCAACTTGGGTATTTTTGTGACGTGGACATTGTTTAGAGAAGGTTGCATTAACTATTTTCTTTGAAGTATCATAAATAAAATTTGAAAAAAAAAATCCTCCAGTTGTTGTTCGATGCATTCCACTTTGAAAAAAGTGCTCACATGCTGGGTGAGCATCCTGCTAATTAGATAGAGAAAAAATCCATATTTTAATCCCTGTGTTCTAAATAACCCCTCAGTCAAATATTATCATTCGTCTTCTGTCACTCTATCCCTGGTGAAACCTGCAGCAGTGTCATACATGTTCACAAACTAGCACTGGTTTGGAACAGAAAGATGATTTTACCTAGTCCTGGAATCTTTGTAGAGACTATATCTGATGTAGATCTTCTTAATTTTACAGCAAAATCTGCTTTCAGAATCTTGATATGGCAAGCTGTAATGAGAAGGGCAATCCAGAACATTTTTTACCACTCTTTTAAGAATTTATAGGTCCAAGTTAGCCTTTAAATACCTATTAAATTAGAGGTTACCTGTGGAAATCTCTAGACAATTGGGTGTTGTGTCCTAGGTGAGGTGATCCTATCAAGAAGGGTTACTATTTTTTTGTTTTACTTGTTCTGAATCAACTTAATTTAGGAGTCCCATGGTAAGACATTGCAGTAGGTTTACATTGAAGTGACAGAGTTGTGGATGGATATACAAAGCCATATAGCAGAAAGACCTTATTTTTTTCTGTCCAAGTCTACTTGACCACTGCTACTATGCTCAAGCTGTAATGGTGTATTCAATCAAACTTTCCATTTTATGAGGCACCTCATCATAAGCACATGACTGTTATGGCTTTAAAATATATTTAGGGACAGAACTTCTTGCTAAATTTGTTCAAGCCTAAATTATTTATCTTATGTCACAAATAATAAATCAACTCATCACCATTTTACAGTTGAAAATCTCCTTGCATAGCCATATGAGTCTGTAAAGTTTGATGATGTACTAGTCTGTCATAAACTCAGCCACTATTTTTGCAGCATATTTAGTGGTGTGGGTTTTTTTCTAGTGCTTAGAGGAAATAATTCTGCAAAGGTATTTGTGTGAAAGTAGGACTTTGTATCTTGTCACAAAATGTTTATAGAGTACCTTGATGGATATTTTAAACAGAAAGTTGAAATAAAGAATTGCATGACCTAAATAAGAAATTAGACAGAAAATAATAATTTAAGTTTTAACACCTCTGATTTTCTTCCTAATTCCCAGGGAATTTAAAGGAATATTTCTTTTTTGGAGATGGATTTTAGAAAGAGAAAGGAGATAAGGTGGCAGTTTTAAAGGAAAGAAGATGATCTAGATTTACCCCTGTTCTTCTGATTGTCACCTAGGAAGAAAGCTTTAGTGTTCCTCTTTGTGTGTGTTTTCTGTGCAGTCAGTGTGACTTCAAAACCAAGTCCTGCTCTATCTTTTTTGCTGATTTCTTTCACTCTGTGGAGAAGAAACACAGAACTGGAATTTTGTGCCTCATAAAGTGTTTGCTGCCTAGCTAATCACTTTCCCCTGTCACTGCCATTATAAATCTGTTTAAATGCAACTTCCTTCAGCATACAACACATGTATCTGTGGGAATGTAGCATGCTATGTAAAGACTCACTTAGCCTGAAATTGAAGTAAGCAGACTGATCCCAGAGCTATTGAAACCAATTTGAAAACATCCATTGATTTCACTGGACCTTAGGTCATGGCTTGTGGGAGTTTTATTGTTGCCTTTAGTGACAGTATGGGTTGAACAGGGAAAGGTAAACATAGTGAATAGATGTTAACACAAAGTTAACAGATTTAAAATATCCAGTGTCTCTGTTTTCTCCTTAGTAAATATGATAAGTACAAAACAGTCTGACAGTGTTAAAAGGCCATAATTTGTTCTCCTTCTCCACCATCTAGTACTGCAGTGTTTATATGCTTTTATCTGTTCAAAAAACATTTGTGTTATGTTGCTCTTAGAAACAGAAAAATAGCAGCGGTAAGAATAAGACAAATTTTATGACACTTACTGGCTTCACTGGGAATTCCTGCTGAGTAAGAACTTTCAGATATGTCTCAAAATTAAAAATAAAATGCCAGGAGATCAAAATTGCACTGTAGAATCTGTGTGAAAGAAAAAAAGAGAAGGAAAGTCAGAAAAGATAAGGTTGTTTTCATGTAGAAAAGGGGTTCTAAACACAAGAAAAACATTCTAAACACAAGAAAAAGATTCTGAACATAAGAAAACATTCTTGAAATTATAACAATTACTTTGATCATCTCTTTAAATTTCAAGGTAGTGTTTTTTAAAATTTCACCTAAATTTTGAATTTTAATTTCTTGATTTGAATCTTAATTTCTAGACTTCCATATTTAACATGAAATATGAAATAAAAAGGAAAACCTAAACCAACCACACATACTCTCTCAGAGACACTCCCAAATGTATTGTTATTGTGAAATTACAGTATAATTATTCTTAGAATAAGTTGGATATTGTGACAAGTGCAGATTTCATTCTAGTTAGCTGATTGTAGTTGAGTCTGTTATGCAGTAAACATAGTATCTGTTAGGAATACTAAGGTAGACTCAACATGGTGGGAGTCATAGATAATAGGTGCATTAAAGCGTTTCAAATTCAATCATTAGGTTTCATTGCACCCATCTGCTACCAGAAAATATAATGGGCAGCTTGAATCATTGACCTTTAACTGTCATTTTGAACTATGTTTTTTAAATCCATATTTTCAAGTTAGACCTAGGGAGTTAATTTGATAAAAGAATATCCAGTATATTTTAATGCAATTACTTTTTTTTTTCTTCTTTTAAAAAATATAATCAAGTTTAACGGTCTGTTGTATATTCTGCTAATCCAGTCAAAGTATTTATTTAATATTGAATGTGGTTAAAAGCAACTAATGTTCAACTTCATTAAGGCTTCTATTAAATAGAAGGCTTGCTGAACTTCTACTATTTTTTTTATGCGTGAAATACCACCTCTTATGAATTATTTCCAGGTGTTTCTGTTGCACTAATATTATACTTACATGTTTCAATTTCCCCAAGATTATACAGCACAGCGCAAGGCCTAAATACACATTGAAATTGTAGAGTGCTTTATATTTTGTCCCTAAAATGTGATTTATCTCTTTCCTTTTATTTTCTGGAGGAGGTATTATCTTATGCAGGTAGGGTGAATTGCCTACATCTCTTAGAAGCTCTATATGTGTGGTACACAAGTAGATTGTCTTATAAAATAGCAATGTTACCTAGAAAAAGCAGAAAACAATATGATAAATTAGGATGATTTAATGCTCTCTCAGCAATAGCAAACAATTATACTATTCTGTCATCTGAAGTTTTTGTAATGGAAAAAAGTGATTACATGTATTTCTTTACCCAACAGGATACAATTCCTGAAATATTTTTGTAATGTAGAGACAGATGTATGTAACCTAACCTTATAATCCCATTTTACAGCTTTCCCAAATACTGGGGAGCTCGATAAATGGGAAGCCGATTATATTGGCACTGTAACTCTATTAATAGGATTCGGATTTGCCTTATTGACAAGCCAGTACTGTTAATATGATCCAGTATATTAAATTGACAGGAAAACTGGAGCGATAGAATGCATCTACAGCCTAATTGACAGGGAAGCTCTTTCAAAAGATTCTTAATGTGGTTTTTATTGACAGAGTAGCTTCAGTAAGTGCGTGTCATTGGTGAGCAGTGTAAATATATTGGATACCATTGTACTTGCAGATTCAGGTGAAGTAGTCACTGTTCTATTTTCCCATACTTCCATCTTTACTTTGGTATAAGTTGAATGAAGCTCTCTTTACAAACACCTCTTAAGGCACCAGTCTAACTGCATTGCTCATAGGCATTTGAAAAGTTGTGAATTCTTTTCAACGTGTTCATCATTTTTAAATGAATAGCAGCAGTGCAGAGCAATGCAATAATGTGTCATGAATTTCATTATGTTTATTTATTGATCCTGTGATAGCGCTATTGTACTTCTAGCTTGAGCTCTTTATGTGGTGTGATGTTTGGCACCGCTTCGTACATTCTTATTTTGCATCTTCTCCAAAAAGTAGTTCAACTTAAAAGCTCATATTACAATTCCTTTTTCTTAGTCCCATTTGAAAACTTTCCCCGTTCTCTTCTGAGACCATGCTAATTTCATTAGATTTCATGTTTCCCCAGTGAAAAATAAAATGAGGCTTGGAAACCTGAAATCATTGAGGAACAAAGAGCAAATAGAGTTTTGTCCAGAAAATCTTCTTGATTCCCTTTTCAGTAGAAGGAAGTTTTGTGTTCAGCTTCCACACTTTTTCCTAATCCCATCTTTCTTAGAGAGAGAAGTCTGACAAACACATATCCTGTGTCTGCTCTGGTTGTGGAGCTGAAGGCTTCTGTTGAGCTGACTTTCCTGACAACAAAGAGGCAAATTTGTTCCTGACGTGCTTCAATCTTTTATTTCATATCAAAAAATCTGATCAGGGTCTGGTATCACCTCATCTTTTGAGTGTCTTTCAAGTTTGCTTTTTTTACCAAGATCACTTAAAAATATGTCTCTCTGTGGTGACCTTTTTAGCTTCTTCAGTCTTCACACAGTGCAATCATCAATCAGATGAGAAGAAGCTTGATTGGGCCTTGAGATTTCTAATCCTTGGACTGTGTTAAATGCCCACAGTCCAGGCTTCTGTCTTCTTTTGTGTTTAGTATATTGCAGAATAAACTCTTGTAAAAATTTAACAAATAATTGTTTTCATTAAGCCAGTAGTACAAAAAACTGAATATCTGCAATGCCTTAGTGTGACAGCTTAAAGAATAAATCACAATAATTTCTTTTGGTAAAAAATATATTACTTGTTAAGAGAAAATGTGCGTGGATTAGGCATTTATATTGGGAGAATCTGCATTCCTTTGCTTACAAGAAAGAATAGGAGTGTCTGTCCACAGAGCTTCACTTTTCAGAAGTCACTGTGCAATTGACCAAAGAGCTCGAGATGTCTTTCTCTGACAGTTTTGCTTTTCTCATTTAAGAGAAAGAGAAAACACAAGTCACCAACTAACAGCCTTCAATAAAGAGTACAGCAGCCTGGTGAATGATATTGCGTTGTGCATTTTACTGTTTTTATTGCTCTGTGTTTTCAATGTGCTTTTGAAGAATGCCGCATATGTCAGAAATTCACATAAACACACTGTAGGCCTTTTAACACCAAAATACACATTTTGCATCATGTACGAAACTTCCCAAATATATACATCTCATATAAATTATATCTCAAAAGCATTTTCAAAAGAAAGGGAGTAGAGAGCACATAGTAGGACAATATTAGCTAAAAAACCTAAAATTTTGTCCTTGAAAAAAGTAACTAATGAAAGGTTTATGCCTAGGTTTTTTGTTTCATTGTTTGTTTATTTTGTTAACGAGCTAATGAATTTTCTTAATGAAGTCAGGCTTGTTGAACCAAAACCTACTACTTCAGGCTAAGTATACACACCAACTGGCAGTCTTATACTGAGGAGCCTTTGTGAAAAATTGCACTATGTTGAACCCACACTGTTCCTAACAAAATGATGACAATTGTGTGCTCATTTAAAACTCGATTTTGCAGAATACAGTTCTTTTGTCTCCAGAAGACATTGCCATTATATAAGTTCTTTGTTTCTTGGGGGGAGGGCAGGATGAATACTTGGAATTGAGCTTTTCAAGAAAAGACACAGAAGATGTTTGAGTTAGATATTAAGTGGCAGTCTGATAAGAGGGAGAAATGTTTCATTTCATTTTTACATTTAATGTTTAATTAAAAAGAAGTTAGAGTCAGCAAAGACTTTTTGTTTTACTATAGTTCCAGGTATGAACACCTACAAAAAATGGAGTTGTATTGAATAATTTCTGAAAATATGATACTTCTTGTAATTCTAAGGAAAAAATATTAATATTCCAGTAGTCTAATATTCATAAATCTAATTAATATCTAAGTAGGGTTTTTTTTATATTTTAGAATACATATTTCTCTAATATGACAATTATTTCTGGACATAATTTGTCAAGAATACTTAAATATTGCATTTCTCTCTCTGCTCCTTTCTTTCTCTCACTTTCTCTGTCTTTTTCTCTGTGGTCTTTTTTTTAAGATTTTAAGATTTTTTTTATTTTATAGAGAGACCTGTTGAATTGAACACAATTGCTCTTCTTTTTCTATAATTATATTCAAACGGTACTGAATACACTGAAGATTGCAAGAAATTTTCAGAATTGTGATGCAACAAAACTTTTATTGAAAAGGGAAAAAAAAGGCAGAAAAATAGCTAGGAACCTCTAATTTTTAATAGACAATACTTTTTTTTTTTCAGGAATTCTTGAAAGCAGAAGCCTTGTGAAGTCCTCTACTGTTGTCTTACTGAGTAATAGTAGGATTCGTGAAATCTGATTGATTAATATGGCACAGCAATTTTAATCTTGACTTTTTCTGAAAAAAAAATACTGTGTGCAGAACCACAGTAGAACTCCTTTTTATTTCTAAAAATATCATTGTATTTCAAGAGCATTAAATACATATACTTTGTGAAAATGAACTTATGAAAAGATAAAAAAAAGAAAAAAGATAAATGTAACCCATTGCCGAAAAAATTTCCCATAATTCAAGGTATAATGCTTGACCCCAGTTGGTTCAAACTGTTTCCAGTGATGAGGTTTTTTTGTTTGTTTGTTTGTTTGTTTTCTTATGAGTTTATTTAAGGTTAATGGATCCTATGAAGAATTTGTTTCTCATACTCTGTTCTTGGCCATAATTTTTCATTTTCCTTTCTCTAAATGAAACTTTTGGAAACCATAGCTATTCCAGAATTAATTAGTAGAAACTTAACTGTTTATTTTTAAACTTCTGAATGTTTTTGGCTCTATAAAATTCAGTATTCCAAATTCACCAATTTTATTTTATTTTATCTAGGTCCCTGTGTGGGATCTAGATGATATGCAAGCTCTGACATGAGCAATAGAATGAATGGTTTTGTAGACAGTTAACGATAGCATTTGAAGGATATTTTTCATGTTGTTCATACAAATGTTGTCTGGTTAACAATTTTTAAAGTCACATTATTAGACTCTAGCAATTATGTTGTCACATTTGAAACTCCATTCCGGTAATTCCAACCAATTCATGTTGCCCAGAGAGGTTGTGGATGCCCCATATCTGGAGGTTTCCAAGGCCAAGTTGGATTGGTCTCCAAGTAACCTGAGCTAGTGGAAAGTATCCCAGACCATGACAGAAGGAGTAGAACTAAATATTATTTAAAGTGCCTTTCAATACAACCCATTTTATGATTCTATGAAAAGTATATTTTGCACAGGTCTAATTTGCCTTGTTCTTTTGTTTTCCTTCTCAACTCATTGATGAAAAAGGTAACAAAATCAAACTGTAAGATATTTTCTGAAAGGCAATAACCCTCTTTTCTTTAAAATTTTGGCAGGTTTTGAAAGATTCATGTGCATTCTGACCTCTTTTAAAATTATTTTTTTAAAGAGCTTCATCCTTCTGAGAAAACTGTATTAAATGTGTGTACAGAAATCCTCAGACATTTTTCTGCAACATCACACTAACAACAGTGTTCTTAAAATTTCATATTTTAGGACTCTAAAGTTACATATTAGAACAGATAGATGGAATAAAACATTTTTAAAGATCTGTTTTAGCAACTGTCAAAAAAGGCTGTCTGTTGAATGGTTTAACAGCGTACTCTCAGTGGAAATGAGCTGGTTCCAATAATCTGTGAAAATGAGCCATAAAAACAGGGCCACTCCTCTAGGGTAGCTTTGGACAGTTAGGTTGACAGCACAGATGTTAATTTTCTGGCTGGGGCAGTGGACATTTCTTCTTTTGTTTTAATTTTAGAGAACATTTGTCGTAGTATGATTGCCTACTACTGGAGAACTTGTGTTTTAGTAGCTGGTGATCTAATTAATACTGCAGTCCTCAATCTTGAAGATATCACAGAGATAGAGAGTATTTCTTTACTCTTTACTCTTTAGCTCCAGTGGCTTTCAGAGATGGAGATTTTTTGGGAGGAGGAGGGGAAAGGAGAGGGTGGACTTTTTTTTATTTTATTGTTCAGGAGGTTAATGGTGCTGTTATTTGAATAATTTTTGTTAATTTATCAAGAGGTTGTAATTCCATACAATTCACAGCTGATATGATGGATCTTGGCTAATACACTGAACATCTTGCTGGTCATCTAGATTGCCCTATGATTATTGGTGAAAATGATTTCCAGGAGCAGTATGTACCAAAGCTAGATGACCAAAATGTGATGAATTATCTTGTATGACTATACTGCACATTGAGGAGTCTTGGCTGATTAGCTTACCTTAGCTGACTAGCTTTTGGATGATTTTGTGCAGGTGAACTGAAACCTACCTTAGAGCTGGAGGTACAGAGGGTTGGACATTCTGTTATCCTAGAATGGGCTGTATATCCAGAAGAACAAGAAGTTTTTTACTGTCAATAGATTTTTAAAGTAGAACTCACTTCTTAGAGTTACAGGTCTGCAATGTAAAGAGCTATGATTAATGCATGAGCTGAAATGTGTAATATCGCTTCCACAGATTAAAGTGCAAAAACGTTAAGTATATGACCTCTCACTTCAACTGGGATTACAAAAAAAAAGAAAAAAAGAAAGATTTAAGGGAGCTAGACATTCAAATCTCTCTCTAGTCCATTGTGAAGCAGATGCTTACGTTTGTAATATTCCCTCAAACTGCCTAGCCTTACATGTTTGCTTATTTTCATGATTTTTGATAGATGTTAACATACACAAACCAATTTTTCCTTTGTTACCTGTGTCTCAGAGCACTCTGTTACAGTTCAGTACAAGCTTCATATTTTCTTAATTCATAGGAGAAGGATTAATGTTTTTAGAGCAGAAAGAAAAGTATTGAGCTCTGAGTTCTGTGCCTCTATATGGTTATCAAGTGTTCACATTTGTTCTTTTGCAATAATGAACTTGCTCTAACATGGTGCCCAACTCACTGTATTGTTGCAAAATGCAACATGAAGAAAATTGGTCAATTATTATCTAGTTAAAGATTATAAATGATTACCATAAATACATAATTTCTCAGAAAGACCTCCATTTCTAGGACAACAGCTAAGATGTGGTCATAACTTCTATTTTAAAATCTGTGTATTGGCTAGTCCAGGATTTGTGAAATGCTTCTTTGCTATGAAAAAAGCAGAGACAAAAAGCATAACCAGTTCTAAGTATGGTCCAGGTTATAACTAATCTCCTAGCACCATCAGAAAGGATGAGCTATAATTATTTCCAGGGCAAAATTGTGACTTTTCTAATGGGAGAGAGCTGATGAAAAGGCAGTTTATAGCAGATATTTTGACTGCCAATATCACAAAAAAAGGAAATGTTGATTCTAGCAGCAGCTGTGTTTAGGAGGAGACAGATGTCTTATGTAAGTAAAAGCATAAGGTCATTTTTCCTAGATATCTGTATTTGAGATATTAGATGCAGAAAATAGACATGAGTTCTGTAGCTGTAAAGGTTTTTTTAGGTTGATAAGTATTGGCTCTGTGAGTGTCATAATGATTATTTGTGCATATACATGAGGCAGGTTTGCTGCACAGGAGAGACATACTAGCTTAAAATTTGTGAGAAGAAAAGAATAAACGGCAGAATTAAAGATGTTTTCAAAATTTGATGTGCTGCACTTGAGAGATTATGCATAAGAATGCTGAAATATTTATTTTTACACCTTCTCTTTTTTTTTTTTCTGTTTTCAATGTTTATTTTTCTAACTTGATGCATAGTAAATGTAAAGACAAACTTTTATTCTAATTGTGTATATTAAAGCCAGGATCTTCTCATCAGGATGTGAACATAACGTGTGTTTTAATTTTTGAACAAAAAAATTTAAAAACAAGAAGAAAGTATGGTGTACATTGACAGATATGCTATATGGAAGATAGTTCTGTATAAGCACATCTGTTTCACAAGTCCCTTGAGAGTGAAAGGTGTCTGCCTATGTTCTGTTGCAAATAACATAACTTAATTTTTGGGTGAAACTTCATGCCTCTTTTCCAAGCTCCAATATTCCGATCACACAAGAAGTAGCAAATATTTCTGATTACCTCCTACTGATAAAACCAAAACAAAGGTAAAACAATGGGGCAGAGGGGTGGTAGTCGCAGGGAAAACCAAATATCTATGAAACCAGTCGCCTGTATAAACACTTGTGTGACATTAAACCTTACCTTGGTCCTTCTGCTCCATTAATTGAGTGCTGCCCATGTTACTGATACTGATATACTGGATGCTGTTGCGAAACTCAGATCTTCTGCGGAGCATAGCGGGGTGATATGAAATGATGCAGAAAACAGTAGAAGCTCTGTTGCTAGGTCAGCTGCAAGAAGTGACGTGTGTGAATGTACAGTATACGGAGTTTTCTGAATGATGCAGTCTCTCTTTCTCCCAAAGAACTTTAGCTAATGATACAAGGGGAATTCAGTTCACTTTGGCAGGACTCCATGTTGGTCTGGATGCTTTTAATACTTCTGCTTCTACAGTTACTTGGCTCATGCTGCTAAAAATATACTCATGACAGAATTAATGAAAGTATATTCTTTTAAAAACTACTTGTCAACAATGATCATTTAATGTTCTTGTTTGCATGTGTGACTCTCATTATTCTGACATAGCTATTAATACTGATGAAAATTAAGGAGAGAAAATCCAAATATTTTCATTCTTTCATTTTTCCAGTAGCATCCAAGAAATGCCACAGCTATTCAGCCATAAACTTTCTCGATTTTTTGTTTATTTTTTCAATTCAAGAGTAAGATAGCAGTACATGAAATTTCATTACAGCAGTAAGAGCTTCAGAATCCCAGCAGATGATGTAATTATGATTAAAAATTAGTATTATTGAATAATTCACTTTTGTAATATGCAAAAGTAATTTTTTCTCTCATTTTCAATAACCATCAGTCTTAATATCTAACTAATGAAAAAACATAAACAGTGTCATCTGTCAGGGTACTAACAGAGAATGCCACTTATTGGAGCCTCATTGTTTACTTTAGCAGGTAATTTGTGGACCGGAATCATTTAATTGTTCTGATCACATAATTACATGCCAACATTTTCCAATTTAATTAAAATGTACAAATCTGAAGATTAAGGGAATTTTTTGAATTATTAATCATTTCTCCTCTAGGAAATCTTGTTGCTCTGCAGGAGATTTGTCCAGTGTACAACTATACGTATTTTTTTCCTTCTCTTTCACAGACAGACAATTTTCCCGCAGAGCCCAATTACATGGGCAGCAGGCAGCAGTTTGTTCAAAGGTAAGGCCTATTAAATAACTTTCTCAGCTTCCCCATTTGCATTCTTGTCAAAATTGCTTTGCCAGAGAGTACAATTCAACTTAGAACAAGTAAATACAACTCTCTCTCTCTCTCTCTTTTTTTTTTTTTTCCCCAATATGTATTTCAGTAGCTCCACGTTCAAGGATCCAGAAAGAGCCAGCTTGAGGGACAGCGGGCATGGGGACAGTGATCAGGCTGACAGTGACCAAGACACTAACAAAGGCTCCTGCTGTGACATGTCTGTTAGGGAGGCGCTCAAGATGAAAACTACTTCAACTAAAAGCCAACCACTTGAACAAGGTGAGTGAAGCCTCCAATGCTTACAAAACCATAAAGTTTAAACCATCATTATAAACCTATTAGTATTGCAGTTGCAGGTTATCAGCGTGGAATAGCCCACTGATAATACTATCAGAGAAAACAGTAAATCTTGTCACTAGCCCAGAGCAAAGAACACTTAGTATCTTTCAGAATGAACATGAAACGAAACCACAAGTGTCCAAAGTAGATTAAAAAAAAAAATAATACTTTCTAAAAATTATTAGAATATACTTTATCTCCGCTGGCATTGCCTGTGATATATTATCTACAGTTCTTCTGCCAAAGCGTGATTTGGAAATTCAAACTAGACATGACTGCAGCAGATAAAAGAATGCCAGTCATTTACATTCCACATGCAGTTTGGAGAAGAAGAAAAGAAGTTGGGGATATCAAACAAGAGTAAAAATTAATCAGAAAATGTTTTCATTTCATGGATGCATTTTCCTATTTGTAGTGTTGATTTCACAATTAATAATAGTGTGAGAAGTGTCAAATAAAAATATAATCTGATTTTCAGTATACTTTTATTCACTTTCTGTGAAGGTACCAAAAACAAGTGTCTGTGAAACAGCTAAAATTACTTATATCAGGACCATGACTTACATCTGGACATTCTGCTGGCATTCATTCTGACAATCAAGCATGTTTATTTCCTCAAACTGTGTCCAATTCATTTTTTTTCCAGATGTGTTTTATCTAATTAGAATGCCTTTTATTTCAAAAGAAACACTTCTTTTTTTAAAGCATCAGACAGGCTGAGCACTCCAGCATTGCATGCATTTACATTTTGCTTCTAGGCTGTAAGCAGTAAAGACTGTAAAGACATTGTGCAGTAAAGCAGTAAAGACACTGGACTATTTTTAAATGTTTTGTATATTTGCCATTATTTTACTTTGTTGTGGGGAAGGTGATTCAGTGTTAGAGACAGTTAAGAGATTATTAAATCAGTCAACCTTAATAAGAAGTTATATTTATAATAAGAAGAAATATATGATAAGCTTTTTATTAGTTGTTGATTAATTGGATCTGGGTTTTTTGCCTCTTGCTGAGACAAATCTGTAGCACAGTCGCCAGAAAATACATATTCAACTTAATTTTTCTGATTACGTTGAGATTGCAGTATGATTTTTGCTGTGTAGAATGTTTAGAATGCTGCAGTATAATTTATTCTGTATGTATTTGAAGGTTGACCTCATATGTGACCTTATTTTCCAAGTAATAAATGCCGGAAAGATTATTTTTTCCTGACCTTTTGCCACGGCAACTCTTTGCTTATAATTGGACATTGATCTGTATATAGATGCAGTAAAGAATTTTTTTTTTTAAGAAGCTATTTGAGTGTGTGTCTTACTCTCCCAGTTTTGTGTGAAGCAAAGACGAAACCTCTGGATTTCTATCTATCAAGCATAGCCATGAAAGAACTCTAAAATCTTTAAAGTTTCACTAGGAAACTATTTACTACTCAAATTAAAAATGTGTGGTTTTTCAGAAAAGGACTGTATGACCAGTGTTCAAAATACAGCAGTTTGTCCAGCAGCAATAAACCCAAATCTGGTAAAAATATATGCAATCTAGTGAGCATATTAAGCCAACCAGTTCTGTTGCTTATTTTCATTTTAATGCAAAGAGTTGGCCTATAATCCAGATTTGCCTTCAACATTATATCTAGATGAGGAGCCCTATTCATCAAGAAACAACATATTCTGGTGTCTCATACGAATCCACACGCTCTTATTAAACATATATTAAACTGTGGATATTATGTACTGTCAGCCACTGAGCTGCAGCAGCAGATGTTTATGTGAATTTTTTTTACTGAGAAAAAAAAAAAATGGGGATAGAGAGATAAACTACATTTTTTATTTTTTGTTTTCTCTTTTTTTTTTTTTTTGTTCTCCCTAAATATAATTACAAATAGTAACAATATCAATTTATTTACTTGAATGAACTCTTCTGTCTCAAGTGAGCTATAATAAAATCTTAGACATATTATGAAAACTGAACCTGCATCAAGTACCCTATGGGATTTCAGGTCATTGCAGTAACAAATATGGAGCTATGTGGTGCTCACGATTACTTGTCATGTTTAGGATGATTAGGGTTCTTAGCCCAGTGTAACTTTTCTCTTTTGAAAGAGGATAAACAAAATTGCTTCTCTAGTCATAAGCCAAGTTGAAGGAGGGTAAGAAAAATGATATGTGTGATTAAGATCAAAAAATAACTTAATTTTTCTTTAGCAAAAAATTCTTTTCTGGGAAAAGGTAATTGGAAGTTTGCTAGAAAAAATTGTTTTCAGCAACACCTGAAGGAAAATCAGAAATCTGTCATCATTTGGGGTTGTGTGCAGGGTAGGAATTCACTATTTTGTAGCCAAGTTACAGACTTGATTGTTGTTGTTTAAAGATATTTAAAATACTTTAGCTTCTGGAATTAGAACAATGATAATTATGAAATCTTCAGACGTTTTTGAAAAATTATCTGGATTAACTGTGAATTCAGGATCTTAATTTAACAATCCCAATTCAAAAATTAGTTTAAGTTTGACATACTCTTCATGTAATTCCAAACACTATTGTCACAGGTCCAATTTTACCCATGGCAGTAATAAAAATGCTAGTTGTACCAGTATTTTAACTACAGTTTTGAGCAACTCTAGCCTAGATAGCTTGAAAATTAAAAGGTCATATTGAGATAAAAAAATGTGTTGCTAGCACTACAGTAATTGTGCTTCTCTCAGTAGCAGAGAAGTAGGAATTTTTAAAAAATAATTTTTGTACACAAGACATCTTCTGATTTCAGCATGGAATGGTAAGCAATCAAGCTTAGTTTACAATTTTCATTAAATTTATGAAAACAGTGAATTATAGAACCTTAGATATGATTTCAAGGAGACTATATCCAGATAGCAAGTTTTGTCTTCTAGTGACTTTAAATGTTTACACAAATGAGAAAGATATTGCAAAATAGATATAATTAATTTCTTAATTAATGAAATGATTATGGAATGGCCTTAATGGAAGGAAAGCAGAAGTAAACACCAGACTATGAAGTAAGTTTTGTGCTAAAATAATCATGTCCCATTTTGGTTATCTCAACCTTATATTCTCTTGCTGTGATTTCCAAGCCACTTTCTGCATAAAAATATCTAGCTGTCTCTTAAGCTTACTTATGTTATCTGAATCAACTGTCTTACTAAGCAGCTTGTTCCATATGCCTGCTACTCTTTTGATAGAATGGTTTTAGATAGATTTGTTTTGTTTACCTCTCTCTTTTTTCCACTTCTGTTGCTGATACTTTAAACCCTATCACTAGTTTGGACAGTTTGAGATCACCCTACTTAGAAGTCTTACAAGAATTATAGTTTTGAATACATCTATGAAGTTAGGTGTTTATTTCGCCTGAAGTAGTAGCATGTGTTATCCACTTTTTTAAATTTAAATAATAGAATAATTGTTTTGTTTGTTATGGTTTAAGAATAACAGCAATATTCTGTATTTCTTTAAGAAGTATCCAAAGCTGAAAATTATACCATAAACCATAAACTATAGTATCTATAAAGGGAGCATTAAAACAGCAAGATGTACATTTTATGCTTTTCTTAGTGAATCCTGCATATGTTTACTTATAATCAGTAAAAATTACATAGTTATGGACTTTTCTGTAATTACTCATAAACTATTGCCTTTGTTAGATTTTCCCAGGAATTTTTAATTTCTTTTTCCTTTGTTCTTTTTTTTTTTGTTCTTTTCCTGTCCGTGTTTTCTTGTTTTAGCATAAATCTACACTTTCATGTCTTTATCAAAAAAACTTCAAGGGATTAAGTATCTCCGAATTCAGTGTCTTTGTTGAGTTTTTCTCTATCACTGTGCATTGCATCTTTCTTTCAACACATTTTCTTGCTGTTCCCACCTGCATGCCATAGAAGAGCCATTTCTGCATATACTGTTGCCTCATTAACAGTAGCATGGATAAAATAGAATAAACAAAATATAATTGAAGAAAAAAAACCAAAACAACAAAACAACAAAAAGGCACCTCCTTGGAGGAAGGAAAAAGGAAACTCTTCATCATAGTTGTGAGAGTCTGCTCCAGGACTAATACTGCCCACCAGTCTTTTCTGTAGAAAAGCACTGTTTTAATATGGGATATAGATTAATAGTATAAAAGAACTTTAATGTATCTTCATAAAAAAAAGATAGTAAATATAACTTAAAATAAATTAGTTCTTTCTTCATCATCACAACAAAAGTGCATTTGCATCACAACTGATGCAATCTTGCATGCAAATCCTAGGAGTAAATATTACAGTGTTACAGAATCTCTACAAATACTGTGAACTTTTGTGGTTGCCCTCTGAACACATTCACATAAAAAGTCAGTAGTGACTTGAACATTTATAGTCTCCATTTGTAAAGAAGAATGATCCTAGAAATTGAGTATCCTCCATTAGCCACCTGCAGCAGAGTAGAAATTTTCAAAAATTTTTAGCAAGATTTTCTCTGAACTATCAATTGATTTTCTTGCCATAATCTTGCTTGAGTCTGTAAGATAATTAAAACCCATTCTGTTTAACAGAGAATCAGTCTAGACTGATAAGTGCACAAAGTTCATCAAGCAAATTTCTGCTGTCTGACATCATCATCAGTGCTTTCCATGCCATTGGTGATGATGGGTTCTTTTATGAATACATCAGCTTAATGAGATAATGGAAAAAGAAAGTTGTGGAGAAATATTTCTTTTCAAAGTTTTCTGAACTGATGGTGGCCTTTACTGAGAAACTGGTGGAAGCTGGGAGTCCCCAAGAGCTGACACTACCTGTGAAATGGTTTATTCAACACTCCGTCCTCACAGTGGTTTTTTCCCCTGGACAAAACACCTCCTATCACATTCTCTGTGTGCCCAGAATGTGAATGGCTGTCAGATTGCACCTCTTCTTCTGATGCCACCTAAGAGTGTTTATGTCCAGCATTATTACCCCTTCCCACTCACTTACCCCTAGCATTGGTCAGGTAAGATGCTAACTTGCTGTTGACTTGCACACAGTACACATTCTTTACTTTTGTCTGATTAATTGTTTGCCAGGAATGCTACAAGAAGAACTTAATTGTATTGAGAGTTTCTTTCCTTTTCTTAGTATGTCTTTACCTGTTTCTAGAACTCTAAATTTTCAAAATTAGTAGGTGAAGCCCCCACAAAATGAGAGTTTGGGTTTTCTGCTTTTGTTTGTTCTTTTCTATAAAATTTTCCCTCCTTTTTTTTTTGGTTTTGTTTCTGTGCTTTATACAAGCACATGTATGATCCTAGATGAAAACTAGCATAGGTCAAAGACTATCTTACCTATTCTGTAATTCTTTCTGACCGACCAAATTTGTTATCAACAAGCTGAAGATATCTGATTTTGGCCTTATTCAAATAATGGGATTTTTAATTTAAGATTAAAAATTTATGTAGAATTTCAGACTTTTATGAAGAATAAGACCATATTTTTCACTTGATGTCCACTCTAGTCCATATAAAAAGTTTAATATGACGTTTAAGCCACTGACAGTGCTTTGCTGCTTTTCTGCTGTGAGTAACTTGTTCAGTGAAACTACTTCTAAATGTAAGAGAATTAGCAGAATTATTTTTGGTCTCATCCTTTTTATGAAGTCCTTGTGAGTGGTGATACTGAAACTTCTATTGGTATTAAACTTTTAAATTGGTATATTTCACTTTTAGTCAGAGCAGTACTCATAAAAGTTTCAGATGTTCTAAGAGCCTTGATCTCAAACACTCCTTTAAAGATGATCTAGGTAACACTTTTGCAAGACTTCCTTATCTGGGCTGAGCTAGGCTATGCAAATGTTCTGTAATGCCCTTTCCTGAGAGATCAGAATAATATTATCCCTTTTAACCTAAGTTAATGAACTAGAGAGAGGAATACAAGTCAGTTGCTTTTGCTGTGCAGATGATTGTCATAACCTTTCTCATGTTAATACCCAGTAATCTATGACATATCTTTTGCTGTATAATGTATTGAGAAAATTATATGATGGATTTAGGCAAAATAAAAACTCTTATGTCTGCCAACTTTTATTTACTCAGAGTATTAAGGATTCTCTTTTCTCTCTACTGCAGTTATGTTGAATATCTTTCAGGTTTTAAGTTCTATTTTTAGACCAGCTCCCAGTCTAGCAGTCAATTTAAGTTCATCCTTTAGATCTCAGGTTTTTTTTAATACCAGGTCTAGATTTGTGAGCAATGCTGTGTGACTGCTTTGAGGTAGAGTCCAGTTTGTCGCTTCCTTGTTAGAATGCTTGCAATCACAGCTTCACTCTGTAGTGTTCTCATAAGCATACGAGCACTTTGGTTTTCAAGCAAGGCTATCCAGATGAGGAAGGAGAAGTTTGAGGAAGCAGATGTTTGTCCTAAAAGAAGTCAGAAAAGGAAGTGAAGTGGCAGCATAATGGAGAAGGGATAGATTATCCTAATGCTTCGCTACTTACCTGCCTTCGTTGATACAAATCAGAAAAGTGGTGCAAGTATTCTGGCTGCTCAAGTGACAGGGATTACAGTTTGCATCAGATTACTTTAGCCTAATATTGCTGCATATTATTGCCCATTTTCCTGGATTTCAACTGGAGTTGTGTTCTACCAAACCCGGTTTTTAATCAGATGTGCATTTCAGCATCTGGCAGATTATTGCCATCATGTATCTGGTTGCAGTGAAATTTTGTCAATAGCATATTTCACACATAATTAATGTATTTATCCATAAATCAGGGGTGACATTTCTATAACTGACTTTCAAAACGTGCAGAAAGAGCTTTCTGCATCTCTACACACACACAACACTTCACTCTGTCTCAAAGAAGGGACTGCAACCATTCAGCACAACTTCATCTATGTATCATTTTGTGTGTTATGCTACATTTTTCAGGTAATTTCATTTCTCCCCTACATTATTTCTTCTTATTCTATAATTACAAACTAATTAAGTGGTTGAAAATTATATATATTTTTGACCTGTATTTTGTTTTCATTGGAAGTTTCACCGTCGAATAACTTAGATACATCATTAGTAACCTCCTAAAATTTGAGACTGCACCAGTGAAAGTATTCATAAATTTCAGAAGAGTTTTCTTTGATGACCTTATTTGCAAATTAATGCATACCATGCACTTCAAGATCATAAGTCTATTACCATAAGTCTCGTATTTGAGATTCTAATATTTGGGTGCTGTAGCTGTTGGTGCTCATCTCTCTGTGCTTTACTTCAGAGGCAAGAAAGCAGAATATCCCTCCCCTGTCACTAGTGGAAATCTCATTACATCCTTTCTGTACTCACTGTTTTGACACTGTCTTTCCTGGGGCTGAGAATGGTTATTGTACTGCCGTTTGTTCTTGGAAGGCTTAGAATCCATAAGTTATCTTTTCACTTTATTCCCACTAGAAGTGCAAGAGAAGGATTTGCAGTTCTCAGTAAGATGAGGTCCTTCTATGTCAAAATCATTATCTTCAGCTAACATTTCTTCTTTTCAGATTCTTTTTATAAATTGGATGAAAAGTGGGGGCATAGAAAGATCAACAACTTTTGAAACAAGGAAATCAGAAAATAGAGAGTTTTCATTGTTTCAGGCTTTATGTATTTCCCTAGGTGGTAAATGGATGTTCTCTACTTGTGCTTACTTTTGTAATATTCTAGGGCATATATACATATATTGGATGGTTACTTAATATCAAGGAAACTGGTTTAGGGAGACTAGAAATACTATTCCTGCCTCTTATTTTGTGTCTGAAAATGTCCTTGTATGATGTACCTGCAGTTTTCTTTTAATTAGGTTTACACAGAATTAGAATTTAAAAAAACATATATATGAGAGTACATAGGGTAGACAATTAAAATAAATACATCTTCTTTCTTATTTTAAATCATCATTGTATGATTGTATCTCCTCTTATTGTGTCTGCAAAAAATACAGATAAGATAAACAACAGTAGTAGACAAGTTTTAACAAAATCCCTTTGCATGTTCCAGCCACATTCTTGTTACCAAAAAAGAAGGAATGTTCTGCAGATAGAGTTACTGTAAAGTTGATATATATTCACTGGAAATCTGCACTTGGACTGTATTTATCAATAGTTTTATGTCCAGCTGGGGAAGACAAAAAAGAAGTGTCTAAATAAGAGACAAGAGTTAATTATTCCATTCAGCAACATTTCAATTAGAATACTACTAATTGTATTTTGTTCTTCTGGAACAAAGAGTGTCTCCTAATGTCTGTGCAACTAATAGAGGAGACTGTCCTTTCCACGGCCTTTTTTCTGTTTACATACTACTTTTCTCCTATGCTGTGGTTTCCAGAGGGAGAAAAGTGGTTTAATTGAATTTTGACCAGAGCTGAAGCACACTCTAATTAGTGATACATCCACTGTAAGCAGTTTGTAAGCATATTTTAAAGAAAGATCTGGAAAAATTCAAAATCAACAAAGAGGTGAATAACAGCAGAAAATAGAGGTTTGCAAAACATTGCCTGAAGGTGAAAGTTGTGTTTGTTTGGAATCTGTGTGTGTTTAAACGAACAAGGATGGGGTGAAACATAAAAATCTTTGTGTATATTAAATTGTTATAAATAGGATGGTGATTACTTTTTTTGTTGTTGTTTAATTTGTTGGGAGGGATATTTAGGTTATATATAAAGAAGAACTTTGCTATAAAGGTCTTTAGGTACTGAAGTAGGCTACCCATGTAAGTTAAAGGATACCCCATCCTGGAGATTTTTAAAACAGGATAAATATATATTTATCAGTGGTAATCTAGACTTATTTTGACCTACCCATGACCAGAGGATCCACCCTGCGTTTTATAATGCCATAATTAAATGTGGGGATGCGTTAGACTGCCTAATCCTCAGTAAAACATACCGAAAGGGAACATTGCACTGACCTGTTCTACAGTCTTTTCTCTGCGAACATCTTTATCTCAAAGAGCTCACCATGTTAGAGAATTCCAGGGAATGTGGATTATGTAGTTCTTCACAACAAGAATCCCTGATACAATATAATAGTACTTAGAATTTGACATGGACTTTGCTCAGAGGCAGAGCTGCAGCATGATTAACTAATTATCGGTCAGTGAAACTTTGTCTAGTCTCTGTACGTCAGTGATACACACATACCGTGTAGCAGTGTCTGTGCATCTACTGCCCATCCTGATTTCCAGAATGTCAGAACATCTGGTTTCCATTCCCTGCTGCTTTTTTCTCCTCTTCCAGCTGCTGCACTTAAATAACCTCCCTTCCCCAAGTGGGCTTCATAGGGTTTGAAAGGGACTTAATGTACCTCAGTGCATAGGGAACTTTTGATGCATATTTCATCATGTTTCAGTTCTTTCTACAGGGAACACTGCATGTATAACAGATGTTCCCTGACTGCTACTCTTTCCTGAAGGTGACATGCTCTTTTTTGTGTTTCATCTCTGATGTATATAGAGCTGGTAGTGCCTGCATGATACTAAAAAATACTGCTCCACGGCTGCCCCCATGCTGCATGCCAAGCTATATTTAATTCCATCTGGTCCCCTCTGCAGCATGAAATGGAGAAGAGCATATGCCCAGTAAAACCAAGTCATACTGTGGCATAAAACCTCTTAATTTAAGACAAGTATATGCATTTTTAAAATTTAGAACCCTATTCTTCTGCGTTTCTATACATAAATTATCTCATATAAATCAGCGGGAATATTTATGTGACTACATGTCAAAAATGTATAATCTTTTATTATTTCTTTTACTGTTAGTAATGAAATATTATTCATAATGTATATATAGTAAGTGTGTGTCTCTGTATGTCCATGTGCATATGCATAAATGCAAACATAAGAAATCATTACCTGATGTCCCTGAAAATTTGATTTTTTAAATCTGTAAATCTGTATCTTAAAGGTATAGAAAATGTAATGCTTTAAAATATTTTTATGCTTGTTTTAAAACTGTAACTATGAGAACAATTCACAAATTTGTTTCACAAAACTTTCTATTTTAATTATAAAACTTTTTTGGGCAAAGTAGTTCTGGGGCAAAAGTTGTCAATTTAGAAGAGAGTATATAATTGAAAAACACTACTTTAAAATTAAAGTTTGTAAAATATATATTCAATAATGTATAGCACTTCATATATAGTGTATATATATAATTTTTATATATAATATAATTGCAGTGTCTGGTTTAATATTATAGGGATGTGCACACTGGATTTTTGGAGGGTAGTCTATCAGCATAACTGTTTCTCAGAGTTTTGAGTTAAATTCTTCATAGCATATTTTATTAACTGACCCAATTTTTGTTTGAAAAAATGAAAACAGTTCTTAACATTAAAAGTGCAGTTTAGGTTGCACATTTAAAGACCTCCAGGCAGCTACACAGCCCAAACAACTTTCCAAGGTCCGAATGAAACATACAAAGAACAACAAAAACACAAAAGTGGAACTGTGTCTGTTCTAACCCTGTAAAGAGACTTTTGCAGCACAATCTTTATGGCCTAGAGAAGCTTATATTGGATTTGTGTGCACTTCTGAATATGAATATTCCTACACTTCATGCGTGTGATTAGTTTTAACAAGTGATACTTCTCTTCAGCATTCTGAGTTTGATTTGAAGTGAGGATTCTGTCCCTTATCCTTGTGGTATTTTATTGTTGTAAGCAAAGTTCACATAAATTACTTCTTTTTGATGGGAAGTGCATGAAGTAGAGCAAGATGAAGAAAGCTATATTGAACACTGAAGCTACTGCTGTGAGGAAAACTTTAAACTCAGATTAACTTGGCAGTGCTCTGTGGCCATTTTTTGCTTCTCAAGAGTACCAGAGTAACCAGGACACACTGCTGAATTTCTTTGACATCCATGTTTATAATAAACAAATAAGGATATTCTCAAAAATAATATTTGGATGGAACTATCCTGGAAAGTTCACACAGTACTGTATAATAAAATATATCGCAGCTTGCAAATGTCCCCAAAACAAGCACTGTTATATTAACTTAAAATACTTATATTTAACATTTATTACAATTTCCAAACAATAGGAAAAAAATAAATTTTGAACGGAAACATCAAATACTTTGAAGCATATAGTAAAAAGTATCTAGGTTATCATTGTATGGTTATTTCACAATAAGAAGAGAATTTAAATAGTTTAGACTTCCAAAATAAATCATCTCTCAGAATTTTTTTGTCTTCATTAAATTTATTGCGAAAATGAAATCCCATGAGATGTTTAAGCCTATGACATACACTTATAAAATTGTGAATTTTTCCTATGGATAACTTTTTCTTATACAGAAGCATTGATAATATTAATATTTTTGTTACATTCAGAGTCTGTTTATTCATTCTTTATTATTAATGCTTATTTTAATTCCTCTACTTTTAATTTTATACATTTTATTTTGTGTGCATTCCTATTTTTTTCTTAGTATGTGAAGAATAGCAGAAATATTTATGTTGCCAAAATTTTGACACAAGAAAAGTCTCTCAAAACAGGTTAGACAATTAATGAGAAGTACAAACCCACCTTCCATTTGTTATTGAAAAATCTTTCCCCCATCACTAATTCATTATTATTTTACAGTGATTTCAGATGTTTTATCTCAAGTATTACAAAAAAGGCTAAAAAGCCTGAAAACATTTTTGTTATTTAAAACAAAAAGATTTCTTTAAATTCTTTAAAGACATAGATTCTGATGTCAGTAGAATTTCTGATTTTCATAAATTTATTAAATGTCTACAGATTTTCACAGATGTACATGACAATAGTTTCTGGTTTGTTGTTTATTAAAAAGAAGACACCTGTATTTAAAGTTTTACAAGCACATTTGAAAAATAAGTACCCCAGAGCTGCTTACCTTATTAAAAACTTGATTCTTTTTCTGCTATGCAGAAGTATGAAAAGACAGAGAGAAAAGAAAGAAAAATTTTAAACTAGAAGCTGAAAGTATGAGAAGGTAACATACAATGCAGAGGAGAGGAAAAAAACCCCAAGTAACCAAAACACACTCAGACTTCCTAAGAAACAAGAACTGCCCTATTGTTAGAGGTGATGTGCTCTTATTGAATTTAATTTTCTACCAAAAGTTATCAGAATTTGTAATTTTTCTAGAGACTAAATGCATTTAAATAATCCTAAACTGGACTATATTCCATATGGACAGGTGCTTTTTGTTTTGCAGTAGAAGTTCATCAGGGTCAGCAGAGTTAAAACACTGTGCTCATTTAAAATGAGCACAGGATGCTATATTTTTTTTAGTGTTATAAATTAACAAAGTATAACTTTCTATTTTTAATCCAGCATCAGGTGATATCATTCTTTTATATAAGCTTTTGTAGTAAACAAAAATAAAATGTTTCCTCAAAATATGGATATTTTTACTCTAAATGTGTGAGCATAATACTTTGTAAAATATAAGAAAAGCAAAAAAATTGATAAGTTTAAGACAGCTAAAAATACTCTTCATAATCTTACTGAAATCCAAGAAATTCAAGTTAATGGCATTTTCATTCAGACTGGATTTTACATTTCCAAATTATATTTAAAACTAAGGCTCAAGTTTTCTCCTCCATATTTTGTCCTCTATAAGTACAAGGAAACGGGAAAACATAGACCACAAAGTTTTATTAGGTTAAAAAAAAAAAAAAAAGAAAAAAAAAAGAAGAAAAAAAAAAAGAAAAATAAAGCTTGACATCACAAACCTCTACATTTTCAACCCTGCTAAAGAAAAGAACAGACATGAGTTCTCAGGAATCTTGTTCCCTGATTAAGATGAATCACATCCTCTCTAGTGTCAGTAAAAGATGACCAAGATATAGTTAAATAATTGTGGATATCCAAACCTTTGAAATATTAATTGCAACTCAGGTTTTGAGGGAACTAGCTTCTTGCATACTGGCCATTGTTTATTAAAGGTTTTTGGCTTCTCTGCTCCTTATTTGTGTTGTGGGTGTTAATGCTTTCAGCCCAAGTTTATTCTGGAGACATCATCATGAATTCATTCAGCAAGCCTTTCCCATTTCATCAGTCATAGTGAGGAGGCGGTGAATATCTCTTCCATGGCAGAAATATGCATGGCTATTGTTCTCTCTTCCATGTATGTGCAGTTAGGAACTGTTTCTTCCCTCACAAAATTGGATGCCTGTGTAAGGTGCATAATTTTTTATGCTCTGTTAAAATATTTATCTACTTGGCTTTTGTTTTGAATTATTATGACAAAATTGCTGGTTCCAGAAGCAATGGAGAATAGTGTGTTGGAGGTTTAAAATTAGAATCTGAGATCAACATTCTAAAAAGCCCTATGTGCTGAAATACTTTACTGAAATGACTCACAAGGAAGGAAAAGCATGGCCTTGGATTACATGGACTTCTTAAAATCAAAATAAATTAGCATGTTTATCTGACTGCTGGAACTATTGTAATTTAAGTTGATTAAATACCAAGGGATGAATAAAAATATTAATTTAAGGATTAATCTCTATATGAGATATCTGTACCTTACATAGTGTTAATCTTCCGTAAATTTTTATCGTTTGGTGAGTGGAAGTAATTCATGATCTAGTTAAACCTAGCTCCTTATTACATCTAAGGCAGTTCTTGTATGATCATTAAATAGCAATAGGTTCTGGAATAGCTGTTAATCCCTGGCAAATACATTTAAGAATCAACTGGCATTTCATAAACATACAGTAACAATTCCATTTAATCTAAGTAAATATTTGTTTAAAATGCTTAAGGTCTATCCTGTTTTGTCGTACCCATTGTAACATGTGCCATTGTTGATGGTGAGGTTTATCTCCATGATTACACCTGCCACTCTACTCTCTGCAACACCAGAGCCAGCAGCTGCAGATGCTGCACATGCTGACACAAAGAGGTCTCCTTCTAACTTTTCTGTGCAATGTCCCTGAAAGAGAAAAACTAATTTAAATATATATTCATATAGCTATGTGAATGTCAGTTTTCTACCAAATAGCTGTGTGAGCTGAGGTTGTCATATTTTTTCACACTTCTAGATGACATAGCTTTGCCAGCGGTGCTTCACAATATAGATCTGGTCTCACAAGCTGCTATTCAGCATCAGTGTTATTGATAGTGAACATAGTCTGCTTTCTTGCAAGGCTCACCCAGATTAAGATTGAACTGCATTTTTGGCAAATTGAACAGTATTGTCAAGAATACATTATGTATCTTCTCATGTACAGAATAACCCTAATAACAACTATTTAGCTCCATAAGTTTCCCTCAGAACTATCTCAGAGATTAAATCCTGTGTATTTCGCATCACTCAAATACGTTTGACTGTCTTCTGGCTTTGTGTTTGCTCTTTCAGCTTCATCTCATCTGGATTTTTTTCCCCCATTCTCTCAAAGTAGTCAGTTCACTTTGGGAAATTTGAGTACTTTCTTCTGATGGATTAGTTGACTTTTTTCTTACCCGCAACAAAATATTGGTTTGGGTTTTGCTTTTTGTTTTGTTTTGTTTTGTTTTAATATTTAAGTAGTTTTACAGAGGAAGAGAAAATGGGTAAGAACTTTATAAAACAAACAAAACCCATTCATTTTAAAATTAAAAAATCAAGGTTTTTTTGTGAAAGTCTTAAGTAGGTAGCTTTTAATGACTACAAATTTCTATTTCAGAAATTACATAAAATATAATTTCGAATAAGGTCCAATTATAATAACTTATGCTTTGTTATTCACAGTTAAATTTATAGTTCATAAAATATTATGAGTTTATCTAGTTTGCAGAATGGGAAAGCAAAAGTGTTCATTACTGAAAGTAGTGTAAAAATTTCTTCAATTTACATCTTTACACAGTATTTAATAAGTCTATATGAAGTCTATATGTTGTCTTGTATCACTATGCATCAATAGAGCTAATAATGGCCAGTTTAGTCCTTTAATATGATTTCTGATTTGGGCTTTAGATTCTGCAGCTTTTTGAAAGTTAAGTAAGTTTTTTATTTCCTTTCACATAAAGTCATTAAAAAATTAATTCTAACAAATTTAAGAATCAATATTATGATTATTCTATTGCTGAAAACAATAGAACAGACTTTGAAAAGAAAGGAAGTTGAGATTAAAGCAATAACTTAGTAATAATAGTAAATCCTATAAAAATATTGAAAAGGCAGGTAAATTTTCTATTGGACATTTGAAATTTTTAATGGTATACTTTGAGTGACTTTTCATAATTTGGGTCTCTACATCAATATTCCAGCATAGATTTTAAAGTGCTACTCCTGTAAAATGTGTCTCATCTGGAGTCATGCTGGTAGCTACATATACATTTCATTTTATGAAAACAAATTCTTAATAAGGAATTTTTTTTTTGTGCAGATACTGTAATATCTTTTATTAAACTGAACTAAGTTAGTACTTAAAAATAGCTCCCTGACATTCAGAATAATGGATATGAAAGCAAGAGTAATAAAAATTGCTGGAAAGGTGCAGTGCAAGCACTGATTCAGCAACTACCACACTGATTTAAACATTTTCTTTAGTATGTACAATATTAATCTGAGAGGGTGTTAAAAACATGAAAGCAGTCCTTTCTAGTAGGGGTTGAAACATGGAAATTACACGTGAGGTGACAAACTACAACTCGTCATGCAGTCTAGGGCAACTGCACTATATGTATACCCTTCACTTACAGCTGCTGAAGGTAATTCAATCATCTGCCTAGATGTAACATCTGAGTCACCTTGTGGAAGTTCCTGTTACTCCAGCGTTTGCACAAAGACTTTAGGACAATCACACCCCTGTGCAATTCCAGGTCAAAAGAAAAGAATGCAAGAAAATAAAAAAGACATTTTTCACCAAACCCGTGTTGATTTTTGTTCCATGGATTTATGTAATGATTTTATGGACCCTTGGCATCCATACCATAATGATCGCCACAATTTACTTAGGTGTGTGTACAAGCACGCTGCTTTTGATTGAAACCTGCCACGTGATAATTTCATTAGCAGTCCCTTTAAGGAGAACAGTAAATAATTGTTTCCTATTAGCCTTCTTAGTGACAATCATGATTCAAAAAATCTTTTCATATTTTCCCTTTGTTCTGTTTTCTCCAAGCTGAAAAATCTTAGTCTATTTAATCTCTTCTCTTATGAAAGCCTTTTCATAACTTTGATCATCTTTACTGCTCTTTTTTCTCTTTTCAGTTCTATTATATTCTTTTCAACATGGCATGAGCAGAGCTTCATACAGAAGTCTAGACACAGCAGCTATGGATTAAAAGAGTAATGTTTTGTGGTTTAATCTCTAATTTTTTCCAACATATCTTCTTATTCTAACTGCTGTCTTTATGAACTACGAGCTGACATCCTCATCTAATTGTCCAGACTAATACAAAGATATGTTTTAGAGTCCCTTGATTGTGTATTGAGAGTTGTTACTATTTTTCATCATGTATGTTATCTGCATTTGTTGAGACTGAATCTCATGTACTGTTTTAATTATAGTCATTCAATAATAGCACGACATCTATCTGCAACTCTTCATACTCTCAGATTTTACCGCTCACATTTGCTTGATACCAAAGCTAATTTAAGTGATAGTGTTACAATGCTCCAATTTTTGGGTTCCATATGGTCTGCTGATTTGTTAGGAGTCATTTTACCCATTTTTGCTAGAATTTTGTCTATTAATCTTTTAGTTGCTGGCAGTTTTCATGACTCATTTCTATGCCCAAAATATCTGCACTGTAGGAATCTCCCCAGGCTCCTTCTTTTCAAAACTTTTTTTTTTTTTTTGAGGAGTGGTGGGTACTTGTGACCTTATCTTCTTTCAGCACTGTATTATATGCTGAGTCTCCGTCAGCCTCACTGATCCAGTGATCCTCTGGCAGGCTTTCATTTTTTCTGATTTTCTTGGTAGAAATTCTCATTACTTTCTATGTCATGAAAAAATAGTCTTCCAAACATTTCTCATACTTCCCTACAGTATTATAACATTTTATTTGTTTGAATTTATGCATTTTTCTCATCCTAATTTGCTCACAATTTCCACCTTTTTTTTTTTTTTTTTTTTTTTTTTTTTTTTTTTTTTTTTTTTTTTTTTTTTTTTTTTTTTTTTTTTTTTTTTTTTTTTTTTTTTTTTTTTTTTTTTTTTTTTTTTTTTTTTTTTTTTTTTTTTTTTTTTTTTTTTTTTTTTTTTTTTTTTTTTTTTTTTTTTTTTTTTAGGAGTATCTTTTTACTTCTAATGGCCTCTTTTAGTCTGCTGTTTCACCATGCTGGCTATGTTTCTGTCCTTTAAAAGTGTTTTTGATAAGTGGTATACAGTTTCTCTGAACTCCTATTATAGTATCTTCAGGCAGCCTGTCATGCTATCTGCAAGCATTTAGTCTTTTAGTAGTCCTTTTCAATTCCCTTTCAAAAAGCTTTGCTGTGTTCAGATAATTCCAAATTTTTAAGTTGAATGTTACTGTAGCCTTTTTGTTTTTCCTTTTTCTCTTTTTCTTTTCTATAGAGACATTGACTTTGAGAACTTCATGACCAACATTACAGTGGAGCTTATAGATAATTACTTTTTCCACCTGGCCTGTTGAATGCTAAAAAGTAACTTGAGTAAATGCTGCTTATCCTCTTGTGAACTGTTTGGCTAGTAGTTGTAAATGCAACGTACTTCATCATTCCTATATAATTTGTTTCTTGGAATTATAATTACATTGGTTTCTGCTGGGCATTTCTTTCTATTGCCCTTGTGAGGTATGTGTTATATCACATTCCTCACTGCGAACCAGCTGCTGGAGTTCTTGTTTTTTAGATTTAAAAAAAATATAGAATCTAGATAAATACTTGGTTTTGGTCTGGCTACGAATTTTTATGTGTCCTATTCAATTTTGATTTTATTTGTTGAAGTTTTTCTTTGCTATTCCCTCTCCAAATATGGTTGAACTTTTACTCTAGCCTTTTTATTTTCCTTTTTCAGTTCACTGTTTGTAACTTTGGTCTAGTGGACAAGCTATCTGAGAGTACATGCTTTTTTTACCTGTGACTTGTCTTTCATTTAAAAAACATTCTCATAGCCAATTCAAATATCATTAGCCTTTTTTTTGTGCTGACTTGCATGATGCTTATTCTTCTTGGATGTGTTCCATTCATTACAAACATTTCCTTGGTTACTAATTAAAATATACCCTCCTTATCTAAGTCATTTTCAACCACAAAAAGTGTATGAGCTTTAGTGTCTAACATTCAGAAAACAGAAACAGAGCCTCTACAGAAATGTGGAAATACTGCAGAAACGTGATATCATTTTCTGTTCTTTCTCAGGCCATGACAGAAAGACAGGGAGAAAAAAAACACAACACATTTATTCCAAATCAATTATAGAGGGATCCTTAGCTGTCTCATTTTCATCTTGAATTTTATCTTTCGCTTGTGATTCAATTGACTCAAGTCTGCCTCTTCATATTGAATTATTATGAGAGAGAGACTTGATAGTTATACCTGTAACTAATGTTCAAGTAAAAATTCAATGTTGTGCTTCCTTTTTACTGGAAAATCTCCACTCATTATATTGGTAGTCTCCAATGACTCCCACCAATTTCCTATTTTCAACTCCTTCTGATTTTTATTCTCACACTTCCTGGGAGTTTCGGCAAATAAGAATAACATGATTAGGTATATGTACTGGCCATGTCCATTTTTGCTTGGTATATTAGTAATATCACATATCAAAGACAATATTTTAATGATATTTGTATCGTTCCTTTGTTACACAATTTGCCAATACCTATTTTAGGCTTGTTCCTTACCCTTTTGTCATTTTGACTTTTCTCACTCTTGGAAAAATACTTCTAGAGATCTTTCACAACTTATTGTTGCAGAATTCCACTCAGGAATGCAAACATCCATTATTATTACCATTTTTCTCAATGCAGCAAAAATCTGAATGTTTGTTTCTACACTGAGGCAGCTATAAAAATTTGTCTAAATTAATATTACAGGTGAATTTAGTCATATAAATTTTAATCTAATTATTTATATATTAATTTGGGCTTAAAGTACAGTCGTTTTGGCTGAACTTAAATCAGTGCCAAAGTGAATGAGAGTAAGGAGAATTGGGGGCATTTTGGACCTGACTAAGAATAAGAAAAAAGTAATGAAAAGAATAAGAGTGCAACAAGAAGAATGTAAGAATATCCACTTAGTGGTTTAATGCAATTGAGAAAATCATTGTTTGCTTGTTTAATTGATAAGGAATAATTTTTTAAAGTGTTTCAGCGTAGCCTTAAACAGAAGCGCCTGTGCTTTTACACACTCTGGTGTTCACCATCGTGCTTTGGAGGTTTATCATCAAAGCAGTGCCCTAGGCTGCTTTTCCACTCTGAGACTCCAATGTTCTTTTATGTACTGTGGTGGGATCTGTTTGGGTTGCAGTGGCTCCTGAGTAGGCTGCCATAGCTTCTTGGAGTTTGCTGCAGCTTCATGGCTGGTTCTGGTTAACACAGTCATGAAACACGAAAGAAGCATGTTGGAACTGCATCCTTTATTCGCCATTATTCAGATCCTATCAGGATAGAGTCTCATAGCCTTACTTTGTGCAAATAAACCACAGGCACTCTGATGTCAAGGGCTCTCTGACCCTGAAATTGATCTCCATGGTCTGGCCACAGACACACTTGATGTCTCCTTTACCTTGTAGCACAGAAAAGTCACCCACTTTTGTAATCACCGGGGTTCCTTTTCACATAGAATTTTTGCAAAGGTTCTAGGTAAAATCCAAGAACAGCATAATGCTAAGCAGAAGAATGTCACAGCCATGAATCCTAATTTTGCTGAGTTCTGAATCATGTCTGAAACAAATGGGCAGAATGAGAGCTGGCCCAGGACAAAGATGTGCTCTGCATCATTCCAGCTGCATGGAAATTATAGGTAGAGCAGTTACATGAAGTAGACACTTTTCTGCTGTGGCATTTTTACAGTTATTAACTCAGATCCAGCCGAAGAATCCGTAGAAAAAGAATCAACCTTTTGAGCTCCACAGAGTGTCACTCACATGTTCCTAGACAAGAATAGGAGTCTCTCAGTTTATCTAAGAGGTTTAACAATTTTTTCCCTCAGATTCTCATTCAATTACAATATGTATTTATTTGAAATTCCTTCATCTGGAACCTTGGGAAAAGATAGCTTCTTTCTATTCCAGTTTTAAAAAGAGGTTACAGTAGCACCTGAACTTGTAGAATATTTGACCTAGCCATGTCCCATTAATAGCTTGCTTGCTGATTCAAATGAGCAATGCCATCAATGCTGTATTCAGGATTTCCTTACTGAAAAGAACAAAACAGGTCTGAATGTAAAGCTGTGGTACATTGCTCTGTCAGGTTGAACAGCTCAAAGGTAGACAAGGATACCTGCAACTCTGTTCAACTGAGCTTGAATTTCACCCTGATTCATGCTGAGAGCCAGCATTATATGCTTTATTCTCAGTGGTGACTGCCAGCCGTATAACTCTTCAAGCATATCTTGCCATTTGTTCTATTCAGCAAAAATGGGTTTGATTCCAAAGTAGCTCTTCCAGCTTCTTTGTAGGGATAGTGTGCAAGGAGGGTGAGTTTGGACAAATAATAAATAAAAATTGACAGTAGTTGAAGGAAACCAAAAAGCATCCTGTTTCCTTGTAAAAAGTGTGAGGATGTCAAAAATGATGAAGTCATATCTCTTATGAAAAGACATAGAAAGATACAGGACATTAATTTTATTAAGTACAGTATGCTGAAGTCCATAGGACTCACATCTTAACTACATTCTTAATCACATTTCCAGGTCTCTCATCACAGTCTGTGAGAATCAAAAACCTCAATCATTTAGGTATCAATGTGACCCAACTATAAGACTTGCTTATGCTAAACTGTTTAGTGGGACAATATCCTTCATGGGACTCCAAAACTCTGTTGGATTCATTTTTATCTCATTGCACCCTGACTTCCATTAGAAGACCAGGAATTAGATATGTAGACTGGGGAGCAGGAAACAATGTGGATTCCAGTAGATCCACACCATGCAAGTTTGATGTAGCAATGGAGGTGTTAATGGGAGGCTTTACTTTCCAAGCCATAGCTTACAGATGTGGCTGCATTGAAACTTCTGGTTTTATTTGCTTTTGTTATTATTCTTTGATCACTTGCTCAGAAGCTGACTGGAGCCCCTGTTTATTTCCTGTGGCATGACTTTTCCATCAAATGACAGCCATCAACTGAGAACATTTTATTTCTAGTCTTGGGAGCTTCACACTCATAAGACTGGCCTAGAGGGACACAGCTGTCTCACTGCGCAGTGAACAGAGAATTATTCTTGGATGCATCCTGCTCATCAGAACCTTAAATATTATGGCCAGGTTCTTGAACCGACATTGCAAATAAACTGAGAACCAATGAAAAATATGAATATTTTATATGAAAATTTGAGGGAGCTTGTCCTCTTAAACAGTTAATTTTCTTGTTCTATGCCCATTATGCTTGTACCCCTGACTGATTTCTACATGATGCTAAGTACAACAGAATGAGCAAGACAAGATTATCACATTGATGGTTGCTATCCAATCTGATATTAAAAACAGGAACAATACTTGTTCAGGTAAAACCAAGGAATTCCAGTTCCTTTCTCTGTATGTGTAATGAAATCTTGAGACTTTGTACTACTTAAGTAAACACACGATATGTAATTAAACAGAAAAGAAAACATTCTTAACATGCTGATATTCAGAATGGTTTTTTCTCATCCATCATCACATCCTTCTTCAGCTGGCTGACGCTGAATCAGCTATTCTTTACCTTTTAGATTTTGTGACACTTTTTTGACAACATTACTTCAGAAGGAGAAGTAAGGCTGGGGTCCATCTGTTTGTGGCTCATTGCAACTCCACTTACACAGTCTTTGTAATGCATGTGGCAAGTATGTGACTTATGGTCCCAGGTTGCATGGGCAGACTCTTGTATCCACTGTGAGGAGTTCCCAACCTAGAAATCTCTTCTGTGACCAGTTTTCTTTGGTGATACAAGCAGCTGTTGCCTGGAATGACAATTTGTAGGAAGACATTAATGTGTTCAAAACAAGAAGGAAACTTTTAATATTAAAAGGAGAGATAAAAATACCAGTAACTGTCCATAAGTATTAGTTCCTGATGAGAAAGCATAGGGTCTATCACTGTCTCTCCAACATTAGAAAGTTACTTTCCCAATTTTAACTGGTTTAAATCAGTTAAACAATCCCAGTTCTATCAATTTTTGTTTCTCCAGATGAGAATTAAAAACTGGAGAGGACTTGTGATCCTTCAGCAAGCCAGTTCAGGAAGGTGAACTCACAGAAGACTATGTGGGTTGTTTTTTATGTTCTTTTAGGCACTTGAACCTACTCACCATAACATTGAAACAGAGTAGAAACACAGAGTGGATGCCAGGCAGGAATGATCTGGCTTAGTTTTACATGCTGTGGAATCCCAGCCTAAAGAAAGGAGAACCTTGCTTCTGTTAGAACTAGATCTTCTCTAGTGATGTTTGCTAGCCCAAAAGGTCATGAATCCACACTGCAAGGCTGCTTAAAGCAAACAAAAAGATGACAAATGCCATGTTTTTTTAAAGATTTGAGTAAAAATATTATTTTTGCACAAATGAAGAAGTGGGCAGTCACTTCAGTCTGTTGCAGTTTATACAGTTTTCTGAAGCTAGGCACATCTTGACACAGAGTCCTTTATGTGTGTTTTAGCAGATGCTGCAGCAGGGAAAAAAAAGATATAAGATTTTCATATGTGTTTTTAAATAATGCCATAGTTTGAATAGGAGTTTCTGCTATATATAGGCAAGATGTTGAAAGATAGCCTCGAACTATTTCCAATACCTGAAATTTTGCCTTTATCTTTTTCATGTAAGCTACTTGAATGAATAAATGGGCATGAATGAATGCTCATTCTGAGCATGAAAAAAATGTAGGCCCTAAAGTTTAAGCAGTAAGTTAGATTTTCAAGTTACCAAGACAGAATTACAGTAAGACGTAAACTCTCGTTGGGTAAAGGATGAGACATAAAACCTTTAAGCTGAATGCATTCATATTACTTTGTATTTAAAAGACTATATTCTCATTATAAAACTTATTTACAGATAAGAGCTTAAAAATTCCACTCTTATTCTTTATATACAGTTTTATGTTTGTATTACAGGCCTAATCAGAGTACAAATTCTGTTTTGTGAGTAAATACCCAAGCAGATGTATACTTTAATCATTCTGGGCTGAGGAAATAGTACAGACTTGTGTAGCAAGCTTCAAAATTATTTTTATTTAATTAACCTAGATAAAGAAGGCAGACATTCCACTCCTAAGGCATGAAGTTCCTTAAAATCTTTACTATTAAAGGAGATACTTTATGAAAGATTTATAAATAGAAATCTACACTGGGAGGAATTTCTAGTTCCAATGGGGGTGCAAGAGTGAAATTTCCCCCTTAATAGAACAAAAAGAAAAAAATCAGCATGAGGACTGCCAGTACTTATAAGTGTTTAAATTCTTCCCACATCTCCATTTGATTGACATCTTCAATAAGCTGTTAATGACCCACTCCATTTGCTTTAAATGAGCCTTAGATTTTTAGATCTGGTGAGTTTTGTAGAACGTTGGAATTAAGTAGATTTAATTGCCTTTTTTCAGTTTTTGTTTTCTTTTTAGTAATTCATCATTCAAAGGAACAGTATGCTTTGCCATTGTAATAAAGTTTTTCAGTAACCTTTTCTTTGAGTTCTAGATGTAAAACTCTGTACTAGCTATAATGAATCAGTAGTCTTACCTGAGCTAGGCTGTGTGTATTAGGTAGCTGTTATTCATAAAAAAGCACTTTTCTTATGCTAGCTTTCAGTGCTTTGAAGTAATAATTTAGCACATGTCTTGGAAAGGGCTCTGAGCATGTTGGAAATCAAAGATGACTCTGGTTCTGTTCATGAGATGGGTTGGTACTGCATTTCTATTAGCATATGTGCTTTCCTTCTACTTTGCTAGTTTCAGTCCCTGGGGCACAGAGCTGAGAAATATAGATTGTAGCTATCATGCCAGATAAGGAAAACAACGTAAGTGATGATGCAAAATGTATTTTCTCTGACAATGAATAAGCAGAGACTGTTCTGTGTAAAACAAATTTTTACCATCTAACTGTGATGGGCTATTCTCACCATAGCGATACCTGCTGAGGAGCAGTGTTATATTTAGTTGCATTGTAATAGAGTTTCTTTCAAGAAATAAATTACTTATCTGTAGAGAAGTGATGGTACCAGCAACCATGGTTTTTAGTATGCAATCAGCATTTTTTATTCAGACATGAACATCTCTATCGGTTTCAGACACTAGCTAATCTGTGATTGTGATAGAGGAAATTGTTGTCAAGAGGGCTGGAAAGTGGGGAACTGGACATCAGAGTGACTATGAATGTAAGACTTTACTGCAGCAAAACAAATAGAACCCTATCTTTTGCCACTATGAATCAATAAAAACTTAGAAGACATGGTAAATAGTGAGCTCTCAGGGTCCAACTGGTGTTGGACATTCATATGGGCAGTACTTCACAATATGAAATCTGAATACTTCACAATATGAAATCTCAGTCTTCTGACGCAGGCTTGCTCATAGTATAGTCCCCAAATTCATGTGCACTCAAGTTTCCACAAATACTTACACTAGCTCATATTTGCACAAGATGACCAAGGTGAACTGCAGATCTTACATATACACTATGGAGGATGGAAGTTCATGTGATCTTGAGCAGTGAATAGATTCTCTATGCCTCTCTGGATAACCTCTGCTCTCTACATCTCCCTTCAGAAGGAGGATAGTCATGTACTGCACTTACCCAGTAGACCACACTTTAGCCGCTGCACTTTGGAGAGAAGGGAGTAGGTCATTAGCTGAGTTAAAATGAAATACAATATCTGGTATAAAGTAGTCATTGGGCTCTCTGTGACCTCATCCCTGCAAGGCAGTAGCTAATCAGTGTTATCTGTTGGGGTCTTTGCATTATGCCCCTCTCATACAATTCCTATCTGCTCAACAAATGACATATGAGCTTTCATCTGCCTTTGTGCCTCCAATAAGCTTGAAGTCTGTTGGGGGGCAGGAGGAGAAGCAGACTAACCTTTTCAGCTCGATTACAGAGAGAACAATTTGTTTTTGTAATTAGAGCTCAGCAGTGATTTCTGTTTCGCTGATACTCAGCTCGGTGTAAACAGAACTCAATTTTGACAACTGTTTAGCTCAGGGCACAGTTTTAAAGTATTAAAGGATAATGGAAGACTTATTAGATTAGCTCTTACCATGATCTTTTAGTGTCCCAGATAATTATTATTTGTGATACAGCTGAATGGTTTAGGCTTGTGTTATTATTATGCATGCATTTCTGTGCAATACTTTATCTGCTGTCAATGGGCACTAAAATATGCATTAGGAAGTATACATTTAGTCAGATTGCACAGATATTAGTGGTATTTTCAACTGGATCAAATTGTTCTTTTTTGATTTTTATTTAATTTCAATTATGACAGTTCTTAGTTCTTGATTTCTTTTTTTAAATCTGTACAATCATCTTCATCATCATTATTATAATTATTAATAACACTCATGTGACGTCTACCACACTCCTTTGATCCAATCATTACATTACATTTCTCCCCCAGCATTTTATCTTTCCCTCTGCTTCACGTGTATTTGCGTTGCATAATTTTTTCTTGAAATATCACCTTTTCAATCCTTCTTATTTAGTATTTTAAATCATCCCTGGTAGTCATATACTGGTTTTTACCTTGCTATTTGATTTTTCCACTTATTACCTTTTAATTATGGTATGTTGCTTTATCTCTGATCTTTTAGTTAACATTTTACGTTTTGATCACCTTTTTTTCTTTTTAAGTAGAAGGCATGTCTTTTTAATCTTTTCCCCTACACAGTTTTTCCTTTCTTATTCTTTTTTCTGGCTAACCTAGTTCTGTTAGTTTGACTCCTTGTCCTGGTTTCAGTTTGGACAGAGTTCGTTATCTTCCTAGTAGCTGGTGCAGTGCTGTGTTTTGGATTTAATATGAGAATAATATCAATAACACACTGATGTTTTCAGTTGTTGCTAAGTAGTGCTTACACTAAATCAAGGACTTTTCATCTTGTCTTGCCCTGCCAGCAAGAATGCTGGAGGGGTGCAAGAAGCTGGGAGGGGACGCAGCCAGGACAGGTGACCCAGACTTGCCAAAGGGATATTCCATACCGTGTGGCATCATGCTTAGCATTGACTGAGGGGAAAGCTGGACGGGGGTCACTGCCCAGGAACTGGCTGGGCAGCGGTCATTGAGTGGTGAGCAATTGCATTATGCATCACTTGTTTTTTTCCCCCAATTCTCTCCCTCGTCCCTCTGTGGTGAGGAGTGACTGAGTGGAGCTGGATGATGTTTAGCTGCCATCTGGGGTTAAACCACAACACTCCCCTCTGATCAGGAATATTGCTTCTAATCTTATTTTTTATTTCTAGCAAGTATTTTTATCTATCGCCCTTGTTTACAGCAATGCATTTTCTTTTTATAGAAGCCTAAGTTTACAAGTTCTTGGCAGTTCAGTATAGAATAGGGCAATACCTTTGAAGATGACCATATGATCTTCCTGGACACAGCCTAAATTGCTGGAATACATGAGTAACAACAACAAAAAATTATACAGAGTTTTTACATTTAAATAATTGCGCTTTCTCTTAAGGTTCACCAGGAAAGCGAGTCTATGTCAGTGACTAAGTGGGTACATTTAGCAAAACATGAGTACTAGTCCATGAGTGAAATGCAGCTGTATTTTCATCTCAGTCTCTAAATGAACATTGGTGGCTCATGTTATGAAAGCACAAAGATTGCTTAGGGCAAGGAAAGCTCTGTCAAGGTTAATGGCCTCAAATCCTTCCTGCCTTAACCATCTTTTAATATTTCAGGGGATTTTTTTCGGATTATTTCTTAAATTTGCTCTTCAAAACAAGAGTCCAACAGGAAAAAAGTGTAATAGTAACTGCACCCTGTGATCCACCTCACTTTTTATCTTTTATATAATAATCCTTATGTTGTGTTCATTCTAATGTGCTGCCATCCAGCAGAATGTTTTGTTGCTAGTTTTGTTCATGTTAGTTATTTCATGCTCATGATTAATATTCTTGTTTGTTCTGGCAAAATGTAGTAACTTAAAAGCATCAAGACCTGTCAAATGGACATAGAGCAAAAGAGATTGGTATAACTGTGTAGTAGGAAAAAAAGGATTATATATATATATATATATATATATATATATATATATATATGCCCACCTTGCGTATATACAGCCAAGCTATCCTGAAAAGAGCAGTTAGTTCTCTGGAAGTCAGCCCTTTCCTACATTGCTTTTATTATGTATCAGATATTTTTGTTCCTTCTGTTGATACTCATCACAGCAGTATCTGAGTACCTCCCAGTGGTGTATTAAGCTCTTGGCTTAAGATATCTCATTTTCTCTCTAGAAGGAGAAAACAGCTGAGTGCATCAACTTTAAATTAATGCATTTTTGGCAGCCTATGTCCCAAAGGACTCCTGTTCTGGTTAAAATCTGTAGTTCTGGTTGAACTATGGAATATCATGTACAGAAGTTAGGACTGGAGCAAGGGCATATCACTTTCTCCTTGGATGAGACACTTTTGTAGTCAACCGTCAGAAACAGAAAATATTGCTTATAGGAAACTGTTTGTGACAACTTCATACTAATAAAGAACACAAAAGTTAGGATACATGAATTACGTAGCCATAGAATCATAGAACGTTTTTGATAGGAAGAGACGTTTGTAGATCATCTAGTCCAACCTCTCTAACAAAAGCAGGATTCAACATCCTCATTGTAAAAAAATTCTTCCTTATATCTAATCTTAACATACCTTCTTTCAGTTGCCCCTTGTTCTGCCATTACAGGCCCCAATAAAAAGTCTTTCTACATCCTATAAACACCCCTAAATATACTGATAGGCTTCTATATGTTCTCCTTGGAATCTTCTCTTCTTCAGGCTGAATAATCCCTGCCTCTGGATAAGAATCAAGGGGCAAACAAATAATGTTTGGAAGGACTGGAAGGGATACTAAGCAAGTTTGCAGATGATGCAAAACTCAGAGGACCTGTTAATCCCCTTGAAGGCAGGGAGGCCCTGTAGAGAGACCTCAAAAAATTAGAGGATTGGGCAATCACCAGCCATGTGAAGATCAAGAATGGAAAGTGATGGATTCTGCACCTAAAATGAGACAACCCTGGATGCACATAGAGACGGGGTTAATGAGATGCTGGAAAGAAGTGCCACGGAAAGGGACCTGGGGGTCCTGCTCAGTGGCAAGTTGAATATGAGTCAGCAGTGCCCTGGCAGCCAGGAGGACCAACCTTGTCCTGGGGGGCATAAGGCAAAGCATCACCAGCTGGTTGAGGGAGGGGATTGTCCCACTCTACTCTACAGTGGTGTGGCCTCATCTTGAATACTGTGTGCAATTTGGGGCAGCACAATATAAGACAGCTATTAAGTTGTTAGAGAGTGTCCAAAGGAGGACAAAGAAGATGGTGAAGGACCTTGAGGGGAAGCCATGTAAGGAGCAGTGGAGGTCACTTGGTGTGTCAGCCTGGAGAAGAAAAGAGGAGAGTGAGGGGAGACCCCATTACAACCTATAACTTCCTTATGAGAGGAAAAGAAGGGGCAGACACTGATATCTTCTCTCTAGTGACCAGTAACAGGACCAGATGGAACGGCCTGAAGTTGTGTCAAGGGAGGTTTAGGTTGGATATTAGTAAAAGAGTCTTCCCCCAGAGGGTGGTCGGGCACTGGAACAGTCTCCCCAGGAAAGTGGTCACAGCATGACAGACTTCAAGAAATCTGTCAGCTTCTCTCAGGCACATGGTGTGACTCTTTGGGATGGTCCTGTGTGGGAGTAAGAGTTGGACTAAGTGATCCTTGTGGGTCCTTTCCAACTCTACATATTCTGTGATTCTCTCAGCCTGTCCTCACAGGAGAGGTGCTCCAGGCCTCTGATGTTTTTTGTGGCTTGGCTCTAAATTATCTCTAACTGGTCTAAGCCTTTCTTGTGCTAAGGATTCCAGAACTGGATGCAGCACACCAGGTGGAGTCACATGAGAGTATGGTAGTAGGGCAGAATCCCCTCCTTTGAGAGTATAAGAATAATTAATGTCTTATCTTTTCCTTTAGATCAACTGCCAGTGTGCTGCCAACACTATGCCATGACCCAAATCCAAACTGAATTTTCCGTAACATTAAACTTGCTTAGGGTTTTTGTTGTTTTTGGGTTTTTTGGGTTTTTTTTGCCTTTTTTTTTTTTTTTTTTTTTTTTTTTTTTTTTTTTAATTAATTAACAATATCCTGGGCTTATTCAGGATCTAGATGATTGGGTAGTGAATGTAAGTTTGGTATAGCTGGTGAGTCTCTTAACATTTGTTAAAATATTGATTTTGCAAAGAAAGTAAAGATGACTTCTTTGACTGTCTGCTAGAGTTAAGATTGGTACTAGCCACCTTCCAGTGAACAATGCTTGCCTTCCTGAGCTGCAAAGGGCATAATTCAGATTTTTTGGATGACCATTTTCCTAAGTCTAAACCTCTTTTTTTTGTGAATAGCTATGCTGAAGTTTGGGACTTTTGGTGCACGTATAGCTTGTGCAATTCCATTATAATAAAGGTATCAATTAACTCCTTTTACTATTCTTTATTAAAAGACTTGTAAATAGGCACTATTATTTTAAATCATCATACCTGAAGAGTCTGATCTGTATATACATGTATCTTTTATAATATTAAGATCAGAGATGTAGAGTTGCACAGAATTGTATATTTATGAGACTACAGGTTCAAGCAGCAGATACCAGATTAAACTTTTTTCCCGAGAACTTTGACAACAATGTCAGAAAACTCTAAAGTGGTGAAATCTGGAGGTAAGAAAACAAATCAAGTCTCATGAGTAGGAAGACAATTATCACAGTAGAATAGCACAAATATTGAAAATAGAAAAGAATATAAATGGAAACCTGAATTGGGGTTTGTCAGCCTAGTAAATAACATATTTTAAAGTCTGGAAAAATTCCATCCATGAATATAGGAGGACATTACTTTCTTCTGAGAGCTATCCTGTCTTGGTAGAACTTTGAAGTGAGCTTGTGTATATGTAGTAATTGTATCTTTACTGTTGTACATGAAACATTACTTAATAGCAGTTACAAAATCTCTGTTGTTGGTGAATAGTAGGAACAAATCTTGAATTTCATGCATAGAAAGACAAGGAAAATAAAAGAACAGACAAATAACCTGTGAGAAATACACTTTTCATAGAATCATCGTCTTGAGCACTTCTAGGGATAGGACATCCACAAGTTCCCTGGGTAACCTGTTCCAGTGCCTCACCACCCTCACAGTAAGACTTTCTTCCTAATATCTAAGTCTATTCTCTTTCAATTTAAAACCATTCCCCCTTGTCCTGTCATTACATGCTCTTGTAAATAATCTGACTCCATCTCTTTCTTGTAGGCTCCATTCAGATAGGATGATGGTGTGTAGAAAAACTCTGCTATAAACCATAGCATAGATATATCAATCCTATATAAAAGATCTCTTCGTATCTGTACTGAAGATGCTGTTATATTTTTTCTTTTTTTCTTTCCCCCCACTCCTCCCATTAATCTAATAAACTTGTCTAAATTTCAGTCTGGATGGATTAGTTCCAAGAATTGAATCCTGACGCCCAGTTTTCTAGGCATACATGGGTGCACTGTAAGTGTCAACACATGACCTGGAAGGTAATTCTAAGCATATTTCCAAGGTAATTTAGGGATATGCCAGATGCAAGTGTCTCAGTTTCTTCTCACATTCTTTAGCTTTTCTTGCCTACTTCTGAACTGCCTCTTCTGCTTTCATTCCTTTGCTGGGAGCAGGTGAGGATTATGTGTAACAACAAGAGTTTTCTGCAACTTCAATAATTTAGAAGTGCAACTATAAAGATAGACATTTCAAGTATATGCAGAAGAACTCCTTTATGGAAATAATACTTTTTGCAAAGTAATATTTTCCATTACAAAAGAAATTTTCTGTTTTGTATGCACATATTTATGGCTAACTTGACTGGGGACATTACAAAAGCTATAGGTGTAATCTTTCATTAAAGCAGTTTCTAGCATTTGATAGCTGTTCAAAAATATCAAATGTTTTTTCTTACCTTATGACAAAAGGGAAATTGAAATTGGAGTTTGGTTTTGGTTGGGTTTTTTTTCTGTGTTTGATTAATTTGTTTTTGTTTTTGTTTTTGTTTTAATTTGAAAATGATTTTTGAACTTCTGCCTGGGAGGGAAACTAGCCGTCTTTCAGAGAAACAAAGGAAAATTAAATAATCTCATAATCTGTAACTATCCTACATGTAATTTTGCCTAAAGAAAAGATACTAATGTTTCAGACTTCAATAAAATTCATATTTAGTTAAGAAACATTCTTTTATTCATCGTTGTCAAACTTACTTTACTGGGTATGACATTAAGCAATGGCAGAATTTCTTTTACTTTAAATCCAGAGGCTTAGAAGTTGCAGGTTTGTGACCCTCTTAAGGAATATATGTTTCATAGATAAACTGGGAACTTACATGTGTCTTCTGTGCTAATTTTTAACTATTCATTACCTATTGTGAGATAAATGAAAGCAGATATTTTTCTTCCAGCAAAAGCCATCAGATTGTAAGGTGTCTCATTAATAAAGGGTAGTATCTCATCCATATTATATATAGTATTAAAAATATGTGAGTGCAAATAAAGTTAAAAAAAATTCATGCACCAGATAGGCTGAAAAATGTTAAATCAACATTTTATACACAAAAATGCCCCCAAAATGGAAAATATAGAATAGTTTTCTGAAATACAAGAACCTAGAACTAAATCAGTGACACTATGAAAAAAAATAAAAACCTGTTATCCAGTCCTCAGCTTGCAAGCAGGACTTAAACATTATTAAGCCTGTGGAGAAAACTTTCACTCTTATTGGGCTCGCTAGGATTTATGACCCTGAGATTGATTCAACTGGTCAAAACTTTGGGCTAATAACACTAACCCACTAACATAGATTCAGTCCCCTGCATGGGCCATTCACTTAAGAACTGGACTCAGTGATTCTTGTGGGTCCCTTCCAACTGAGAATATGCTGTGATTATGTGAAATCTCATATAAACTCATTCAACATTCAAGGAATAATTCCATTTAAGGTATTTTATATGAACTTGAAGATAGAATCCTCTAATTACAATAGGTTGTACATTCAGTTACACTTACTGTGCTTTGTTTGTTTACATTTTCACATAAAATGAAAACCGTTATATTTTTGCATAGTATTGTCTCTTGTAATTTGTATCTTCTTGGTGTGTGTGTTTTAGTGAACTGAAGATAGATTTTTAGTACTTTTTTTCGACAGTTAACCCCAACTTCTTTAAAGATTTTTTTTTCCAGATGAATTAAAATCCTCTATTTATCTTAATGTAAGTAACCTTTGGAAATTCAGGGGACAACAGCATCTTGTACCTGTTTCTATATGGAGGAACTCTTATATTTTAGTGGACCTTTTGAACATCTATCAGTTGTTTTTCCATCTTTTTTAGGCTAAATGTCAAGCACTAATTACTGAAATAAAGTATTTGTAAAATGAGGAGCATTTATCATGGAGCCATGACTACTTTTGAGATAAGGTTATGTCAAATAAAAAAAAATTTTCTTGTGGAAAAAGAAAAGATAGACATGTACTGAAAGACTCTCAGCTTTTATGCAGAATATCTTTAAAAGGTCTGGAAGTCCTTCTTGAGTGAGGATTGGGAGACACTACCTATCTCAGTCAAATTCCTTCAACATTATCTGGACAAACTGTGCTCTCCTGTTAAATGTGCTACATCTCCAGTAAGAGCCTTATGAACATGTGCTTTTTCCAGATTTATTTTCAGGTGCTTCCATATGTTATGAGAACACACTTTAGGATCAGGATAGAAATGTATACAAATTAAATGAGAAGCCAAAAGAAAAAAAAAAAAAAAAAAAAAAAAAAAAAAAAAAAAAAAAAAAAAAAAAAAAAAAAAAAAAAAAAAAAAAAAAAAAAAAAAAAAAAAAAAAAAAAAAAAAAAAAAAAGAAAAAGAAAGAAACATCTGCAGTACATCAATGGGAAAAAATGTTTAAGATGCTATTAACTGCTCAACCTGTCTTATGCTGGATTTCTGCATAATTATGTTACAGAGGAGGGGGGAAAACAGATGTTGAATAAAGATTGAAAATAAGAAAATGAGAGACTTTTTTTAAAAAACAGTAGTTGTGCTTGCTCTCAGCT